>NC_081293.1:36615357-36926071 GCF_030435805.1 Mustela lutreola
ATTCACAGACTTGTACCCCTGGGGCTAATAATATGTTATATGTTAATAAAAAAAGAAAAAAATATTTTAAAAAAAAAGGAAGAAAGAAAATATAGGGGCACCTGGGTGGCTCAAATGGTTAAACATCTGCCTCTGGCTCAGGTCATGATATCTAGGTACTGGGATCAAGCCCCAAGTTGGGCTCTGAGCTCAGCAGGGTGTCTGTTTCTCCCTCTCCCTCTGTCTCTCCCCCTGCTTATGTTCTTTCTCTCTCTCAAATGAATAAAATCTTAAAAAAAAGAAAGAAAATATCAACAAATGATTTCATAGAGTAGAAACCAGAAGAGACAAATATCCAATAAAAACATGAATAGATGCTGTACTTCATTAAGTAATCAGAGGAATGCCATTTCAAATGACAATGATATACCCCTTCATATCCTCTGATCAAACAATTCCACCCCCGGAATATAAACTCTTGCACAAGTATACCCACAGGCATGTGTAAGAGAGGAATACAGTTTCTAAGAGCAAAAAAAGAAGAAAAAAGTCTGACTGGTCAACTGGCAAATAGATAAATAAATTGCACACACCCTTCACACAAGGGTGGAAGTAGTTATTACAACCATATATAAATGAACCTCAGGAATATGTGAAAAATAAAGAGTCTCAGAAAAATACAATATACTGCTTAGAAATAAAAAATAGGTATGACTTAAATTATATTTTTAGAAGATAAAAGATAAACACAAAACATTCAATGTAATAACTTCTATGGAGGTAGGAAACCTATAGGGATGGGACCCACAAGCATTTGCTGTATCAATTTCACAGACCTTACACATTAAATATTCTTTGTGACTAACTCAAAGTAATATTATATAATTCTTTAAAATTCTCTTAGTTTTTTAAAAAAAGAAATAAATAAAAATAATAAAACCGTTTCGGCTTTTAGAAAAAGTCTAACTACAAGACAAAATCAAGGAGTCAGAATAGGAAAATTAATAAATTTAAATTCATGAAAATCAAAAATTTGATCTAAACAAAAAGAACCTTACCAAGAAAAACAGCAATAAGGGCAGGGGTCTACAATTCATACTCTTAAAAAGATTAACTTCCTGAATATGTTATAGGATCCTATAACGCAAAACTAATTTAAAAACAGAATAAAAATCAATAACCCAAATTTAAGAAGCCCAAGATATGAATACACAGCTCACAGAAACACACACACACACACACACACACACACACACACAAATGGCTTTTAAACAAAATGATACTCACTCATAATTAGAAAAATGCAAACTGGAATTACAGTGACTTTTTTAAAACTAAAGTTTTTAAAATTAGAAACAGAATTATACTTTTTATTAAGATTTTATTTATTTGACAGAGAGGGAGAGCACAAGCAGGGGAAGCTGTAGTCAGAAGAAGAAGGAGAAGCAGGCCTCCCACAGAGCACGAAGCCAACACAGGGCTCATACCCAGTATCCCATAATCAAGACCCAAGCCAAAGGCTGATGCTTAACTGACTGAGCCACCCAGGCATCCACAGATATATACTCTTTATCTGTCAAATATAAAAAAAATATGATAAAATACTACTTTGTGGATAAGGGTGAAAGAAATACTCTTATTCTCATACATTACTTCTGGCATATAAATTGGCATAACAAGCATAATAAATACCAAATTACAATGTACCAACAAAATTCTACTTAAGAATGACTCGTAAATGTTCAAATAATTTTGCTACATAAGGTCAATCAGAAGAAGATGAAATCATCTGAATTGTCCAACAATCCAGGACCAATTAACATTTCTGTCATAATTTTGTGATCATTTTGTAGTCATAAAATTTTGTAGTCATAAAATAACTATGTTACCCTGATACGACAGCCAAGATGCACTACTAAGTGAAAAAACTAAGATTTACAACAGTGTTTACAGGATGCTTTCATTTTTTTTTAAACAAAGAGGAAAAAAAAAAGGATAGAAAGAGGAAGAAGTAAAGAAAAAGAAAATAACTGGTGTCATATGATGCCTTGAAGAGAAACTTGATCACTGGGACAGCTGGGAGGGAATTTTCTCACTGAATGCACATTTGTATATTTTGTATTTGGAATCAGTGATTGTATTTCCTATTTTCAAACTAAACTATGATAAAAACTTGTAACAACTATACTGCATACTCTTGTGAATATTATCTGCAAACAGAAGTCTGCTTTTTACTTTTGGTGGGGAACTGAACTGGGCAGTCCTTAATAGAGAAAAAGATTCTAGTACTACACGAGGCACATTTTTTTTTTTTGAAATTTATTGTTTTTTATTTTAATTACAGCAAAGCTAACAGAGTGTTATATTAGTTTCAGTGGTTCAACAATTCCACACATTACTCAGTGCTCATCATTAGTGATTAATGTGCTCTTAATCCCCACCACCTCTTTTACCCTTCCCCCAAGATCTCCCCCACATATTTTTTCCTAATGTTGGACATTCTTCACTTTAAGCTTTCTTTTGTGAAATAAGTGTTCTTCTCACTTAAAAAAAAAAAAATTGAGTTGATAAATGTTTTATTCTAAAATTAGTGTCAAAAAATGTGCTCTATAATGAAAACAATCTTTGTTATTTAAATTGGCCACACAACTTTTCAAATAACCTACCTCTTTCTGAACTTGCTCAATCTGTTTTTTGGCATCAGTGAGTTTCTCTTTCAGCTCAGCATAATCTTCTTCCTTCCTCTGAAGATCTGCTTTCAGAGTCTGTGTAAGGGCAGAGCTTGCAGATAGCTCCTCTTTCAACCTAAAGAACACAAATCATTTTTCTATAGTGACACACCACAAACCACACAGGATCATACATGTGAGCTAGTAACAACCTATAAAATTCTAAATTTTCAGAATCCCAGACTGTCCAATCAATGACTGAGTCCTTCATAGAAGATTTCATGTTATTTTATGAACAGATTTTTGCAATAACTTTTAGTTCCAAAGACTTAGTTGAACTAAGTTCAAGTTCTTTACTCTTTAAACACACTATGCTAGATTAAGTTATACCCACCTAAATAATTTAAAAGATAGAGGAAAACTGATAAAATAAACCCTTTGTACATTTTTAAATATTTTAATAACATTATCTTACTTTTCTGCTTTTTGCAAGTTGGTTTCCTTTTCTTCTTCCTTTAACTGAAGTGAATGCTTTGCATCTTGCAAATTACTTGTTAATTGTGAGATTTCTTCTTTCAACTTGACTTCCCTTTCACTTAAATCTCTGTTGTTTTTGACAGAATCCTGAAGATTTGCTTGAAATTCCTTTAGATTTTGTTCTAGCTCTAAGATGACAGATTCCTTTTCCAAAATTTCTTGTTTTAACTTGGCTGAATGATTGCATTCATCTTTTTGAGTTTCTAAAATTGCTTCAAGTTCTTTTATTCTCATCTTATAGCAAGTAACATCTTGTGTAAGTTCTGAAAGTGCTCTCTTCCCTTCAACTACATGTTGTACTTGATTATCAAGAGAAATATTTTTTTCTTGCAATTCTTGTTGCAGCTGCTGTATAAGATTTTCCTTTTCTTTTAGTAGGTCACCTTGATTTTTATTCTCCTTCTCCTCTGTTTTTAATCTATTGTTTTCAGCCATGCAACCTTTTAATTCTGCCTGTAACTTTTCAATTTGTTGTTCCAGTTCCTGGATCTGATGACTCTTTTTGGAAGAGACCTTTACAATTTCCTTGCATTCTTCCCAAATGGCCTCAATACTAGAATGGAAAGAACTTTCCCTACTGAGTTCTTGAGTATGATATTCTTTAACCTGCTTACTTACCAAATTATCATTCTCTAAAAGGTGTAACTGTGTATTTGGCAAATTATCCTCTTGAGAACCACTTGACAGATCCCTGAGATTGAGTAAATCTATGTTTGAGATCTGAGCAACTGAATCAAGCATTCGCAGTTCATCTATTTTTGCTTGCATTAATTTAATTTGGGAAACATTATTTGTGATGTTTTTCCTAGCGGTTTCTATCTCCTTTGACAATCTCACAATCTTTTCCTCTTGTTCTTGATTTATACCTCTCTGCACATGTAACTCAGAAATTGCATTATCATAATTTGACTGAATTTGTTGGACCTCTATACTTAAAGTAAAACTCTTTTTTTCAGAAAGAGAAAGTTCCTGCTGCAAACTAATAATCTTTTTATTTAATTCTGCTTTTTCTGCCTTTTCATTTTTAAGTTCATTTTCAGTGGAAAGTAAACATATTTTCAGCTCTTCATTATTTTCTTGTAAAATTCTAATGCCTTCCCTATCTTCTGAAATGCTCTTCTGCATTTCTTCACTTTTCTTTTCATCTTCAGTGATAGTTGGACTAGCATGAATAGATCCTTTAAAAATAAGAAAATTGCTATTAATCGGGTAAATCTTAAGAAAACCAAAAAGTTACCATATAAGCCAACATTTAAACATTAGAAAAAAAAACGGAAGCAAACTTCTAATGAAAAACAAAAGTAAGCCACTGAGTGAAAAAAAAAAAAAAACCCAGCTTGCAAAACACACCAATATAAGCCCATTAAAAACTATAGTTCCATTAATTAATGCAGAAAGAGCAAAAGAAGTACACCAAAACTGACGCAAACTACCCAATTTTTTTATAACTTTCAATATTCTTTCAATTATCTACTAATTATCTACTAATTAGTAGATAATTTCAATTATCTACTAATATTTGTTATTATTATAATGTGGGACAGAGGGAAGGAAATCACATGAGACACCCCAATGCAGACATTCCAAATCCTAAAGATAATTTAAAAGCACAACTGTATTACAGATCTACTAAATGAATGACTTGAAAACTGAGTACCTTGTATTTTCATAGCTAAAATTAGGGGGAAAATGGTTGAAATTCTGGAAACTCTCATGCAGCCTTACCCATCACTAGCTGTATAACTGTCAAACTCCTTAACCCTATGACCACTTCCTCAGGAAAACAAAAATAGTATCATCTGTCTCAGTTTCCATAGTATTTATGCAAAAACAAGCTTTATTAGTTCAGTTTTCATTCTTCGAATACAATCCACATTAGTTTCCTTCACCCAACCATCTAGATGCTACTGTACAGCTATAACTGTGGAATCCCAAGATCTCTTTTCTTTAATATGGACTAATTTTAAAAGCTCAGTGAATAAGGATTTATTATCTATAACTTACATTGTTATAGATAATAAAATTACATTGTCTCCTCTGCCTCAAAGAGTGCAGGGAAAACATGGCATTACCCTTGTGATAGAGCGTCACTTTCATCAAAGCTTGATGAGGAGTGTATTTCTGAAGCTTTTCTTATGTTTGTAGTTACATTTTCCTAATTTACTGCCTTGAGATTCATGATTTATTCTAAGTATTCCAGCTACTCTGAAATCTTAAAAATTTACACTATTTTTATAACAAACTTGCCCACTTACTCTTACATATTTTTTCTTTTTTTAATAATTTTCAGCCAATATATCCTTCTTCCCTCAGACTATCTCCTATCATCTTACAGTTATGGCAAGTCATCCCAAAGTGGAATGACTCTATCTTCTCCACTGGTTCAGACTTCTTAGAAATGGTTTTCTAGGGACGCCTGGGTGGCTCAGTTGGTTAAGCAGCTGCCTTCGGCTCAGGTCATGATCCCAGCGTCCTGGGATCAAGTCCCACATCAGGCTCCTTGCTCCGCAGGGAGCCTGCTTCTCCCTCTGACTCTGCCTTCCACTCTGTCTGCCTGTGCTCGCTCGCTCTCTGACAAATAAATAAATAAAATCTTTAAAAAAAAAAAAAAAAAAAGAAATGGTTTTCTAAGAAAACCATGCTCTTTATAAAAACAAGTTATAAAACTATCTGAACCATTCATCAGGAGAGAGAGAGAGAAAGGATCTAAGCAAGTTTAAAATGACAACAATCAGAAATTCAGAACTCACAAATAGATCCTATCTATCCTGAGTCAAGAGATTTGAGTCATGCATACCATATGGATACATATAGTCCAGTCCCTAAACCCTAGAGTGCATACAGAAAGCTCAGTGAAACTTTTGTGATCAAGTAATGTTCTTCTTTTAATTTTACCATATTCAAGAACTAGGATAATTACATAAGGTAAATCAAACTAATTTGTTTTGTACCTAATTTTTTTTTTTCAAACAATCACACTACTCTTTCAGAAAACTTTAAATTGTCTACAGCCATACCACCCTGAACGTGCCTTAACTCGTCTGATCTTGGAAGCTAAGCACAGTCGGGCCTGGTTAGTACTTGGATGGGAGAAAACTTTAAATGTTTTATATCCAAAGATTTATACAACATATTCGGGACAGCCTTCTTAGGAAAACATTAAAGTATTTGTCCAGCAATAGAGATGGGATAACTTTTAAGTATCCATTGTTAACTTATAAAAACTAAACACAAACAACAAGAATGCAGTTGACACTTTAATTCAGTATTTACACTACATTCAACCTATACTCTCCTGCTTGTATTCTGTTACAACAATTACAGTTTGATTGAAAAATCACAAGTAAGCAGACTATATTGTGTCTCCGGTTTGTCTCTTTTATTGCTATTTGAAGCCTTATTTCTTGGACTGTTCACATGGCTACCAGTTTTCCCAAACTACAGAAACAATGATCTCAAGCAAGCAAATTCACTTCCACGGGGAAATGGCTTTGCATTTCCATGAAGCATCAAGCATCCCATGAAACTATCAACCCCCTGATCTTATCCTAGTGGTTAAAGGAGTCAGAGATTTTATTCTAGACATTTTTTAGTATGAGGTAAAGGGGAGGAGGGTGGTTACAGCTACGATTTTCATAGGACACCTTATGTAATCCCTGTTGTCTCTAATAACATAAATAATTGAGAAATAGTCAAAGTGGTTGTGACTTTAAGAAGAAAAAAAGTCTTTTGTCGTGTTACCTAAACTTACTTAAATCTATCTGCATCAAAATTATTTATAGCTAACAACTATAGTTCTTAAGTATGCTTCTTCATGAATGGGTTACCTTTAGGATTAGTCCCACTGTGTGTTTCACTTGTTCCTGGCCACTTCTACTTCTTTTTTTTTTTTTTTTTTTAAGATTGATTTATTTATTTGACAGGCAGAGATCACAAGTAGGCAGACAGGCAGCCAGGGGGCGGGGGGGACAGGCTCCCCGCGGAGCAGAGAGCCCGATGCAGGGCTCGATCCCAGGACCCTGGGATCATGATCTGAGCTGAAGGCAGAGGCTTTAACCCACTGAGCCACCCAGATGCCCCACCACTTCTACTTCTTAGTGACCTACAGATCCTACATTCTCAGCTATTCTATGGCACTGACCAAAGTGAAAGGAGGAAAGGAGGAAAAAATCATAGCAAACTTGTCCTCCCAGTTGCAAAGAATAACAGAAGGCATATGCATATTATTCTCGATCTATTAGCTCACACAGCACTATACATCCCATAAACCATATATCTAATATTATCCTCTAAGGCATCTACTTTTGAAAACATTCACTTTACTGCAGCTCTATGAGGTGTTTATTAAGTTGATATACTACCCCACTGTTTTCATCGTTGACAACCCAGGAGGCAGGTGGTACTTATTTTACTTTACTAATAACAAAAGTAAGACTTAACTTACCCATTTTTCTCAGGATGAAGCAGCTAGGAAGGTTTCTAAAGCTACGTTTCTAAACCTCTTAGAAAGCCCTTACTCCCTGTATCACATTACAACAGTTTTCTAAAAGAGATAACAGGGATGCCTGGGTGGCTCAGTTAGTTATGCCACTGCCTTCGGCTCAGGTCATGATCCCAGGGTCCTGGGATGGAGCCCCACATCGGGCTTCCTGCTCAGTGCAGAGCTTGCTTCTCCCTCTCCCTCTGCCTGCTGCTCTGCCTACTTGTGCTCTCTATCTCTCTGTCAAATAAAGAAATCTTTAAAAAAAAAAAATTAAATTAAAAAAAGAGAGGTAACAAATAGCTTAGAGAGAACTTTAAAATTGATCCATCTTCCACATAAATAGGGACTTATACTATACAGTAAGCATGTACCTACTTTTTTAGTAATTCATTCACCTACTTCTTTAGTAATGTACCTACTTTTTTAGTAATTCCCTAATAAATGCAATAACTTGAGCACATACATCTTTCATAATGCTCAGCTTGAAGTCTTACTGGCAAATGTCTTTTCATAGACAGAATAAACAATGTGGGGAGATTTGGGCATAAGAAAATACTATAATTATGAAAATAGAAGTGATGTTTTAACTACCATAGACATAGAAGTTAAAAGAATCATACGTATGCAAAATGTGATAAAAACACAGTATCTAAAAATATTTTATTAAAATAAAGGACAGCTATAAATACATATACCCATACTCCAGGTAGTCTATAACATGTTAGCAAAAAATCAGTGACATATACATTTTCTTGGTTTTTTTTTTAATAAAAATTTCCTTCTATTTACAACTTTTCCCATTACCAGCTTAGGAACTAACTTTCTGAAAGCCCTCCTAATGGCAAGTTAAGTAGTACCTTTCTTTGCTGGTGGCTCTTCTAGTTGAAGTTCATTTTTATTTATTCTTTTTCTTCCCAAATCAGTTTTGGTTTTGTTGTCCTCAGGCACTTCAGTGGTTTCATCAGAAGCCGATTTATTGTTTATTATTAAAGAAAATGTACCATCCTTATGCTAAAATAAATAAAGATTAGTTGGCATATACAAAGCTGTAAGAAACAAAAGCTATAGGAATTATGTTTCAGTAGTGTAGCGTAAAAATTTTATTTTCAAATTTGTTGAAACATTTTCTAAATTATTTCTTAAGTCTCACCCTAAATAACTGATGGCTCTGGCAAGAGAATAATATTAACTAACTTGTACATTCAGTAAGGAAAACAAAAACACTTATCTTAAAGTCAGTTAAGCATATAACTTTATCCTGATACCTACAAGCAAATTCATTGTTAATGGGCTAGATATTATTACTGAAAAACCCTAAAATACTTACCCCAGTCACATTCAAAATGTGTTTTGAAAAGAAAAATACAAAACACTATGACAAAATTGTTTTATATACTTGACCTTAAAATCTTGAGGTTCCACTCTAGAAACTCAACAACTGTTTTGTTACCAAAGCCTCTGAAAGATAGGCAGCATTTTTTTATACTTTAACAACTCCCAGAAAAATAATTTTTGGCCTTAGCTTTAAATATAGCTTTAAATATATAGCCTATATATATTTAAAGATATACAGTCTACAGACAGCCTTAAAACTGAGCCTCTTATTTATCTAAACAATAAAAATCACTTAGACTTCTATTTTTTTAAAGCAAATATTATGCCTCCCTAAAAGGCTAGCAGAAAAGGATACTATATACTGTTATCTGGGAAAAGGAAGGGTAAAACTCAGCAGTTAAGGACTAGTTTATAAAATGATCAAAGGTATAGTAAAGTCAGAGTTTTTTTTTAAATGCAAAGATTATTTAAATCCCTTCTGCTGGTAGCAAACCATTTCTAGGGATTAAAAAAAAGTGCATGAAAAACAAAAAGTCATTTTCCATCATAAAATCAAACATTTTATTCAGGAGATTAGATGCCTTTTTTAATTATAAATTAATGAGGTTTTTTAAAGCAGTTTTTTTAGATAAGAGGGTCTCATGATGAAAAACCGCTATTCTCACAATTAGTCCCCTGGTAGCACTGAGAAATAACAAAATCCTGGAATAGAAAGATCACACCTGTGACAGAGCCTAAGAGTTTTCAAACACTGCATGACAGGTCAAGTTGTCTCTTCCCTCACTCTTGGGAAATGATCTGATCATTTTTTCCCTCCTTCAAGTTACACAACTTCTCCAAAAAAAAATCTATCCTCCATAACTGTTTTTTTTCTTTAAAGATTTTATTTATTTTATTTGACAGACAGAGATTACAAGTAGGCAGAGAGGCAGGCAGAGAGAGAGAGGAAAAAGCAGGTTCCCCGCTGAGCAGAAAGCCTTATGGGATCATGACCTGAGCTGAAGGCAGAGGCTTTAACCCACTGAGCCACCCAGGCGCCCTGATATTTTTTTTTTAAGATTTTTTATTTATTTATTTGACAGACGAGTAGGCAGAGAGGTAGGCAGAGAGAGAGGAGGAAGCAGGCTCCCCGCTGAGCAGAGAGCCCAATGCGGGGCTCGATCCCAGGACCCTGGGATCATGACCCAAGCTGAAGGGAGAGGCTTTAACTTACTGAGCCACCCAGGGGCCCCTACACAACTGTTACTGAAAGGAGTCTTTTCTGCCCCTAGAGTATGTGTGGATATTAAATGATCAAGAACTACCATTCAAAATAAAGTTTATCATTAGGAAGAGTCTGCTTTCAACACAAGTTTTGGAACAGTGACCTAGATCAACAATTAAATAGCACATCAGGTTAAGTTCCAAATTACTTCACATTTGTTTACGTATTTACGTGAAAAATTTCACATACTATTTAAACCTAGCTGGTAACAGAATCTACAACCAATCTAAAAAATCTATTTATAGGCTAGGACTATTAAAATAGGAACATTGCTAAGTTGGTTTTTTTTTTAAGATTTTATTTATTTATTTGACAGAGAAAGACACAGTGAGAGAGGGAACACAAGAAGGGTAGGGGGAAAGGGAGAAGAAGGCTTCCCTCGGAGCAGGAAGCCCGATGTGGGACTCGATCCCAGGACTCTGGGATCATGACCTGAGCCAAAGGCAGACACCCAACAACTGAGCCATCCAGGTGCCCAAACACTGCTATTTTAAATTGTTTATTTACTATTACTTAAACATGACTAACACACTGCGGTATATAAACATCCTATAGAAATAAATAGAATTCCAGCTTAAATTTCCAATAATTTTCTTCAAAGAAGTAGTTGCCAGAGTGATGTCTCTGGCTTTTTTTTCTTGTTTTTATTTTCCTTCATCAAACCAAACAAGACTAACAATCCAAATCAAGTGATCAGAGCAAAACCATGTGCTGAATAGCCAAACAAAAGTGCTAAGAGTCCGAAGGCCCAGCAGTTCATACTATAAAAAGTCAAGCTCCCAGTCCCAAAAGGTCTTATCTCCCCTTATTTCACAAGTCAATATCCTCTCTTAATTTCTACCGCCACCATCCAATTACCCGTAATCAGAGGCCTCATCAACCATCACCTGACTCTTCCAAAGAGGCTTTTCTGGTCTCTATGCCTCCAGTCTAACTCCATCTCAATCCCATCCTCCAAATTTCCAAATACATCAAACTCAAAATAAAAAATCAGCTTTACTACTCTTCTCCTTAAAATTAATGACTTCTCATTGCCCATCGAATAAAACTCAAACTCTTTAATGCAGAATTTAAAAACTTCAACCACCTTACCCCAACCCACTGCTTCCTGTCTCACTTCTCACCTCTCCTTGCTTCAAACTTTTTCTTGAACAATGCTTTCCTACACTGACTGAAAGATTTCCCATTTCTAGGACTTTGAGCATTCTGAATCCTAAACCTGGAAGGCCAGCCTATTTTCTTGTCCCTCCCAGGTATGGACTGCCCCTTCCCCATACTTTCAACTGACCGAATTTTAATCATCCTTCATGGCTCAACTTAATCATTGTCATCTCCAGAAAGTATTCCCTAAACCTCCACCTATTCTCAGCTTCCTATATATACTGACTACCACTGCACATTTCATTGTAATTCTGTTTACGCACGCGGTTTCTCTCCTACTGAGGAGTCATTAAAGGGACTAGTTTTTAGTTATCTATATAATTCTCAAAATCTAACAGTACCCGGGACACAGCAGACATTCAATAAGTGTTTTTGTTGTTGTTGTTATTGTTGTTTTGACTGAAATAAATCATTTTATGCTTCTCATCCTTGCTCTTCTCCTTACTATAAGGGTGTCTCTCCCAGTTCAGGTACCAAAAAAAAAAAGTCAGACAGACTGAATAATGCTTCTAAAGAATACCAAAATGGAGGTCTGCTATCAGAGATTAGACCGAAGGTAAGCTATTCTAGAATGCTTCTTATTTACTCCTATAATATCAAAAGCCCACCTAATGCTCAGATGATTATGAGAATACTGGTGAATACTGGACCCTGACTTTAAAGAGAGAAAGGATAGTCAATAGCACTTTTTACAAGATGTCAATCTTGCCTCATCTGGAAGAAAAGACATACTTTTTTATGTATGAGAGGTTTGGCTATTGGTTTACTCAGCCTATTATGTTATATATATATATTCTGCCTTCTTTAATTCAAACAATAATATAAAGGAGTTTACAATAAAAAAACATAAAGGAAAACCAAAACCATTGTTTAAAAAAAAAAAAAAGGATTAAAAGGCAGGCTGATTATGCTAAACTGACTAAATATGAAATTACCTAAGCTTGTACTTCTAAAACCCTTAAACATTACATGGCATAATATATGATGCAATTTTTAAAATAAAATATCCTTGCCATTAAGCATATGAACATTAGCAAAAAAAAATGCATTTAATAAGAATAACCCTCTAACCAGGGCGCCTGGGTGGCTCAGTGGGTTAAGCCGCTGCCTTCGGCTCGGTCATGATCTCAGGGTCCTGGGATCGAGTCCCACATCAGGCTCTCTGCTTGGCGGGGAGCCTGCTTCCTCCTCTCTCTCTCTGCCTACTTGTAATCTCTCTCTGTCAAATAAATAAATAAAATCTTAAAAAAAAAAAAAAAGATTTAAATTAAAAAAAAAAAAAAGAATAACCCTCTAACCAAAAAAAACCCCTAACTCCACTGAATTTCATTTATAGTTCTATATAAAGACATAGAAATACAGATAGATACAGTGATAGAAACAAAGAGAGACAGAAATCTTTATGACCTCCAGATATCTGATCCTTTAGCCCAAAGCTCCCCTTCCAACTAGCTAAGGCTTAGACTTCCAAGAGCAACATATTCTTTTCTTTCACATATGTAAAGCACTTGCCAGAATAGTTCATGGGATATTATGTTCAAAGAGGTCAAATGCCCTTTTGCATGTTCTCAAAAACTCAGATTTGCACAATGGTAAACTAAATTCAACACCAAAACAAGCAATTCAACATTCTTAGTAAATTAATCTTAGCTAAATAAGTTATTTTAAATTACTTTATTTTGAACTAAAACATAGACTTTTTAATGTAATTTGTAAGGCAGACAAAGTTAAATTCTTATACTGCTTGCAAATGTGTTTTCTGTATGAAATTTCACATTTTGAAATTTGTTGTTTGTATCCTCTTTTTGATCAATTTTATCTACCAACTCCTGAATTCTTTGATTCTGCATAAGTATTTTCTTTGGAAAGAAGAAAAATAGCAATGTTTAATAAATATATTTTAGGATAGATAAAATGCAAGTCTGGTGCAATTTTAGAATTCCTTCACCTTTTAAGACTAAGTAAAAATATCTGTATGCATAGTATGACCTTATTTATGTTTATTTCAGTAACATATGTTTATTTCAATAAAGGAAAGAAAAGCAATATAACATAGTGGGTAAGAGGAATCTGGAATCAGACTATCCAGGAATGAATCCTAAACTTTTCTACCTTCTGAAGCTGTATGGCCCTGGGCAAGTTATTTTAGGTCTCTGTAAAAATAAAAAATAGTAACAGTATCTACATCATAAAGTTGTTCTGAGATCTAAAAGAGTTAATATATGTAGAACATTTTAGAGGATACATAGTTAAGTGTTCTATAAAAATAAATACATATGGGGTGCCTGGATGGCTCAGTCAGTTAAGCATCTCATTTCAGCTCAGGTCATGATCTCAGGGTCTTGGAATCAAGCCCCGTGGGAGGTTCTGCATTCAGTGGGGAGTTTGAGATTCTCTCTCTCTCTCGCTCTCCCTCTGCCCCTCACCCCTGCTCCAGTGCACTCTATATCTTAAATAAATAAATAAAATCTTTCAAATAAATAAATAAGGTAAACATCTAAAAACAAGCTATCAACCAACTTGGTTTTCTCTCTTATTTTCATTCAGGAGGAAGATTATGGGGGGGCTTTCTTATCTTCTATTTTACATAGAAAAAAGATGTATGTATATGTTCTCTATATATAAATAAAATATCTTCTGGAAAGACTGAAGAAGCTTTCCAGGGGCTATCATTGGAAACTTATAATTTTCAATCTTCTATCAATTATTACTTTTTCTTTAATTATTTTAAAAATAAAAGTACCTTGTCATAATTCATGTTCCTTCAATTACTTATTAAGTTCCTTATAAAGACAAAATAAAACTGGAAGTATTACCTTATTAGATTTCTCAAGCTCTTGAACCAACGAATTTAAATTAATTTCTGATTCTGAAAAAATAAGAATATTGAAAATAAATAAGCATCTAAAACATATATCACTGAATAATCACAAAACATGTATTACATTTGGGAAAAATGATTTTGACAGGCCTAGAAGCACAGCATTCACCTACTAATTCTACCCCCAGAGGGCAATGTTTCTGAAAAGCCACATTCAACATCCCATGCAGAGTAAAAATGAATGACATACACTAAATTATAAAAAATTTCTGGTATAATTTCAGAGAAGAGAGAAAAATAGTACCTTTCTAGTCCACTTAATTATGTAGAAACACCACTTACATGCTATTTTCTAACAACTTTTTTTTCACAAAGAAAAGGGCAGAATATTTAATCTAACACTTAAAAATCAGGTATGACATTATAAATATATATGTAAATTTAAAAAAATACACACACACACACACACACACACACACACAAATATATAGCTCAGAGCTGGCATGGAGTACCAGCAAACTTAAGAGCACTCCAGAGGAGTTACTTTATCCCAAACTTATAAGCCCAGAGCAGAATATACTACACTATGACAATTCATAAAAAATACAGAATAAAATTCACAGCATTACAATTTCCTGTAAGATTTCTTTATTTGCTCATAAAACTAATGCTTAGTTTGATGGTTGTTGTTCTTTAGTTTTGTTTTGCTTTTTTTGAGAAGTACATTTTCTACTAATATTAGTCTGAAAGTAAATAAAGGCAAAAAAAGGTTTTAATAGTAAAGTACTACAAAGCCACTAAAATGTTAAATTTTAATTAAATGTTATCTAGATCAAAGAATCTTCTAGTCACTTAGTAAATAAGCTACATAAATCTCTTATACTCACCAACTATCTTTGTATACATTTGTAACATCTAATATGGTAAGATACTTCTACTTACCATTTTCTCTCTTTTTTAACTCTTCCTGGGTTTTGATTAATTCTTCTTTGGTTTTAGTTAATTCAGCCTTAACTTGATTAAATTTTATTTCTAAACAAGCAATAGCTTCCTGGGGGTCAGCAAGAGATGCAATATATAAGTGAGCAATTTCAGCCTGTTTCTTAATATCAGTGACATCATCTTGAAGAGAATCAATAATATCTTCAATTCCTACATGATTATGTGCTTCCTAAAAATAGCAAAAACCACATGCCTATTGTTAACAGTGGCTTTCACTCTTACAATGTGGCACTATCTGATTTAGACAGTTTTAACATGTAGCAAAAAATTCACAACTTAAAATGTTTTCCAATAATGTATATTAAAGTATCTCCAATTATGAAAAAGCTGTGTTCCATTATGCATTTTCTGTTTTATGGAATGGGAGACATAGTTCCACTCTTTAAAAAAAAGTCATAAGCTAGAAGTCATTATAGAACAATTATGACATCAGTTCAGGTATAGTTTCACTTGTAAGTCTCCTAATTCTCTGTTGGGACAGTTGAGGAAACAAACCTCCATTATCACAACTCAGTCCAAGAGCCAAACCATGTTTGGGACATTAAAAAAAAAAAAAAAAAAAAAATCAAACAATGCCCAAAAGACATCAATTTCAGTGGAAGCAACAGAAAAAGATAATTTTTCCTCAACAGCAGGGAATGGTCAGTCAGCCAGCAAGAGCAATTCTTTTTATATATAATGCTTTTGCTTTCATCACAGCAAAATATTCTGAAAATTCTAAAGTATTTTAATGTTTTTTCATTATTGATGTGGTACACTACATGCTGGCACCAAAAACATCACTGGACTTAACATTTCAGTTAACATACTTTGGTTTCAGCTTTCATGGCACAATCTTGATTTGCTGATTCTTCTTGAGTGTCACATTTACCAACCAAATCCTTGAAGATAGCCAAACGACATTCAGCATTTTCTTCAAGTATCTCTCGTTCCTGAAGGAGAGTTTCCCTTCATAACACAAATTAATCCCATTAAGAAAAAGCAACACTTTTTGAATTTTTTAAAATTTTTTTAAATTTCCAAGATTAAGGACACATGCTGTTTACTGCAGCATTATTTATAATAGCCAAACTACAGAAGCAGCCCAAGGGTCTATCAATAGACAAATGCATAAAAATGTGGTATACACACACACACACACACACACCACAATGGAATATTATTTAGCCATAAGAAGGAATGAAATACTGCCATTTACAACAGAATGGATGGAGTTAAAGATTTTAACACTAAGCAAAACAAGTCTAAGAAAGACAAATACTATATGATCTCACTAGTATGTGAAATTTAAGAAACAAAACAAATGAACAAAGGGAAAAAAGAGAGACAAACCAAGAAACAGACTCTTAACCACAGAGAACAAACTTAAGGTTATCAGGGTAAGTGTGTAGGGGGATGGGTCATATGGGTGATGGGGATTAAAGAGTACACTTACCATGATGAAAAAAATAAATAAAATAATAATAATAAATTTCTAAGATTAAGAACATTAAAAACTAAAAGCAGATTCTAAATCATTCATGTACAACTCTGAAACACTGTAAGGATTAGCAAGTTACTTTCAAGCCCGCAGAAAGGTCAGAATTCAGAAGCCACTTAATATAAATAAATAACTTTTTTAAAATTCTGAACAAATAAAATTCTCAATTTTTACTAGGACATAAAGAAATAACTTACTTAAAGTCAGCTTCCCGTTGAGCTAAATATTGAGTAAACTCCTGTGTAACTTCATCACGAATTTTAAATTCCAGTGTTAACTTTTCTTTTCTTTCATTTATCAGTTTTTTTTTCAAGTCTTCTATTAAATCTAATAGTTTCTAAAACATAAATATTAAAATCCTAAGAATAAATATATCCCAAAAGAAATACTACAGTCTGAGCATTCAAAAATAACTCTTCATTTAGTGACCACAATTATGCATTCTTTCAATAATGGTAGTATTCTCACTGAAAATATTGCAGAAATTCATTACTCTGAAATATCAAGTGGACCTCTCTGTATTTTAAAAATATACTTACAGTAACTCAAATGTATTACCATGAGGCTACACAAAGAAAGGGAAAAAAAGGAAAAAAAAAATCTAAAAATCTATTATCTACCAGAAACTACTCTGAAGAGTTCATATTTGATGCTTTTCAATCCATACAACCTCTGTGAGGTTGGTAGCAGCATCCATATTTCAAAGGTGAAGAAAGTAAAGAACAGGTCTGTGGAAAGTGCTGAAGGTTGGATTATAAATTAGTCAAGATCTAAAGCCTAAGTGTTACATAGAGAAGTTACTAAGAATCCCAAAACACTTTCCAAAATGGAAAAAAGAGATGTAACATAAACTTATCTTACTAGGCTTTTATAAATATCCAAATGTAAGCAACAACTCTAAGACTTTGGAAAATGCATACATAATCATATAATAAGGACAATGGATAAATAAATCAATTAACACTTAACCTGGCCAATACAGATCTATGACAAAATAAATTAGAGTATCAGATAATAGCCTCATATTCCTTAAGATTTCTATTTAAAGTTTCTCAATAATAAATTAATCAGTAAACTCTCTCAAAGCTACAGATCTTTCAGTGTCTCAATTTTATATCTGAAAATATTTTTTATAGATATTTTGACTTTTTAATTCTCCCATGAAACTATACCAAGTAAATACTTATATAACAGGACCCAGTGTTTTGGCTGTGAAAATTGTTATCAGAGTATTGTTTTGTAGTAGCGATTATATTTAATTAAGGAAAAGTGAAACCTAATTGAAAAGTCAAACATAAAAAGATTGGTTCAATTATGGTGCAATCACAAAGAAACCTACTGTAATGAACAATAATGACATACTATTAATTCATACTTTGCACAATCTTGCACAATTTGCACTTTCAAGTGAAGAAAATCAGCATACAAAAGTGTAATGTGCAGTAAAAAACCTTTAACATGACTGGTATGTAAAGAGATTTTTATATTTAGTTTCCCTCTTTTTCTTTTTCCAGACTCCACCATGATTAAATAATACTTTTATAATTTCAAACAACCACATTTTCCCACTGTTTAAAACAATAAGCTGTAATGAAATCTGAGCTGAGATCAAGAGTAAGAAGCTTAACTGAGTGAGCCACTTAGGTGTCACTATTTTTTTAGCAGCAATATCCACAATAGCCAAGCTATAGAAAGAACCCAGACGGCCATCAAGAGAGAATGGATAAATAAGACACACACACACACACACACACACACACACACACACAGGAATACTGCGCTCAGCCATCAAAAAAATGAAATCTTGCCATTTGCAACAATGTGGATATAACAACAGGGTATTATGCTAAGTGAAATCAGAGAAAGTTAATCATCATATCATCTCACTCATATGTGGAATTTAAGAAACAAAAAGGTATCATAGGGGAAGGGAATGAAAAATAAAACAAGATGAAATCAGAGAGGGAGACAAACCATAAGAGACTCTTCAACATAGGAAACAAACTGTAGGTTGCTGGAAGCAGGGTGGTGGAGTAACTGCATGGTGGACATTAAGGCATGTGATGTAATGAACACTGGGTATTCTACCTCTGAAACTAACAATACACTATATGTTTAATAAATTGAATTTAAATTTTAAAAAATATAATAAAATAATAAACTATAATGACTAAAGAAGAAATGCAGGAGACCTAGAGAAATATGCATGAATGTGGGAATAGCTTGGGAAATCGCCTTATTTTAATAATTCTCAACAATTCATGTTTTATCATTATTAGCGCATGATAAAGTTTTTGCTAAAAAAAAAAATCTGGTCTTTCTGGCTAAATGAACCATAAGTATCAATATGCCAATATCTATGTATCTCATAATGATTTTTAATGCAAATTAAAATGCTAATAATATAAAGCAAGCAGTCTAATCAGTTTCATTTTTAAAAGTTAAATATTATAGGGGCGCCTGGGTGGCTCAGTGGGTTAAAGCCTCTGCCATCGGCTCAGGTCATGACCGCAGGGTCCTGGGATCGAGCCTCACATCATGCTCTCTGCTCAGCAGGGAGCCTGCTTCTTCCTCTCTGCCTGCCTCTCTGCCTACTTGTGATCTCTGTCTGTCAAAAAAATAAAAATTAAAATAAAATAAAAGTTAAATATTATAATACACTTTGATGTAATTTTTATTTTATCAATGCTATAGGGAGATATGCACTTATACGATATAATCAATTATAAACTGTAGCATTAGTTACCTCTGGTAAATTCAGAAATTTTACTAACATTTCAACTTTAATCAACATCACATATAAACTTCAGCTTTGAGAAAATTACTACAAACTAAACTAGGCCTACTGATCGCTCCTTTTATCACTGAGGTAAAGCATTACATTACAGAGGTCCGCAGTAAGCAAGATCCCATCACAGTGAACAGATAGATTGGGACAGCATCTGAAGCTTTCATTCGCATTTCCAAACAACACATGTGCAATAATGGTCTTCAGGGACATTGAACTAAATTATTAAAACAAGAATATTTAAACCAATATATCATCCATCTACTTTGACTTCTACAGTCCAAGGGTACTAGGACGTGAGATTTGTCAACACTTATATTTTATTTTACTTTTTTTCAAGATTTTGTTTATTTATTCGGCAGAGATCACAAGTAGGCAGAGAAGCAGTCAGAGAGAGAAAAGGAAGCAGGCTCCCTGCTGAGCAGAGAGCCCAATGCAGGGCTCGATCCCAGGACCCTGGGATCATGACCTGAGCAGAGGCTTTAACCCACTGAGCCACCCAAGTGCCCCTTGTCAACACTTTTAAAGCACACCCATGAGCATATGGTTATCAGGGTACCTAGGACAATGGTTAAGAAGACTCCATATATACAGATGTAGTTATGGCCAATTAATGAGGGGAACCAGTAATATGAACATGACCTAAATCTCAGATTAATACAATGTAAATAAATGTGTGAACTGTATCTGAACAGAGGCTAAAATTACCACCATTCAATCTTATTTATTTACCATAAATATATAGACGAACAACCAATTCCTGTTTTTGAAGAAAGACTAATTGGTACTAGGTGGCCATTTTGAGTGCTTGTACTTAAGACTGCAAACTAAGTTTGGTGCAGTATGCCAGAATCATTGTGTGAAAGGATACTGCAGAAGAAGGCATCCATATGGTCTCAAAAGTATCATCACACAGGTGATACAATTTCACAATGAAAAGAGATCTGAAACACAATACCTTAACCAAATGAGCAAAACCTAGCATCAACAAGAATGGGGAAATCAAGTATCCTGTGTCTCCATATAGGATGCAATATGAAACTCACAACGTGACCTAGATAATAGTGTAATACCTGAATCATGAAGAAAAATCAGAGAAATCCAGATTGGGGGTGTTCTACAAGACAACTAGCCTTAACTTCTCAAAAAATATCTTTGTGGGATTACAAATAACTAAAGAAACATAAGAAACATGACAATCAAAAGCAATTTTTTAACTTCAGTTGTAGATCAAAAACAAAGTGCCTATAAAGGACATAGTAGAATCACTGAAGAAATCTCACTATGGACAGTATAACAGATTATTCTATCAATGTTAAATTGCTTGGGTGTGAAAATGGTCTTGTGATCATAAGGATTATGTCTACAGTATTAGGAAACACAGTGAAGTAGTGGTAAGGTATCATTCATTATGTCTATATCTCATTTTCAAATGGTACAGGCAAAAAATGTGTATTCACAAACATATAAAGAATTGAACATGGTATAATGTTAACTAAAAATCCAATGAGTTTTCACTGTACTAGTCTTTCTGTGGGTTTAAAATTTTTCAAATTATAGGAGCACCTGGCTGGCTCACTTGGTACAGTTTGCAACTCTTGATCATGGAGTTGTGAGTTCAAGTCCCATGTTGAAAAGATTACTTAAAAATAAAATCTTTAGGGGCGCCTGGCTGGCTCAGTGGGTTAAGCCTCTGCCTTCAGCTCAGGTCATGATCTCAGGGTCCTGGGATGGAGTCCCGCATCAGGCTCTCTGCTCAGCGGGGAGCCTGCTTCCCCCTCTCTCTCTGCCTGCCTCTCTACCTACTTGTGATCTCTCTCTCTCTGTCAAATAAATAAATAAAATTTAAAATAAATAAATAAAATCTTTAAAAAATTATTTTCTTTCAAAATATAAAGCTGAGATATATAAAAAATTTAGCACATTGCTGAAAAAAATTAGAAGACAGGGAGATTTAAGTATTATTAAAACTAACTTCACAATAATAATAAGCCAAGCTTAGAAATACAAGTTCTTAATACATACTCTCTTCTCCTCGTAGCTAATGAAAGCCTTATCTTCCTCCAGTGTTTTATCTAGATCTTCATCAGTAAGATCAGTTTCCATACTTTGGTTTTCTTCACCTTTTTCTAAATCCTCAATTATATCTTCATCTTCCACCACATCTTCTAGACCACTTTCCCATGAAATTGTGGATCTTTTTACATTTAATATTTTATTAACTGAATTATTAATGTCTAATAATACATCTTGAGACTTGACAGGTCCAAATGATTTCTCTTGTGAAGAATTTAAAGTGTCTGGAACACAAACCTGTTAAAATATCCAATGTGACTTTTAAAACAGAAAAGGAAAAACTGTCGACGAAAAAATAATTTCATAAATTTAAGTCAAATGACAATTCTAGCATTTAAAAAAGACCTATGCAAACAAACATACAGAAGGGCTCCTAGCAGAAGGGCTTCCTGATTAGACAGTGAATTAGATGGGTGGTGGAGCAGTCAATCCATTACAAGAATACTCATAATTTGGGGGTGCCTGGGTGGCTCCCTTGGCTTAGCATCCAACTCTCAAGTTTCAGCTCAGGTCATGATCTTAGGGTTGTGGGATCGAGCCCCATGTTGGGCTCGACATTCAGCTCAGAGTCAGTTTGGGTTTCTCTCTCCCTGTCTCTCTGCTCCTCTCCCTCCCATGCTTTCTTTCGCTCTCCCCCGCACTGTCATTTTCTAAAATAAATAAATCTTTAAGAAAAAATAATAACACAAGGGATAACTTTCAATCTTATCACATGTCCTCTTACTTGGTCAAACATTTACATTTTTAATCTTCAATTATTTCCTAGGTTTACAGTTTTAAGTGCAAAATGTATTAGCCATGCTGAGAAAAAATGGTTCACATTCTAATAAGAGACTTAATAAATTCTGCAGAAATTTGAATATATTTACTTTTTGTGCAATGGCTGAGAATTTCAACACATTGAGCGTTTCATCATAGGCAAAATAACATTGGCTGATGTTGACAATCATGCATATTTTCCCTTTACCATTAAAAAAACTTTGAAAATAGTGGGTCAGTTTGCTTTCCCGGAAAGGCACGTGCTGTTGAAACCTATGGAAAAATTTTTCAAAAAACTCTAAGTTAAAACAAATCTCATGAAGTAAGAATGCTAATAAATTTTACAAAGAAATAATTGATCTAGCTATCACGGACTTCTAGGTTAGTGACTAGCATATAAAACAGAAAAGTCATTTTGTTTATTCCTACTATTGTCTTTAAATACTGCTGATAATAATACCAACAATAACAATACCTCACAAGACAAAATGTTAAGAAAATCAAATTGAAGTGGGTTGTGTTTTCTAATGTTAAGAAATTTTACAATATATGCCATGAAACACCTTTACTAAAAATGATAAAGGTTAATTACAACTCATTCAGCTTAAAATGCTAATTAATGCAGAAATCTATTACATCTAGAAGAACAAAATGATTAGTAAGAATAAAGTGGTTATAGATGCTAAGCCAGGATCATGAGAGGCTTATTATCTCTAGTGTCTATTGACATATACTTGCGATGGAAAATATTATGTTTACTTGATGAGCCAATGGCATCGACTGACATTGTTTTTTCATTTCAGTTTTTTTAATCCAAGAACTCTAAGTATTTCTTTCATATTTCATGTATAGCCATTACAAAAAAGCAGGTTAAAAACAAAAAAGAACTTTCTAAAATAAGACTTGAAAATTTAAATATTATTAATACTTAATATACCCATTGCATTTCCAGCAACTTACTTTGACTTTTCACTGTTTTTCAAAACATTTATACATTTTCCCAGAGTTAATAAAGAAGTGTTGATATTCCCAGTCTCTCTTAACCTTTCCCCTTCATTCTGTGTTTTCATGCTTCTTTCTGAACCAGCAAGATCACATAAACACAATCTGAATTAACAAAAAAAAAAAAACTATAAAAAGTTCTTCAAAACAAAACAATTCAAAATAATTACAATTTTTTTTTTTTTTTTTAAGTGAGAGATAGAGAGAGAGCCTTAGTGGGGGTTGAGGAGGAGAGGGAGAGAGAGAATCTTGAGCAGGCTCCACGCTTAGTGAAGAGTCTAATACTGGACTCAATCTCACAATCCTAAAATCATGATTTGAGCTGAAATCAAGAGTCAGGCACTTAACCAAGTGAGCCACCCAGGCGCCCCCAAAATAATTACAACTTAAAGAATGCTCAACTTACTCACTGACTCGTATTACACGAGGCATTTCAGAATCTTCAATCTGTAATATTCTAATGGTGAATATGCTATGACTAAAAGAAATATAGAAAAATCAAATGTTATCTTTCATTTTTAATTTCTATATTCTAAACAGACAACATATGCATCTAAATCAACGTTTATATCCTAATACTAGCCATACCTCCAGCACTGTACTTTCCAACTAGTTGCCAGATATTTCAATCCAGTGTTCCACTGTCACCTACATACCTAATTCCCTAAAACCAAATATCTTATCTTTCATTAAGCCCCAAATTCTCTGAACCCTCTCCTTCTCTTAACATTCGAACTTCTATTAGTGAAATCATTTATAATAAAATCTCAATATACTTGCAAAGATTATGCTATCAGTTAAAATGGTATATATACTAATTTTCTTTTAGTATACACTTAAAGTAAAGCATACATTAGGCCCAAATACAGGCTTATCTGGATCATACACTATCTTCAAGCCATACTGAGTATGGGGGACAGGGCTCTTTCCCCCTTAAGAGACAGCCTGTTTTAAATATTTCACTGCTCCTGTACCCCTGGGGATAAAAATATATGTTTATAAAAAATAAAAAATTCAAAAAATAAATAAATAAATAAATAAATAATTCGCTGCTTAAACTTATTTCCTTTTGTCTCTCAAGCCTCCATCCCTTCCTTCAAAAACATCATTCCTTAACCCCTTGAGATGCATACTGTAAGCAACTCTTAAAATATTGAGCTTAGATATTCACATAAAGAATAAAAATACCTAAGAGACTTTATGCAAATTAGTACATTTTGTTAGAAGAATAAATAGTCCTGATAATCTTTTGTGTTCATTGCTCTTAATAAAATATTTTTTATGCCCATGAATTCATTTAACGTATCAGAGAACCTACTGCCCACTTTAATCTTAGTTGTATTTATAATAGCACAGAATACCCTGGGTACTTCAAGTTCACACAGCAGGGCTTCCTCTTTACCTTCTACTAGAAGCATTGTTCAGTTTGGTGAAGGCAACACTCTGGTGCTTTATTCCTAGTTTTAAGAGTCTATACGCTTCTTTGGAATCAGACACTTGAATCCACTGTAGATCTTTGAAAAGTAAAGAGGACACTTACCACTTTATAAAAACAGCATTTGTTATACAATGTAATCTCTTTAGAGATTTGTAACCTCTTTTCCCAAAGACATATAATGAAATCTTTTAATAACAACACCTAGGTGGAATCCACTCACACATTCTATATTCCACTAGAAGAGATACACATGAGGAGGATACTATAATTATTTTCCAATATTTAAGTTATACAAACACAGATGTTTTTCAACAGTAGTCCAAAGGGAAAATTGAAAATAGAAGAAACTCCTTAGAATTAAACACTCAGAAAAAAAAAAAAGATGAAAACAAAGCATATTATAGATTAAACCTACAAAATTACCTAGATGTGAAACACTGCAGATTGCAATTCATTAATCAATCATGAAGTCAAATTTAGAGTCATAAACAACATTTTATAAAAATGAAACAGAATACAGAAAAATATCAAAGAGTATTCCTTGTACTAAGGGTAAGTATAATTAATGAAACTTCTCAGTTGTAAATACATATGCATATATATACACATGCAAACTAGATAATGTTAATTATCTAGTATCTAGTTTATCTAGTTAATTACTAGATAATTATCTAGTTATCTAGTTAATTACTAGATAATGTTAATATATGTATGTACTTTCTACTTTGAGTAGTGATTTTATAAAGTTGGAAAAACACCACTGTGGAAGAGCAGATACATTTCCATAGCTTCACAGCTGCTACATAGCTGCAGATTAATGTGAATACCAACACACACAGCTTTTCCCACCTCCCAAAATCTACCAATGAAACTCAAGCAAAACAGTATCAACCCTGACCCCTTTACACTCAGGTTTAATTAACATACCAAAACATACCTCCAAAGCACAAACTTCTCTTACTATGTTGATGTTAATGATTAATATAAAAATTTTCTATCTCCAGCTTGCTGTAACAAAGTCTAGAAAGAAACTTCAGAGCAGTAAAATAAAAAGCATTAATTACTATACCTTTTATAAAAGAATAGCCCTTTACATCTTGCGAAAGGCGTAGCATCTTTCTCTTTTGGAACTTAGATAATACGGGAACTAACAAATCATAAATACATTCATTGTAAATCTCAAAGAAAGAAACCCACACAGAAAATTTTATATTATTATCCATATTCAAGCTAGCTTGTTCACAGTCTTTCATGGATTCTTCAAACTCTGGGATATTCAAAGAGTTGGTTAAACTTCCTACAAAAAATAAAAAAGGATAAACACAAAATTTAAAAACAGGCTAAAACTGACACAAGACAGATCAAGAACCTGAAAAACTAAATAACCTTAAATCTTTCAGCAAGGTTAAAGACTTTTTGGACCAAAACAGATGTTTAAAAAAAACTCTGTATGAATTAAAGCTTGGCTCCTTTTTATCTTTCTTTTCTTTTTGAAAGAATTCCAATGAATCAAATTGAAATCACCTGTAAAGGACAAAGAAAAAATAGTATCTCTCTTGAATTCTACATGAAAGTTACAAGTGAAAGGGATTCCTTAATGATATTAAATCCAAATAAAACTTTACAGTGACTGATATTTCATATAGTATGTACCATTTTCTTATAATTATTGTTATTAAAAAAAATTAAGTCACTAGGAGTGATTCAAAAATTAAAAGCTATTCAAATGTATTTCATATAATAAACATTTGAAAAGTAAGTGAGAAAGGAAACCTTACCATCGTAACTATCATTCTGCATCACAACCTAAAAAGGAACAATTTTTTTTAAGTTAAAAACCATTTTTAGTTAAGGTTAAATAACCAGTACATTGATTGTCTATCTGAATAAGTCACCATACAAATCACAACCTTTCATCTACTCAATTTCAATGACCACTATTAATTCTTTCCCCCAGTTAAATAACAGAGTCTCAAAATAAGAAATCTGGGAGGAGCGTCTGGGTGGCTCTAGGTTAAAGCCCCTGCCTTCCGCCGAAGTCATGATCCCAGGGTCCTGGGATCAAGCCCCACATCAGGCTCTCTGCTCAGCGGGGAACCTGCTTCCTCCTCTCTCTCTCTCTCTGCCTGCCTCTCTGCCTACTTGTGATCTCTGTCAAATAAATAAATAAATAAAATATTTTAAAAAAAAAGAAATCTGGGAAACCACAAAAGAGTATTAAAAAGACTATCAGGGGCGCCTGGGTGGCTTAGCTGGTTAAGCAGCTGCCTTCGGCTCAGGTCATGATCCCAAGGTCCTGGGATGGAGGACCCTGCTTAGGCTCCCTGCTTAGCAGACAGCTTGCTTCTCTCTCTCTCCCTCTGCCTGCTGCTCTGCTTACTTGTGCTCTCTATCTCTCTGTCAAGTAAATAAATAAAATCTTCAAAAAAAAAAAAAAGAATATCATCACATATGATCCCTGCCACTCACAATTACTAGTAATATTTCAATATATTCCTTTCTATTCTATTCTCCACACTTATTACACTGACAGCTTTTACTTTTACTATGTTTAAAAAATTATTTATAAACAAGTAATGGTGGCTGTGTAATTGAAAAGATGTGAAATACATTAATTATTCCCCTACTACTAAGCATTTAGATCATCTACAAAGTTATGTCAGTAAAATAATACTAAGATATATAACTTTATCATTTTTTTCTTCTGTACCCTAATTAGTTCCTTAGGACATATCCCTAAATGTGAATTAGTGGATGAAAAGATATGAAAAATTTTTAAGTTCTCACTCACAGTATTGCCAAACCATTTTCTAAAAACACATTTTACAAACAATATATGAAAGTGTGATTTCATTTTTCTTAAATTCTAATAACTTCATAGACTATGTTTTAACTGGATAACTTGTGAGGGAAGTTTTTTTCATGATTAATGACTTCCATCTCCTCTAAGAATTTTCCTCGCTATTCCCTACAATTTCCATAATTTTTATTTATACTCACTATTTTACTTTCAGAGATCTTAATCATGGGCTCTAAATTCTGAACTCACTGAGCAAAAAATATTTTATTACCTTGAATCCCTGATTTCTAAATGTCTTTAAAAAAAAAAAAGAACCCCATCAATATTATGCAACTATCTATAAAAACTGTTATTAGTTTTAACAATCTTGAATAGGATAAATGTCTGAAAATGGAACATTAAATCCATAAGAAACAGGAATAAACAAATATTCCTTTACAAAATCTTTCTGTGTGGAGCGCCTGAGTGGCTCAGTGGGTAAAAGCCTCTGCCTTTGGCTCAGGTCATGATCCCAGGATCCTGGGACGGAGCCCCACGTCAGGCTCTCTGCTCTGCAGAGCCTGCTTCCTCCTCTCTCTGCCTGCCTCTCTGCCTACTTGTGATCTCTGTCTATCAAATAAATAAAATCTTTAAAGAAAAAAAAACCTTTCTGTGAAAAACTGATTGAGGAAAGAAAGAAAAGAGGCCAATATAACCTAACAGATAAGAAATTTATAATTTCTTATAATAAATTATAATTTATTTAATGTTATAAGAAATCCTCACTTTTTATTTATCACAGTCCCTTGATTAGACTTTGTATGTACAAATTACTTCTACAATTAAAAAATTTTTAATCATTACATATAGTAGTCCCTACAACCAAAAAAAAATTTCAGAACCATTCACATGTGTACTGTTTAAACATTTCTGTTATTTGTATAATATAAAGCAAAACAAGTTTATACTTTTCTCAAAAAGAAAAGACAATGATCACCACCACCACCACCATCACAAAATATTCTAATATAAGCTGAAACAAAGAGCTTATAGAAGATCATAATGTATATATTTTTCACATACTAGACTACTCCCATACCTCTTTAATTTGCCGAAGCAATGCACTTTTGCTAGCAAACTCTTCTTTCTCTTGATGTGGTGATAACCGTAAATATTCTCTAGATCTATGTGGTTTAAGGTTCATCTTTGTGTACAGCCTTTCCTGAAGACTATCAAATAATACATTCAAAGTTCGTGGCAAAATACCAATATTTTCTTCTGTGCCTGTGAGAAAGAGTTTTTGTTTTATACTTTCTTAGAGTATTAGGAAAGTGGAAAACATTCCTGCATTACCAAGGTTCCTTTTATACCACCAATAGGCAAGAGTAAACAGCTATGACAAAAGCAAGAGAAGCTGAAGGATTACTCAGTTTTCCATCACTTTGCTCTTCATTGTATAATGGGACATTTTATCAACTATTCTACTGGTGCAAAATCTGAAAATTTCCATTCAGATCAGCCATAACATTTGCAATCACCCATAATCACAAAGTATAAAAGTAAACAAAATGCTTCCTTGGTTATCCATGCTTAATTCACTATGTCACATAAATCCTTTTTCTGAATTTTTATCATCTCCTTCTCTATCATCTGGGTAAAGCAATTTCACAAACGAATTAAATCAATCTGAATCAAAACCCATCAGCAATACACATTCAAAATGCTATTAGTATTAAAAATGGAGCAAATGTACTAGGTGATGGAAACATAACTACATGCAAGTATTATGAGAATGAGGGTATATTAGTGCTTTAATCCTTTCCAGCAAAAATAATAAGTTTACCTTGAAATGTATATGTTTTTCCTGAATTGGTTAGCCCGTAAGTAAAAATCAGCCGACTCTGTCCTTTCAAGAGGTCTTTTACTGGCTGCATAATGCAACCCTGGAAGAATTCCTTCTGTGTAGTTTCTGGACCAAAAACCTAATAAGCATTTTTTAAAACAAGCCTTTTTAGAAAATTCAAGTAAATTTTTACACTCAGTTCTACCCCTATAACTCATGTTTTAAATTTTTATTTTTAAAGCTTATTTATTTAAGTAATCTCTACAGCTAACATTGGGCTCAAACTCATGACCCTGATACCAAGAGTTGTGGGCTCCCCTAACTGAGCTCGCCAGGCACCCCTCATGCTTCAAAAACTTAAAAGATCTCTTTTACAAGATTCATATACTTAGGATAGGTGCCATATCCCCAACTCTCACAAATACACATGATATTTTAACTACGTCAGAAAGTTTTCAGGATAGAAATCTGACCTAGTCAATCAAGTTTTCATCTAAATTTTGAAAAGAACATTTCTTAAAACAAAAAAAGGTTTAAAAACTATAATCTATTCACTTCCAATTATATATTTATAAACCTGAAATTTGAGTCCTACTCTTAGAGAAAAATACCAGTGCCTAATACCTAAGTTCCATAAGCAAATGATGTGTATAGTTCATTATATACAATTATGTGCCTATTTAGCCTAAGTCAAATCGCTTCGACTTAAAAGAAAAATCTCCAGTTTCACATAAGTACTTACCTTGGAAAAACTGAATTTCTGTGCCATCTGTCCAGAGCTTTTCTCACTTAACCGACCAAGGATGCTTTGAGGATCTTTCAGCAGAATGGTCTGTGAGTCCAGCATATACACACAGCCCTAGAACACATAAATAAACATAAATAATCCCACAATAAATAAATAAAAACAATGGCATTTTGTCCATTTAATGAAAGTAAAACCCAATTAAAGTCACCACAAACCTCAGACTCATGCTCTTTTTCTGACTGTGTAAACGGTCTTATTCGAAGACAAACCTGGAGATAATCTTTGGATTCCAAACTATTTGCCTTAAAAAAGAAGAACAAAATAACTGTATTTTAAAAATGCAAAATATGGCTTTTCAGAAATCACCTTTCTTTAAGTGGCTATTACTATAACTAACTGAGACTACAGAGAACCCCTAAGCAAACTGTGATTCTTCTGTTTGTAATCACTTTATATGTCTAAAAAGAAGCAAATCTACTTTTAAAAAAACACTGCAAAAGACTGTTTCCTCTACTTTCTCTATTTATACTTGAAGCTTACAATATGTCTCTTTTCCATAAAATCCTTGCCTTTATAACTAAATAAAAATAGGGCTCTAAGTCACTAAAACACAGTACTCTAGAATACATTACATGCAACAGAATAGTCTATTAACCGAAATGTTCAATTCCATCTAAAATTTTTTTGCTATACATCATTCTCTTTCCTCCTTCCTTTGGGAAAGAAATAAGTTTAGTTCATGTCTTAAAATAATTCTAAAGAAATGTGTTTTTGGTTTTTTTTTTTTAGTAAAAAGGAAAGAACTACTTAAATACACCTTACTTTAAAAAAAAAAAAAAAGCACCCAGAAACTAGAAAATCTGAACAGTTCTATATCTATTAAAGAAATTCAACTTATATTCAAATAAACAAAATAATCCCACAAAAAAACTCCAGTCCCTGGTTTGAGAGAATTTATTAGTCAATTCTCTCAAACATTTTAGGATATAATCATACCAATCATAGAGAAGCCTTTAAGAAAATAAAAAAAAACACTTTTCAACTAACTTTGAGTATGACATAACCCCGGTACCACAATATGACAAAGATATCACCAGAAGAAATTACAGAACAATATCCCTAATTAAGATAAATGGAAAAATTCCCTAATAAAGTAATAGCCAATATATAAAATAAGATAATACATCCTGACCAAAAACTGTTTTATCTCAGGAATGCAAGGTCAATTTAGCATTGAAAAATCAATTTAGGTAAATAACCACACTAAAAGAATAAAGCAATGTACATCTCTAAGGGTGTCTGGGTGGCTCAGTTGGTTAAGCAACTGCCTTCAGCTCAGGGAATGATCCCAGAGTCCTGGGATGGAGCCCCAGGTAGAATTCCCTGATCAGCGGGGAGTCTACTTGTCCCTCTCCCTCAGCCTCAAACCTGCTCGTGCTTTCTCTCTCTCTCTCTCTCTCTCTCTCTAATAAATTAAAAAAAAAAAAAGCATTTGAATGATGACATGAAATTGACATAAGTATTCAACATCCATTCATAATAATTCTCAGCAAAGTGGAAGAGACAAAGGATATCCTTCACCTGACAAAGGACATTTACAAAAACCTACAGCTAACATCACATTTAATGGTGAAAGACTGAATCTAAGATGAATAGCAAGATAAGTAACAATATGAGGATTTCTGCTCTCACCATTTTTATCCAGCTCTGTACAAGAGGATCCAGTAAATGTAATTAGGAAAGAAAAGAAAGGAAATGGAAAAGGAAAGAAGGGCATCCCAAAAAGAAAGGAAGGGCATCCAGATCGGGAAGAAATAAAATTGTCTTCATTCACTGACAACATTAATATCTATATGCAAAAATCAAATAAAATCTACCAAAATGTTACCTGAACTATTAAAGGAGTTTAGCGATGTAACAGGACATAAGATCAATATGCAAAATCAATTATTCTTTTATATACTGGGGAAAAAGTCAGAAATTGATTTTAAAAAGCAATACCATTTGGAATTGCATCAAAAATCATGAAATACTTAAGGGATAAATCTGACAAAAGATGTGAAAGGGCTATTCCTTGGAAACTACAAAAACAATGTTCAGATAAATAAAGGAGACCAAAAGAAATTGAGATACACCTTGCTCATCGTTTTGGTAAACTCAATATTGTTAAGATGTCAATTCTTCCAAGACTGATCTATAGATTGAATACAACAGCAATCAAAATCCCAAGAAGCTTTTGTTGTGGCAACTGACAAGCTCATTTTAAAATTCATATAGAGGGGCACCTGGGTGGCACAGTGGGTTAAGCCTCTGCCGTCGGCTCAGGTCATGATCTCAGGATCCTGGGATGGAGCCCCGTATCCAGCTCTCTGCTCAGCATGAAGTCTGCTTCTCCCCTGCCACCCTCCCCCGCCCCGCCCCCCACCCCCCAGCTTGTGATCTCTGTCAAATAAATAAATAAAATCTTAAAAAAAAAAAAGAGAGAGAGAAAGAAAGAAATGCAAAGTACCTAGAATAGTCAAAACAACTATGAAAAAAATTTGGTGGGCTAACAGAACAACACTACCTGATTTCAATACTACAATGATCAAAACAGTGGGGTACTGGCAGAAAGACAGACAAATAAATGAAACAATATTCAGAAATAAACCCCTACACAGGACATCTGATTGATGATAAAGGTGGAAAAGAAATGGAGTACAGAAAGCACAGCTTTTCCAACAAATCAGGCTAGAACAACTGGATACCTATACATTTAAAAAAAATAAAAAGAATCTGAATACACAGTTCACATTGTATATAAAAATTAATTTAAAATGGATCATATCCTAAATGTAAAATTAAAACTGTAAAACTTCTAAAAAGAACACACAGAAGAAAATCTTTGTGGACTTGAGTTCGGCAAAAATTTTTCTTTTTTTTTTTTTTTGTAAAGATTTTATCTACTTATTTGACAGAGAGAGAACACATGGGGGAGTGGCATGCAGAGGGAGACGGGGAGGGAGAAGCAGGCTTCCCTGCTGAGGAAGAAGCCCAACATGGGACTCAATCCCAGGACCCTGAAATCATGACCTGAGCTGAAGGCAGACGCTTAACCAACTGAGCCACCCAGGTGCCCCAGGCAAAGATTTCTTAAATATGACACCAAAAGGACCATCCATAATAGAAAAAATATTGATTAAATTAAAACTTCTGTTCTTCAAAAAAACACTAGTAAAGGATAACAGGCAAGCCATAAACTGGGAAAAAATATTTATAAAGTATATACCAAACAAACCAATGCATCTGAAAAATATAAACGATACTTAAAATTAAATAATAATATAAAAACAAACTACCCAATTTTTTTAAATGGGCAAAGATTTAAATTTAATTTAAAAAAACACTAATGAAAAATAATCACATGAAAATATGTTCAATATCTTTAGTTATTAAGTTAAATGTAAATACCAAAGTGATACCATTACATCTATTAGAATAGCTAAAAATAAAGACTGCCCAGAAAAGCCAATATAAAATTGAAGGAGTAGATCAAAGTTGAAGGACTGACAGTGTACAACTTCAAGACATACTATAAAGCTACAGTACTCAAGACAGCAAATGAACTGGCAAAAGAACAGAATCCATCAATGGAACAGAACATAGAGCCCAGAAATAGATGCCCATGAATACAGTCTACTCATCTTTAACAAAGAAGCAAAGGCAATACAATGGAGCAAAAACAAGTCTTTTCAACAAGTGGTGCTGCAACAACCAAACATCCACATGCAATAAACTTAATCTAGGAAAATTAACTTATACCCTTCACAAAAATGAATTCAAAATGGATACAACCCTAAATATTAAAACTATTAAAGTCCTAGAAAACCCAGATATGGATTTTGGCTATGACTTTTTAGATTCGACACAAAAGGCATTCTTAGCTTGTGAGCAATACAAAAACAGTCCATTGCTTATAGCCCCTGTGTTAAGTGAAAGAAGGCAGACATAAAAGACTACATGATGCATGATTCCACATAAATACCAAGAGGCACGTATTCCTTCCTCCCTTTTTACCTTCTTTCTTGATTTTTTTTTTAAAGATTTATTTATTTATTTATTTATTTTAGAGAGAGAAAAAGAGAATGCAAGAGGTGGGGAGGGGCAGAAAGAGGCAGAGAGCGAACCTCAAGTGGGCTCCCCACTGAGTGCAGAGCCCAGACATAAGGCTTTATCCCATGACCCTGAGATTGTGACTTGAGCTGAAGTTAAGAATTGGATGTTCAAACAACTGAGACACCCAGGCACCCCTCTTTCTTGATGTATGATTAAATGAGCTCAAGTAAAAAACCCTGGCATATGATGGATATTTAATAAGTATTATTTTTTTAATTTATGCTCCCCTTCCCCTTCCATCATTCTTTAAAATAGTCCATCTCTCTACGGCATCAAAATTAACAATAGAAAATATAACAAAGAGGATATAAATAGATTGAAAAGTAAATGTGTAAGAAATAAACTCTAGGGGCAGCTGGATGGCTCACTCAGTGAAATGGCTGACTCTTGTGATTTTGGTTCAGGTCAGGATCTCAGGGTCCTAGAATGGAGCCTGCATCAGGATGCAGGTTCAGTGGGGGAGTCTATAGCTCACCCTGCTGGAGCTCTCTCTCTCCTCCTTTCTCCCTATATCTCTTAAATAACAAATAAATAAATCTTTTTTTTTAAAAAAAGGAATAACGTCTACAAAGACACACAACAGTAGTAGTAGATAGGGTGGTAGAAAGAAGGACTTTTACTTTTTAAAGTTATTTTAATTTATTTTATTTAAATATTTTAATAATTTTAATAATTTTAATTTAACTAAGGCCTGCAATTCCTAGGGGCATAGTGGAATATTTTACATTTTTGAGGGAATCACAGGCATAGTTCAACATACTTGACATATGTTGAACACCACGAACGATTAGCTTCAAGTAGCTCACAGTTTCAGTGTTAGATCATAGTATTTCTTTTGTTGTTGTTTCTCAGTGAAGCTAGATTTTCAGTGGTTGCTGTGATTAAAAAAAATAAAATAAAAAGTACTACCCCAAAACAAAGAAGAACAGAAAATAAAGTTGGCAATGCCTAATCTGATTCCAAATCTTGAAAAGTTATGAAGTGGCCAGAAGGTATTATCTCCTTTTTTTTTTTAAAACATTTTATTTATTTATTTGACAGAGAGAGAGAGTGAGAGCAGGAACACAGGCACGGGGAGTAGGAGAGGGAGAAGCAGGCTTCCCGAAGAATAGGAAGTCTGATGCAGGGCTTAATCCCAGGACCCTGCAACCATGACCTAAGCCAAAGGTGGATACTTAACCAACTGAGCCACCCAGGTGCCCTCAAAAGGTTATTACCTTTACATTAAATAACTGTGGTAATTATTAAAGAAAGTAATCTTTTTAATTTACAATAATTTTTTCAAATGGCTCTTGGTTAAGTATAGTAGTTATATATTAAGTAGTTTGGACCTACTACTTAGAAGAACTGATATATTTAGAATGCCACGAAAAAATTACTGAGATAGAAAGTTGCCTCAAACCCACAAAGTCTAGAAAGCTCTGGTCATACCTGTCAGCAAGTATGTGTGTGCCACACACATTTCCACTCAATCACGATAATCAACATAAAATTTTCTTGTACTTACCTCAGTGCTTGAAGCAACTAAGGAAAATTCATGAGAGAGATTAAGCTTAATGCCATCAAAATTTATTTCCGAAGGCCTTGCAACTGGGTCAGCACTAACAACATAAGATGGTCTAGGCACTCCATCTTGATTTAAATTAGATTCCATTCTGCAAAAATAATAGTAACTTCAGATAATCTTAATAAATTAGCATCTAAGCCACCCATCGTTTAAGAATTGAGTCCAGTCCACTACTAACCCCCATATAACTAGATTTCCAAAGAAGGAAAACATTAGACTGCCTCATCTGTAACATGATGACCCAGGGAAAAGACAATGATCAAAGTATTTACAGATTCTGAATCAAATAATGGCCACAGCCTACCACTACTACTCATATGACCCAACCTATAGGTAGATTCATCAAAAGAGATTTCATGAGCAATGGTAGCCCGTTACGTAAGACAGTATAAAACATTCAATCTCTGCCTGAAATCCTCTCAGAAATCAAATAAAAGTAATTTATAATCTTGTGTTATTTTAGTTATTTAATGTCTTCTGAGAATGTTACCTACAAACTCTGTAACATTTTAGCATTTAAGAGCTAAACTTAGTTATCTGTTGAACTCTTTCTACTGAATTCTTCCAAATAATGCAAGTGAAAACTAATGTATGACACTGTGTAAGGCTTAAAAATTAAGGTGAATATGGAATAATGCATCAAAATGTTACAACTAAAGTAAACCTTAACTAAAAAAATTTTAACATTCTAATAGTTATTGACAATCTACTAGATGAATAATACCAGGAAGAAAGAGAGCTCCCTGCTGTTCTTTGACAATACGATGAAATATCAGAATGGTACTCCCAAACGAGGGTTCCTGGCTCAGGAAGACATTAATGGGCAGCCATATGTGTTATATAAAAAAGCCAAAGATGGACCCTGTATATTGCCCCTATGTTGCTTACTTCTTCACAGGCCAAAAATATTAATTCAAAAACCCATTAGGTACCAGACTCAAATTTTTATGCATCAATTTGCTTTTAATATAGCTCAAATTATTTTTTTTAAGAAGTCATTTAGAGTCTAACTAGTTTGCACATCCCAAAAACTGCACCCATCTGCTAGTCACAAACAAATTCAGGACCAAAAGACCGAAACCACTAATGCCTTTTGGAGTTCTCTGACCCCGGGACTCCCCACTGTGCTGCAGAGAAAAATCACTTAAGACCATAAGCCCCCAATTCTAATTCTTCCTCTCCTTCCCCTCCCAAACCCCTAGTTCCCTTGCCTTTTTACCCTTCTAGTGGTCCTTCACTCTATTTTCTGGAAGGTCTCATGCTGTGGGGGACTTCCCTTGCATGTAATCCTGTCAAAGTGCTACCCCAGTAAACCTCCTTGTGTGTGATACCACCATACCATGGTCATAGCTTTCTCCTTGATCAGCCCTGAAACCCACAAACTCAATACAACAGGGTTTTGTTTTTGTTTTTCCTAAATCTCCAAAAGACAAAGGAAATTATTTACTGTGCACAAAGCCCAGCAAACTATAAGATCAACCAAACATACACTTAAACAAGTTTAGTACCTTGGCTGCTTTTGTCTTTATTGTATTAAATCAGTGACATAATAAAAATGGGATAATTACTTAAATGTAGTTTAATAGAATATCTCAAACATGCAATGTATGAAAAGGGGTATGTGACAGAGTAAAAATAACCACTGATCTACAACATAGAGGAAAAGTTTGCAAAAACATTAAAGCAATGGCTTGACATCACATAAATCAAATTTTATGGAAATGCCCATGAATTTGGAAGATAAATTTCACTTTGTCTTCAATTAATTTCTGGTTTAAAAAACAGGTAAATCTTTTATTAAATTATTGAATTAAAAAGAATAACTAGGGGTGCCTGGGTGACTCAGTGGGTTAAGCCTCTGCCTTTGGCTCAGGTCATGATCCCAGGGTTCTGGGATCAGGCCACACATGGGGCTCTCTGCTCAACAGGGAGCCTGCTTCCCCCTCTCTCTGCTTGCCTCTCTGCCTACTTTTGATCTCTGTCAAATAAATAAAATCTTTAAAAAAATAAATAACTATATCTCTTTTAAAAAGTAAGGTTATAGTATTTGTACTTGTTCATAGGTTTAATTTCAATAAACTGCCTCTTAACATTTATAAAATTGTTGAGACGGACTGTCGCATCTTGTATGTTTGGTTAACTTCTACTTGCATGTGAGACGTTAACTTCTCCCTAACTAGACTATAGATCTCTTGACAACAAGAACTTTCTTTGTCTTATACTACTCTGTATCCCCTACAACTCATTCAGAGATGCATGAGTGATAAAAACTCCCTGTCTGATTACTTAAATAGTAATAATAAAATCCTCTAAACCAAAGAAATATAAAAATTGGTACTACTCTTTCAGTGGTAATTGTTTTTAGCTGCAGCAGTCTTCAAGACTTCATTTCTCATTTCAGAAGGCTGTTCCCATGACTGAAAAACTGCATCTTTTATCTCTTTTATCTTCTCTCCAGTGAGAGTCCATGGTTGAACACTGGTGAAAGATAACAAATCTGCTACTGAATGAGGTTTCTGAATGTCATCCACAAAATGTAGTCTCAAATATCTATCATCTAATTGATGAATCCTTTATATGATTTTTCAAACTGAAGTCTTGGGTCTTGGACATCTAAATATATATATATATGTATACATATATACATATGTATACATATATATATATATATAGCTATCGCTGCTTCTGAATAAACATGCTACTTGGTTTTAAAACCAACAAAAGCAAACCTGAATCTGGTCACTTTAAGCAAGGATTGCTTAAGGTAGGAACCTGTGTCAACTAATCATTCAGCAAAGAATATTAGAGGGTGTGTCAGGCAGGAATCACTGAAGCAGGTAGTGGAATGACATGGAGGGAAACATTCTAAAGAGGGGGATGAGAGCAGTCATTGAATTCGCCACACACACTCCCTTCCATTTGGTACCGCAAAGCCTAAGAGGGCAAGCCCCAGGCACCTGCGGCAGCCTGGAAATTAACGCACAGATGGCCGCGACAGGGCTCCCCGCAAAAAGAGGTCATAGCACCTGCCAAGCAAACTGCTCACCTCGGGGATTCAGAAAACTAGGCTTGGCAATGGAGACCTGCGCCTCAACAGCAGCAGCAGCAAAGCAATAGTAAAAACGTTAATGACTGCAAACACCTGGTGCCTAATATATACTAGCACTGTTTCTAACAACTTTCCATACTATATCTATCTAAACAAGGACCGAAAAAAGTAAGTACTATTATTAGTAGCCCTTTTAACAGATGACCCAGAGAGATTAAATATGTTGCCTTGCCTCCCTCAGCGAATATGCGGTGGAGACAAGATTTAAGCTCCAACCCAAGTAGTATGGCTCAATCCTACGATGCGCAGGCGGCGCCCACGGTCCCCAGGAGCACCCATCGCCCTACAACCCAGTTCCTGAGAGTATCCTCACGGGCATCGCGATCCCCGTCGGAAGGCACTCACACCGCCAGCGCGTTTCCCAGCTTCAGGCCTGGTATATGCGCAGTCACCCCACCTCCTTCCTCGCACCCTCACCTGGACGCACAGCTTCACCTGCAAAAACTGTCTGGGCCGCCCAACCTGCGCGCAGCACCGCGGTGTTTTCGTTTTCAAATTCAAACAATGGCGGCGAAGTTAGCGCACGGAACGCTGGGAGTGGGCGGAGCTTCCGGAACGACTCCCGGGAGCGCAGAGGCTCGCGCGGTGGGTTTCCCACCCGCTCCCGGAAGAAGCTTTCAAATCTGGGGCGGATCTCAGAACGCGGGCAGTCACTGGGCGGAGGGGCTGGTGGGCCGCGGGCGAGAGGAGGGCTGGGGCTCGGCGCCGATTCAGGTGTGCAGCGCGGGCTGGGGCACTGCGTGGTTACTGCGGCGGGTACCACCTCTGTTGGCATGGACGCCAGTCTCGGATACCGTCCTGGAGATGAGACGTAGCAAAGGCCTGGAGGTGAGGCCGCTGCCACGGCACTTGGTCCCGAGACTCCCCCAGGGACGGGCGGAGGAACGGAGAGTTAGCCTCTGCCCTGACGCGTCCCCGCAGGCGGGAGCAGGCTTCGCCTCCCGAGAGTCGCTTAGAACTAGGGCAGTCCGCACCCAGAGGGAGACTCCTCCCGCTGCCTGACCCCCTGCCATCCCCAGTGACCCTCCTGGACGGACGAATTAAGTTTCTCCCAGAATAGACTTTTATAGGCTTTTTCTTCTCTCTTTTTTTTTTTTTTTCTTTTTTAATCTTTCTTGCCTTTCCGAAAATATAAAGCACCTACCGCTGCCAGGCGCTGTGCTGTGACAGTCTAAATCCCATGCGTAGGCAAGGTCTTTGCTCAAAACGTAAGTGCCAGTACAGCCTTATCTGCTTCTTTTAAAGTGATCCTCTTCTTTTGTGTGTTGCTATAATATTCACGACAAGCATTTATTATTTAGGCCGCCTCTCCCTGCTGTGCTTGATTTTAAAGAAAAATAACTGCTAAAGTTAATTGAAATTTTACCTTGTGGCAGTCTTGGTATTAAGCATATAAAATGGATCGTCTTACTAATCCTGAGAACAGCCCTTGGAGGTAGGTACTATTATTATCTCCATTTTATTGATTCCGAGGAAACTGAGTTCATATGGTTAAGTAATTTGCTAAAAAACCTATGGCTATTAAGGGAGGAGTTGGGAATTTAAGTCAGCGGAATGATTTCATAGACCCACCCTCTTACATAGGGACTTATTTTTTACTATTTTGCTTGATTAGGAGCAGTTTTAGAATACCTACTTTGATGAACTTCAGGTCTTCCTTACCTTATCATTCTATGTATCTCCCTCCACTTAGCTCTTCTCTAACTCCCCACTGTCTCCTCATTCAGTTCATCTTCTTTCCCCACAAGATAATCATTTAAAGTGAGCCATTTTGGAGTAGAGGAGAGGATGCAAGGCCAAGAGTTAAAATGAACAGAGAAGGGGCACCTTCAGTGGGTTAAAGCCTCTGCCTTTGGCTCAGGTCATGATCCCAGGGTCCTGGGATCCCGCCCCCCATCGGGCTCTCTGCTTCGGGGGGAGCCTGCTTCCCTTCATCTCTCTCCGGCTGTCTCTCTGCCTACTTGTGAACTCTGTCAAATAAATAAAATTAAAAAAAAAAAAAAAAAAAAAGGACAGAGAAAGTCAATGTAAAGGGGAAGACACGAGGAAAGATAAAATAAAAGCTATTTCCTCCTCTCCCGTCTGGCTCGAAAGTCTTTGGTGAACTCAGTGTCAAAGTCTCCTTTGCTCTTTGAGGCAGGTCTACCCCTAAATCTGTTGTTTCTTGTCATACCTCACAACATCTTTATTGCTTTTATTTTAAGATTTATTTATTTATTTAAGAGAGAGAGAGCGCGCGCGCGTGCAAGTGCACAAGGGGAGGCGGGAAGCAGAGGGAGAGGGAGAAGCAGACTCCCCTGCTGAGCAGGGAGCCCAACCCATGACCCGGAAATCATTACCAGAGCCAGAGTAGAAGGGAGATGCTATACAGCTAAGCTACCCAGACACCCCTGCCTTTTATTTCTTTTACCAGCCGTTATTGAGTCCTGCCTCCTGAACCCTCCAGGGGTTCTGTTTATTTATTATTATTTGACAAATACTTATTGAAAACCTGCTTGCTATGTGCGAAACGCTAGGCTGGAAGGTAGGGAAACAGTGGAGGAGAGTGAGCAAAATAGACACTAACCCTCAAGGAGCTTACTTTTTAATGGGAGAAACAATCAAGTTTAAAAATACAAATAATTGAGAAATCACAACTGTACTGAGTGGTTTCAGGGAAAATATTCTAAGAGCTGTAAGACTATGTCACGGGGAATCTGAGAAAATAATGTTTGATCTGCATCTCCACAGCTCATTAGGAAATTAACCAGGTTTTAAAAAGAGAGAAAGGAGTAAGCATTCCAGGCATAGGAAAAATAATACCAGATACAGGGGAAGAAAAAAAAATCCAATGGATTCTCTTATTTTTATCTTGCTCCCAGAAGCAGCCACACAGTTAAATGCTTGAGCCTTGCCACCCTCATTTGGCTTCTGGGTCAGCAAAAAGTCACTTTGTCCTTGTATACTCCCAACCTTACTAACCACCTGTCTTAATCTCCTTTTCTGTCTCTTCTATCTAACCTCTAAATAATGGGCATCCTCAGAGCTTGGTCCTGAACCCACCTTTTTCTCTCCTCTATAGTCGTCCTTTTGGCAACCTTACCAACTCCCATGGTTTTAAGTATCTTTATCCTTACTGGTGACTTCCAAATTCCTCGTTCTTTCCAGACGTCTCCTCTGAACGCCAAACAGATGCAAATATCTGAGTACCCACTTAACATCTCTACTATATTCAATATGGGATGGTGATTTTTCACTCCAAACCCCAACTTCTCTCCTCCCCAATCTCCATCTCAGTGAATAACACCACTATGTCCCTGCCAGTTACTCAAGACAAATAAAAGAATCATCCTTGGGTCCTCCTTTTCCCTCAGCAGTTTCACTCAGTTCATAAACAAATGTATCTGTTGTGCTTTTGTGCTACAAGTAAAAATAAACACCTATTTCCTTTTCATTGCCCAGACCACCATAGCCTCCCAACTTGTCTTCCTGCTTAAGATCCTGCTCTCCTCCACAACATTCTTCATAGAGCAACCAAACTAATTTCAAGATGTAATGATCAAGTCACTCCCTGTCTTAAAGCTCTTCAGTGATTTCAGAAAAAATTCATATTTATGTTTTTAAGGGAAGAAAACATACCAAAGAACCTAAAAAATACACTAAATTTTGTGTAAGAAAGAAGAAAGTGTACATACATACATACTACACACGTTGGACCTGTTTTTTAAGAAATAAATTCAAAAACTGTAAATCAGAAAATTCGCTGAATGAAAATAGTTCCCTGTGGGGGGTAGGAATGTTTTGCAGGGACTAGTGATGGCAGTGTGGCTTCTCTGAATAACCTATATAAATATATGTATATATACGTGTGTGTGTGTATGTATATTCATATATATATATATATACACGTATGTATATACATACACACACATACGTATATATATAATTTTTTTTTGCCTTTTCAAAACATTAAATCTAGGGGCGTCTGTGTGGCTCAGTGGGTTAAGCCTCTGCCTTCAGCTTCGGTCATGATCTCAGGGTCCTGGGATCAAGCCCCACATTGGGCTCTCTGCCCAGCAGGCAACCTGCTTCCCCCCTCTCTCTGCCTGCCTCTCTGCCTACTGTGATCTCTCTGTCAAATAAATAAATAAATAAATAATCTTTTTTTTTTTTTTTTTAATCTTTTAAAAAGAAAAACATTAAATCTAAAGCCCTGGAAATAAAACCAAGCCCTAAAATTTAATACAAAGAAAGAAGTGAACATACTTGAGTATCAAATTGCCAGCATAACTATACAGAGAAAAAGCATTCAGTCAATTAATTGAGCACAGTACTCTATCAACTGGAATTAGGAGTTGTGGGATACAATGTACAGTGCAAAGAAATCAGTAACTTCACCTAGTAGGTCTGATGTTGAAAGGGGTATTGGTGTAGCAATTTTGAAACTACTATGCATGAGTTATAGGACAAAGCAAATGAGGAAATATATTTATGTTGCTTAGAACTGAGGTTCTCAACAGTAGGAGAAGAAGATAACAAATACAGAATGATAGAGGCTAAGGAAGAATCCCACAGTGCTGGATTTGAATTGGTGGTAGTAAAATCAAGTTATGATTTTTTTTTTATCTCAATTGGTCCATTAACAGGGCCTAGAGGCATAGAAACCCCAACTTCCCAGTGAGAAGAAGCACACCTAGCATCAAGCCACCCACACAGTTGCTAAATACCATTCATCACTAAAAGGAATCAGTGTTCCTTGGAGAGAAGGCTAATTCACACCTGGAGCAAAGAAATTGCAAAATGAGCCTAGAACATTCTTCTCAGAAACCAAAGAAGTCCTTAGAGATTAACAGGGACATTTCAAAGGATATTGGACCTGGATTAACAGAGCTGCTGTTGACCACACTTGTAACAATTTGAGCATTGAAAAGAATAATGATGGTGAGAAAGCAAAACAGATTTAATTTTTTTTAAGCTGTCCCCATGAAAGGGAGAGATGAAATAAAAATGAAAAATTCTTTACATAGGAATGCCAGTTCATGAATACAAATGAAACAATAAATAGAAAATCCCCATTTTTTACTTTCCAATATAAAAATTAATATGGGTAGGGATGCCTGGGTGGTTCAGGTGTTTAAGCATCAGTCTTCAGCTCAGGTCATGATCCCTGGGTCCTGGGATTGAGTCCTGCTGCTACCCATGCGTGTGTGCTCGCTCTCTCTCTCTCTCTCTCTCTCTCTCCCTCCCTCTGGCAAATAAATAAAATCTTATCAATACATGCTGAAACAGTGGCTGAAATGAAATGAAATGCTAAACACATTGGCTGAAAGGTTGTTGGGTAACAGGACTTTAACACTATCTCAAAGAGCGTCCTAGAGATGATTTCACAATCATAAAGGGAAAGGGTAATATTACAACATAGAGATTTATTTATTAGATATACCTTAGCCAAATGAGGAAACAGCATCACCAACAATGGGGCAATTTATCACCTGATGATATCTGTGCCAGAAATGTTTAACCTAAATCTAACTATGAGGAAACAAAACAAAACAAAAACAATATAGAACACTGTAAAAGACAACAGGCCTAGGTTCTTCAAAAAATGTCAAGAGAAATAGTGTCAGGGTCAAGGGAAAAAAAGAAAAACTAGGTGGAGGATTGCATTAGTCAGGAGACAAATATTACAAACAGAATTCATAAATCTTGGTCCATAATTGTTTTATTTTTTTTAAGAAGTAACTACAGAAAAACATTTTGTGGACAGTTGGAGAAATTTAAATATGGACTATAAGATAATACTGGACCAATATTAAATATTTTGGCATGTGATAATTTGTGACTATGTAGAAGATTGTTTGGGGAAGATAACTTGCCTCACTATTCAGCAACTTACCTTCAAAAGATTTGGCCGAAAAATGAAACAAAAACAAAAGAGAAGTGAGAGGGAACAAAAAAATAGAACAGGGAAAATAGGAACAAAAAAGCAAATGTGGTAAAAAGGTTAAATAACTGGTGAATCTAGGTGGATCATCGTCTCTACATGAAACAATGTACATTGTGCTACACTTCTAATTTTAAAAACAACTTTTGAGATTTTCTAAAGTAAAAAGGAAAAAAAATTTCTAATTCTTTACCATGATCTATCAGGCCTTGTAGGATCACCCACTGGCCAACTTGACTTCCCTCTTCCCTTTATGCAATGACAGTGTCTGCTCTGGGTACTTGACCAGGTTCTCTCTTGCATATATGAACTTTGCATTGGTTGTTCCCTCCTCCCCATTCGTCATGTGGCTCACTGTTCTTTCCCCTTTAGATCTTTCTATAATAGTAACTTCTTTTTTTTTTTTTAGGATTTTATTTATTTATTTATTTGACAGAGAGAGATCACAAGTAGTCACAGCAGCAGACAGAGAGAGAGGGGGAAACAGGCTCCCCACTGAGCAGAGAGCCTGATGTGGGGCTCAATCCCAGGACCCTGGGATCATGATCTGAGCCAAAGGCAGAGGCTCAACCCACAGAGCCACCCAGGCGCCCCTATAATAGTAACTTCTAAGAGAAGACTTCCTGCCTACCTTATTCCCATAGGCCCCCTTTTTTTAAATTTGTGAGCTCAATTCTACTTTCATACTTCTATACCACCAGCAGTTATTATATTCATCTGATTTTTGTTGTGTTTGTTGTTCGCCCACCTCCTCAAATATAAGTTCTTTGAGTACAAGAACTGTGTTTCTCCTGGTCACTGTGACTATATAAATCCATGGTGATCAAATAAATACTTGTTGAACAATGAATGAAGGCAGATGTGTCTGGGGTGAAGACTGTGGGGAGGGATGGCCCGAACCAAGTTTGCAGGGACAGGCCAAGACTGGATCCTACAAGACTCAGTCAACTAAGCACTGATTTACGTCCTTAATCTGAGGACAATGAGAAACCAGTGGACTTTTTTAAGCATGAGCACAATACAATCTAATTTTCCTCTGTGTTTTGAAAAGGTTAATCTCCTGGAGCAGAGAATGAAGGCAGCCAAAGAAGAGTTGCTGAACCGGTTAGGAGACTACAGCAGCCATCCCAGCAAGAGATGATAACGTGGATTCGCAGATACAGAAAAGTGGACAGGTTTCAGAGGTACTTTTTCCCTATATTTTCCATCTCAGCACCAGCCACTGGGTTTTCCCTTAGAAACAGAGCCAACTTGACAGAGATGCTTCAAATATCATCCCCATTCCAAATAATTCCATCTGTCCCCTTGAAGTGAACATTAGCATAAGATGAAGAAATTGTTAAATTACATTAAGCTGATTTCCTTCTCTCCTCACAGCCGCTAACTGGTACTCTACCAGTCACAGCTAACTTGCCATGTGCCAGAGACTAAGCACTTTATACTCACTTAATCTCAATGGTAAACCCTGTGAGGTGTTTTTTTGTTATTATCCCCCTTGAACAGAAAAGAAAAGTGAGGGGGCGCCTGGGTGGCTCAGTGGGTTAAAGCCTCTGCCTTCAGCTCAGGTCATGATCCCAGGGTCCTGGGATCGAGCCCCGCATCAGGCTCTCTGCGCAGTGGGGAGCCTGCTTCTCCCTCTCTCTCTGCCTGCCTCTCTGCCCACTTGTGATCTCTGTCAAATAAATAAAATATTTTAGAAAAGAAAACTGAGGCATGGAGCTAGTGAAGAGTAGTAAAGTTACCACAGAGATTAACATGGAAGTGTTAAGAAGTTTCATTCAGTTAATATTTGTAAAGTACTTATGAAAGTGCCTGATGCATGTTTCATAGTCACCTCTTAAATGTGTGTACATAGTAAACAATGGAATTGGAATCTGGGTAATCTGGCTCTAAAGGGTGTACAGTTAACCACTGCATTCTACGGACTTTCAAAGGTTAAACCCAATACCCCTATAATTCTATTAAAAGAAGACCGAGTGCCTACCTTCTGTGCAAAGCCACCTCCAAAAGTGGGACTGACATAGTTTTTCAGCCCTGAAACTGAGTATATATTGATTACAAAGTTTTGAATGGCAGATTCAACAAAAATTTGCCAAGCGCCCAATATGCATCAAATGTTTCTACCCTTAGAAGCCTTCAGTCTAAAGCAAGCCCTTCTCGAATGAGATTTCAAGAAAGAATTAATCTCTAATTTCTGAAAGTACCCAATATGTGTAATGCATTCATTTCTCTCCTGTGCATCTAGAGTGGTACTACTTCTGTAGCATCTGAGAACATTGAGAAAATAATCAACACAAATAATTGTGTATGCCTTGTGGTTTATATGGGGAACCCCATGTACAATTTCAAAACGATTTGGCTAATGTTATGGTAGAAGTGTACAAGGAATAATAGGGGCAGAGTGAGTATAGCTTAAGAGTAAGAGCTCTGAAGTCAGACAGACTTGAGTTTGAATATTAGCTCATTATAGGAAATGACCTCAGGAAGAGTATTTTACTTTTTCAAGTCTTATGAAGTTGTAAAGATTAAAATAGCACATGTGAGTCATTTAATACAGTCCTGACACATAGTGGATTTTATGATTATTTTTATTAGATCTACTTCTTAAGTCACTAGAATGTGAGCTCATGAGTGTGAGTCTTGGGCCACTAGAGCCCTGACACCTGAAACAGTGCCTTGCACGAAACAGCCGCTCAGTAAATATTTTTCAATTTCATAAATGTCATGAACCAGGAAAGATTTCTTAAAGTGCCATGTGGGCTAAAATGAATAAGTGGCAGGGAACTGCCAAGGGAGGCAGTTTCAGGCAATGAGGACAAGACAAGTGCATGCCAGAGTTTCCAAAACCATGTACTACTGTGAGTACGTAGTTCACTGTGACTGTGAGTATTGCTAACATGGATGACGACAGGAAATGAAAAAAGTAGGCTGGGCCTAGACCCTAAAGGGCCCGGTATAACATGCTAAAAAGAGTGGGAATTACATTCTATGAGCCATAGGAGGCTGCAGAGACGTGGAGGAAGAGAAGCAATGGGGAGAACTGGGTCTATAACCTGTCAGTCTTACAATGTGGGAGCCAAGAGATGAAGGATCCCGATGTCGAAGAGATGGGAGCCAAGAGACGACATCCCGATGTCAAAGTTTATTTTGTAGAGGTGCAGAGATAGCCAGTAGAGGAAGAAAATATAACCATAAGGCTCTTCAGCTAAATGCTTGTCATTATAGGAAGTAAATAGATGATATCTATAATTGATATGAGAAGAAATAAGACTAGGAGCATGCTATTCAAAGATATGCCAAAAGAACTAAAATTTTAAGAGTGGTTGCCTCTGGGAGGCAGGACTAGAGGTGTGGAATAGGGGAGGATATTTAAGCCCTTCTTACATTTGTAGTAAACATTTTTTAAAGTAGTTCATCAGAGGAAAGAAGGAAAAATACCATTCTTTTATTAAGCACTCATTGTATGTTAAGTCGTAAAGATCCCATCACCTCCTTACTGAATGAGGCTCCCCGCTCCTGTGAGCCTGCAGAGACTGTACCATTGACTACCTTTCTAGAACACGCTAGACTAGTACTTGTCTGAGAGCTCCTGTGCTTTCCAAGTTTCTTGGTGTTACTTTTTATTCAGTGTTCATTTCAAACACCTTCCCCAATGAAGCTCTTGCCCACGCTACCTGAACTTTTTCCCTTCACCCCCCAACCGGTTACTTTCTATCACATTGGCCTATTTTACCTTTTTCACAGCACTTATAACAACTGAAATTACCTGATTTGTTTATACTATATCTTCCCCACCACAATGTAAGCTTACAAGACCAGGATCTCATCCATCTTGTTCACCACTATATCCCTAGTATTCACAACAGTGCCTGGTAAATAGTGGATGCTCAATAAATTATTTGTTCAGTGAATGAAGTCTTGCAGGTGTGCTATGGACTTCTAACATCCAAGGATAACGTCCTTGAAGACTATGATGGTGTAGCCTTTTTTAATTTTTTTTTTTTTTTTTTTGGTGTCCCTCGTACCTAGGCATAGGGCCTGGTTCAGAATATGAGCTATTATAAGTTTTCATTAGGTATTCAATAAAAGTTTATTATTTGAATATATAAATGAATTAATGCTGTGTACTTTCTTATATGCTATTTCATTATCCTTAACACCTTAGTATTTCCTAATAAAAATATATACACATTTAACCTGGAATGGGTTTCCCACTGTTTAGACCGTTCCAGGTGCCAAAGCTGGGGCTTCTGATTCTACTCCATCTTCAGTTTTCTCTGGTGGTGAAGGAACTCAGACTGTTCTGAAAAGTGTGTCCCATTGACAGGGGTGAAATCCATAGAGAGCAGGTCAAGTGGGAGTCTAGCAAAGTCTTAGGGCACAGGTGGACATCCTTCACCTGGTTGGTGCAAGAAGCCAAGTGCAGGTGCTATAAGGGCCTCCTGGTGACGACAACAGCATGTATGGCTTCTCTACACAGAGTGGCATGTTCATTCAAATGCTGGGGGTGGTCTGGCCAGCAACCATCGCTTCTCTTGGGGTCTCTCTCTCTGTATGCCCTTTTTTGGAAGTCGGTCAATTGGATATTAACTGTTTCTTTCTCTTTGTATCCCTAATCTAACAATCTCAGTTCTCCACAAATCTGCACAGAAAGATCTAACCCCATGGAAGTGTTGGGCAGGAAAGAAAAGCTCAGCACTAACTTTTCAAGACCTTTTGTCACTGCTCACAACATAGCAAATAAGATAAACAATAACATTCCATTGCCAAAATGGAACTACTTAAAATCAAAATGGTCCTATTTATAGATCATATCTTGCATTGCTTTCAAAATACACAGGGCAGTGCTAGTGGACCTCACATACATATTCAACAACAATTATAGACTTTCTGCTGCATTTATCTATTCCAAAGAGTTCTATTTCTGATGACCTATTTTAAGATTCTAGCTTCCTCAGAAAGAGGAAATAGGACTGTTCCAACATGATCTTTTTATTGTAGAAAATATTTCACTTTTTGGATTTCAATTACTAGGGAATATAATGATGGCATGAATAGCATGGCCATTTTTCATTAAAGAAAGCCATTGAATACTGTGATTAATTGATAAATAGTGAGATTAGTTTCAATAAATCCCTCAAAAAATACAATCTTTGCTGTATGCCAATAGGGCCTTTGTGATTAGGAGGAAGGGAGGGAAGAAAGGAAGAGAGGAAATGAGGAAGAAGAAAAAAGAAATGCATATTTATATACTGTTCATTTTCAGTTATCTAAAAGAATATATTTGAGTCTTTGGTCACAGAGGTGTAGAATATTAGGGACATGTAATGGACCTGACAGTCTGGTTCAACTTTCTTTATTTTATAGGTGGGGGGGGAATAAAACAAGGTTCTGAAGATTTAAGTGACATGCCCAAGCATAACCAATTTCTTAAAAAACAGATACACAAGGAAAAAATACCAAGGTATGAATAATTAGTATAGTATGATCTCATATTAGCAATTTTGAGGATGACACACAATTTTAAAAAATGCATGAACAAGCTCCTAACAATCAGAAAACTAGCATTGGTTTTATTTCCCAAATTCCTTTCATCCCAACTTCCCCAGAATTTTACCCTAATATAAATTTTTTACCCTAATGAAGTGTTTGTGTCAAATAGGCTTTTATTAATCCCCTTATCATGTCTCTCAAACAAAAATCCTTATATAGATGTTATTTTTTATTCCAAGTTAAAAGCACAGTTCTGTAGTTATCATGACAATTATTATTATTTTACAAGAAATTAAAACAATATAAATATATTAAATATTTTTATAATTACTAACATTTAAGTAGAAATTTTCAGAAACATATCATTTATTGAGATTAATGGGATTTATTTTTCCATTAGTTCATGTGCTCACAGAAGAATATTATATCTAAAATGGGACAGATTATCATTTCTATTGCTGTTATTCATTTTTATATATATAAGCGTATAGTTGCCTAATGGGGTGCCTAGGTGGCTCAGTCGGTTAGGCTGAGCCAAAGACCATGATGCCTTTGGCTCTGGTCATGGTCTTAGCATCTTGGGATCAAGCCCCACATCAAGACCCACCTCAGGCTCCCTGCTCAGTGAGGAGCCAGCTTCTCCCTCTCCTTCTGCTGCCCCCCCCCTGCTTTTCCTTTCCCTCACTCTCCCACTCTCTGTCAAATAAATAAATAAAATCTAAAAATAAATAAGTAAAGTTGGCTTATACAGAAAATAATGTAGGAATAGAAAGACTTTATGACAACATCACCCAATTCTTTAAACAGCTTTCAAATTAGATGCCAAAAACAAGAGTGACTTATTATCTGAAATTATTTTTAAAGACAGTTCAGTTAGGTCTTCTTTAATTTTCTTGAAAGCTATAAATTAGAAAGAGCTTTATTACACAGACATTAGAGTCTCAATATCTTAAACTACACCAAAAAGGATTTACCAGAAATCAACAAGTAGGGTGCCTGGGTGGCTCAGTGGGTTAAGCCTCTGGCTTCGGCTCAAGTCATGATCGCACGATCCTGGGATCGAGCCCTGCATCAGGCTCTCTGCTCAGCAGGGAGCCTGCTTCCCTCTCTGTCTGCCTGCTTCTCTGCCTACTTGTGATTTCTCTCTCTGTGTGTCAAATAAATAAATAAAATCTTTTTAAAAAAATCTACAAGTAACTATCAATTATATCTTTTACTCTTTTACACAGTGGCACTTCATTTAAACCAATATACTCAGTAAAAATTGGAAATACTGTTTTCAATATCTGTGCAAATGCAATATTTTTTATAAAATTTCTTTCATTATGTATTTGAAATATATTTCTCTCAAAGTCTTACAGGTTTCATTTATTGAATATGTGGGAAAATGTCATATAACCTAATTGAAAAAGCCAGTCCTCACTGTCAAACTAATCAGTTTGTAACACACAGTGTAAGACTTATTTTCTGTTAGAAAAAGTCTGATTTTATTCTTCAGTTTAAATAAATGTGTTAATATCTGGGTTTTTTTTTTTTTAAGATTTTATTTATTTATTTATTTGACACAGAGAGAGAGAGATCACAAGTAGGCAGAGAGGCAGGCAGAGAGAGAGGGGGAAGCAGGCTCTCCACTGAGCAGAAAGCCCGATGGGGGACTCCATCGGGCCATGTGATGTGAGACGGGTCATGTGAGATCATGACCTGAGCCGAAGGCAGAGGCTTAACCCACTGAACCACCCAGGCGCCCTGTTAATGTCTGTTTTAAGGAATAATATCAAAAACACTGAGAGCTGAGTTATAGAATCTGTGTTGTATGATATATTTCCAAAAGCAGTCAAGATTAAAATGATAAACAAGCACCTGGGTGGCTCAGTTGGTTAAATGGCTAATTCAGTTTTGGCTCAGGTCATTATCACAGGGTTGTGAGATTGAACCCCAAGTCCAACTCTGTGCTCGGGGGGAGTCTGCTTGAGGATTCTTTCTTTCCCTCTGCCCCTCCCCCATTTCGTGCTCATTCTCTCTCTCTCTCTCTCTCTCAAATAAATAAATAAATATTTTTTTAAAAGATTAAAATCATACAGGTCTAATATAAATCATTTTACATTAGTTAATTAAAACAAGTAATACTTTTTTTATTGCTTACTAGCAGTAATGCAAAGTGGTATCCAGCTAAAACTAGAAGTTACTGATGTAGCAAGACCTATGAGAGTAGGTATTATATTCTTTAAGAAATGTACATATGCATAATTTGAATTCTGATATTAAATTTCTTAACATAATAGAAAGCATGCTTAAAAATCAGAGATAAAGTCATTAATTGCATTAGACATCACAACCAAACTTTTCTTATGTGTTTAATGAAAAATAAAGGTATATAATAATTAGACTAATTAAAGCCAGCTGCTGTAAAAAACAACTCCACACTGTTTTGTTTCTCATTCATTTCTGATATACCACCATTGTGAGTACTACCCTGGGCAACTGCCTTCAAAATACTGCCTTGAATCCTTTCAGTCGGTGATCTGCAGTATTGACCTCCATGGACTTAACAGAGGGGAAACAGAACTTGAATAAGGGTGCCAGAAGGATTTCTTACTAGGTCTGGAAGTGATGTATGTTACTGCTGCTCATATTCCGTTGGAAGGAACCCAATCTAACTGCAGGGGAGAGTGGGTTTTCCTACACATTTAGGAAGAGGAAACCCAGTTGATGAGCATATGGCCAATCTCTCTCACAAAGCTGTTAACTAATTTGTCCAGCAGCTAGCGAATTCATGTGTTGTTATTGGGAGATAGTAAAATCAGATAATTCAAAAGAGGAAATAAAATGGGAATTGACTATAATCAGAATAAATATCCCATGATCTGCTTTGATAAAATAGGTATAATTACTTTATTGGATGATATATAACTAATCTGTGAGAAATCTTGTAAAAATTTGATCCGAGTATTAATCAATGTCTCTTTTAAAAGTTGGTATTTCTGAAAAACATTTCAGTTACTCTAGGAGATAGTCAGCATTGCTACCACTACTATTCAGGCTGTTTGGAGGTACTTTTCTTTCCAGCTAAAGACAAGTGCCAAGGTGTGTGTTTTTTTAAATAGCTGGAAAGAATTGCTTACATTTAAAAAGGTTTTTTTTTTTAAAGCTCTTTTCTTTGCTATCATAGAACTCTCTCTCAAGAGCATTGCATTCTTTGATAGTAGTCCCAAAAGAGCCAAAAACATAGTCACCCCACTGCTCATTCTAATTTCATTCAGAGCATCCCAACACTGGCCAAAATACTCTGGTTCCAAAGCAACACTTTACTCTTAGAAGAAATATGTCTAAGAAGGACAAGCATCGAGCAGGTTTCTCTGTGCTTTAATTAATTGTTCAAGGAGATTTCCCCCAAACCAGTCATTAGAATTGTTCTTTTGTTGGGCAACCAGGAGATTTTTACTCCTTGGAACAACACACCATAAAGTAGATTAGACTATAATGAAGGGAGAGGCAAGAATGCAGACTGTTTGCTCAGGAAAAAGGAAAGAGTATGTTGAAGGAAAAAAATAGGGCGTTAGAGTCAAAGAGGTAGATCCCAGGCTTTGTGAGTTAGAAGTTTGTGACACTAGGCCAGGTCAACAGACCTTTCTGAATCTGATGCTTCTTAAATACCATCTTCTCTGTGTGCCAGCCTGGCACACAGAAGATACCCAGTAAATGGTACTTATTAGTATAGTCAAATGGGAGAGACCAGTGCTGAAAAGTAATGTGAGAGCAATCTCGCCCTACCTGACAGATATGATCTCTTCCTCTCCTAAGGGAGAGAATCCTCATTGGATTTTATTCATTTCTCATATTTAGTTACTAAATTTTAAACTTTTCTGTGATTACAGCACCTGTGCTCTACTCACTTTATAAACCCCTCAGCTCTTTGACTGCTCTTGCACCTTCTGGGAAAAGGGAGAAGGGCTTGGGACTGAATCAGCAGTCTTCAGTCTTCTATAATACAGGCATCCCCCCCCCTTCTTGAAAGTTCACATTTTTAAAAAAGATTTTATTTATTTATTTGAGAGAAAGAGAGAGAGAACACACGAGCAAGAGGGAGGGCATAGGGAAAGGAAGAAGCAGACCCCCCACTGAGCTGGGAGTGATTCTGAAGCTGGGGGGCCTCCATCCCAGGACCCCGGGGATGGTGACCTGAGCCGAAGGCAGACACTTAAATGACTGAGCCACCCAGACGCCCCTGAAAGTTCACATTTTTCTGCTTCACTTTTACAAAAGAGCTATATTAGCACCTGTTTTCGCTAACCAAAAGAAATCCAAAGAGGGGTTTTGCTGTCATGAGAAAACATGAAAACAGAGTTCAGCATGTGTTTCAGAGCTAGTCCTTACAGGGACAGCATGGGGCCCAGCGATGAGGGTGGTGCCACGAAGCTCCTTCTCCAGGAACTACACTCGGTGTCTCAGGATCCAGTTGCCATAGCTTCGAAGTGTGTTGTCCCTGAGCATCTGCACTCCATCTAGATTTATTTTGTACATTTGTCAGCTGTGTCCCAAGGTATTAGAAAAGCCTGGAAGAGGTTACTTTCAAAATTCTCATGAATTCTAAGTTGAAAGAAACTTATTAGTAGAGTGTCTAAAATGTGTTTTAATTCTGAGCTTGATTAACAATAATTCTGAGTCCCACTTGGGATATATAATTTGTGGAACAGTTAAAAAAACAAACCAAAAACCTTTCAAATGAGTGGATATTTAAGGGAAATTTGTGGGAGTGTTTGGGACATAATCGGAAATGAGTGGTTTTCTTTCAGTTTTCCTGATTGCTCATTGTGGGACAATAAATAACTAGGCAGATAAGTACCAAACAGATAATTTGGTACAAAAAGAAACATCTATATTCAATGACTATAAATTTAGCATCTCCAGCCACTTCTTGCCAAGACATCTTCATGTTATCCAGCTTGGCGGTCAACTTCTGATTATGCCAGTCAAACAGCCAAGAGTATCAGGTTCCTTTGCTAAAAATATTTCAACTCAAATCATCTTGGCATACAATGATACCGAAATAAGAAGTCTTTGTTCAGCAAAGTGACCAAATTTGAGGAGATTGAACAGAGGCAGAAAAAGACAAATAATAGCTTCATTACCTTGGGCAAGTTACTAATTGAGCCTGTCTTTTCATCATAAAAATGATATTTTTTAATACGAGTCCATAATCTCTACTCCGCAATTCCAAAATAGGATAAAAAACAAAAAAGCAAAACTTCTCTGAAACACACAACTATCTTTTTAAGTCTGGCCCCAGGATGATTTGGCAGCAAAGCTGCTGTGGACAAACAAGATTAGCACTTATTTATGTCTTAGCACTCCTGTTCATCACACACACCCTCTGCTGTTTGCTGACACTTTGTGACTTGGGGATTAACTTTACTGTGCAAATGCCCAAAAGACTTAAAGACATGCCCATGGCTAACAGTGAGAAGAAGAAAAGGAAACATGGGTCTTTATGCACAACTCAGATAATGGAGTTATAACAGAAGATAATAGTAGTGTCTGTAAGACATCTTACTTAGACTGCTCTGGAAACAACCACCATCTGAGACTTCAAGAGACAGAAGGATGAGCTGTTAAACTTGTGTAGCGACAGTCATAACCAAGAACTGATGAAAAACAGAGAAACATCGCACAAGGCCAAAAACAAAGAGCTTGACCACGTGTTGATTGAACAGATTCGACAACAAAGAAGTAAAGATATGCTAATGACTAGTTTGTTGGTCCCAAAACAACCTAGAATACTGCATGAAGAACTGAGTTTTGAAAGTGAATATTCAGAATGCTGGCTGCAGAAATGTAAAACGTGTCCTTGTATCAAGTATCTTAAAATCTTTGAAAAAGCTCCTACTGATTATAAAACCACTGATGAATTTGCTAAGATAATACCTGACTAAAACCTTAGCCAGGGCAAATTGACAATGCTGATGAAACAGCTCTGTCCTGGTCCTATTTTCCTAGAAAAATCTTAACAACAGCTGACAAAAGGGCACCAAAGGATTTCAAGGACGCCAAACAAAGTTTGACTATTGGGTGTGCTAGCGCTGTAGGCATACACAAAACGAAATCAGCAATGACTGGGAAAGCCTATATCCAAGGTTTTTTGTTGTTGTTTTTTTTTAAGATTTTATATAGTTATTTGTCAGAGAACACAAGCAGGAGGAGTGGCAGGCAGAGGGAGAAACAGGCTTCCTGCTGTGCAAGGAACCCCATGTAGGACTTGATCCCAGAACCTGGGATCATGACCCAAGAGCCAAGACATACCCTTAACCCACTGAGCCACCCAGGCATCCCAATATCCAAGGTGTTTAAAAGGTATGTGCAGGGGCACCTGGGTGGCTCAGTCGGTTAAGCATCTGCCTTTGACTCAGGCCATGATCCCAGGGTCCTGGGATCCAGCCCCACATTAGCCTCCTTTACTGAGGAAAGAGAGGGGGAATAATGCCCTTTACCTGTGCATTATTATGTAAACAGGAAGACCATGGTAACAAGAGGAATCTTTTCTCATTGGTTCCATAAGCACCTTGTGCCAGCAGCACAAGCTCACTACAAGCAAACTGGACTGCAAGACAGATGCAAATTATTATTCCTAGACAACTGTTCTTCACATCCCCCTCCTGAAATTCTTATGAAAAGTAATGTTTTCAGCATTTGCTTTTCCCTCAGTGTGACTTCCAAAATACAGCCTTGTGACCCAGGAATTCTATACTCTATGAAGAGCAAGTATAGGGCCCCCAGTGGCTCAGTTGGTTAAGCATCTGCCTTCAGCTCAGGCCAGGGTCCTGGGATAGGATAGAACCCCATGTTGGGCTCCTTGCTCAGAGGGGATCTGCTTCTCCCTCTACCCTCCCCTACTACTCGTGATCTTTCTCTCTCTCTCTCTCTCTACCCCTGTCTCGCTCCCCCTTCTCACATAAATAAATCTTTTTAAAAAAATTATGAAGAGCAACTATAAACACTTATTTTTCCTGAACACCATGTTTGTGTCAGTTAACAGATGTTTGAAAATCCAAGACTTTCTTTATAAAAATTTAGTCTTAAAAATGCCATCAATGCAGTTGCTAATGCTTGGAATGATGTTCATAAGTCAACGTTAATTAATGTTTGGCACTGCACTGGGCTCCAATGATGTTTGAAAATGAGGGGTGCCTCGGTGGCTCAGTGGGTTAAAGCCTCTGCTTTTGGCCCAGGTCATGATCTCAGGGTCCTGGAATCAAGCCCCATATCGGGCTCACTGCTCGTCTCTCTCTCTCTCTCTGCCTGCCTCTCTGCCTACTTGTGATCTCTCTCTCTCTTTCTCTCAAATAAATAAATTTAAAAAAAAAAAAGAAGAAAGGAAAAAAATGACCTCCCTGATGAAGATTTTTAAAGATTCAGAGATTGCAATGAGAAGATATTACCAAAACTCATTACTGGAGTGCCTGGATAGCTCAGTCAGTTAAGTGTCTGCCTTTAGCTCAGGTCCTGGGATCCGAGTCCCATGTCGGGATCCATGCTCAGTGGGGAGCCTGCTTCTCCCTCTGCCTGGTGCTCCCCCTGCTTGTGCATGTGCTCTCTCTCTGTCAAATAAATAAATAAAATCTTTTTTTTTTTTTTTGAAGTCATTACTTATGCCAAAAGTCTTATCAGCCTAAAATAAGTTGGGAGAAGTTGGAAGTTCCAATAAATTGGAAGAAGGTGACATTGAAGAAATGCTGAACACTGGTAATGGTGTACCCATCATGCGTTCTTTCAGTTATGGGGAAATTGCTGAGATAGTGTTAAGTACAGACCACTGTGAAGATAGTAGTAATAATGACAATGATGACATGAGCACAGCTTTAAAAAGTCTCTATAGAGTATATGGTGAAAATGTGTGACTGATTAATTGCTAGCATTGAACAATGTGCATCCGTCAGTGAGCAAGAGATCATGGCAGTTTAATCAATTAGAGAGAAACTGCTTAGACCGAAACCTATGCTAAGGAGACCAGTTAACACCAGGGAAAGTCTGTAGAAAGGCTACTTGTGGTGATGCCTCTTTGTCCCTTAAGAATCCCATTTGTCGCTCATCAGATGTCCAGCTCCAGCCTGGTTTCACAGACAATGCTAACCCCTGGTTCAAGATTCTCAAACAATCAGAAGTGTGATGACTATTTCTTGCATGTGTTTAGGTTAGTTTTTCATCAATACAAATTTAAAATTTCATTTAAAAATATTTATCATAATCAAGAAAAGAAATAAGTTTAAGTCCTTATGGTCTGTATTCTTATATCCTATATAGATATCATATAGATATCCTATATATATATATATATCCTATATCCTAGTAAAATTTATTTACCAACAAATTTCATTTGCAAATAAGTTTATTTATATAAATAAATTGTAACATTATTTATGGACTTTATTCCACTTAGTGCGAATTTTCATACATTTCTCTGTAGAAATATTGTGTTCCATAACCATTTGGGATGTTACAAAGTTACTAGTATTGGCACCATATGCCAAATTGCTTTTTAAATTCCAAAAAAATTCACATTTCCAAAACACATCTGGTCCCCAGGGTTTTGGATAAGAGAATGTGGGCCTGTAATACCTACCTTAGAGATTTGTTGTGAAGACCCAGTAAGATAGTTAATGTAAAATGCCTGACACAGAGTAAATGCTCATCAAACAGAGTAATTGCTGTTATTACTATTCCATTGCACTACTCTTAAGAGGAAAATGTAGGACAATGTCTCTTTGAAATTAATAAGTTGACCTTGCATAGATGATAATAAGCATGACTCAAAATTTACCACCCTAAGAGATCCTTTGTCCGTATGCTGCTGATATGGACTAGAGTATCTTATAAATCTTCAGCCAAGAGATGGAAGCATTTCCCAATTAGAGAATAGAAAAGCGTTCTGCTACAACAAGCTACACTGTGCTTTATAAAATACATCTACCTCCAGTTAGTCTTTATTTTCTGCAACAAAGAAACATAATTGCTTATCTGCCTGCTAACCATTTTGTCAGCTCCCTCTGCCACAAGCACCCCATAAACAATGATTTAATCTTCCTTGTGAGTAAGGATTTACTCTTAATCCTCTGTGTATACCCTCAGCTGCTATCGCCAAACCTTGAACGGAGCTGAATAAATAAAACTGGCATTTTGTTTTGTAAGTAAAGTTTGCTTTGTAAATTTGCAGTGTCTATAAGATTTATTGCTTTCATTATAAAAGACATATAATAACTATGCAGAATATATGGAAAATATTAACTTATACTTTGTAAAAAGAAAATAAACTCACCTGTAATCTTACAACCAGTGACAATCACTCTTAATGTTTATTTCCTTTCAAAGTTATCTGTTGTCCTAAATCGTGAACCTTGTGAGGGTAGGAACCACGTGCATTCGTGACTGAAAGTCTTCCCCATTGACATAGAAGCCATCAGAAAACATTAAACTTTGTATTGTGAGTCAGACCCTAGGAACTAAGCTTATGGGATTAAATTTGTGGACCCTATTCCTATATCAGGCTTTTCCTATCATTTTTACAATATTCTAATGAAAGATAGTATTCTCCTTCCTCTCCCAAATAATATGCTTCACATTAGCTGTTAATTTATCTAGGGATAGTAAGTAAAAATATCATTTATCCTTTGTTTTCTAAAGTGTTACCATCAAATGTCTAGGTGTGATCTGAGGTTTTTTCGTTTTTCTGTTCATTCTAAGCAGGCCCTTTCATTGAAAGTTTCATGTCTTTCATTGACAATGAGATATTTCATCCTTCTGTTTTTCTTGAATATATCCTCGCCTCCATTCCCTCTCTTCTCTCCTTCTGAACTCCTCTTTGCTTTTCTTCAAATGTTTGAGGATTCTTGTTTGTGTCATGTTTGCATTTTCAATTGCTTCTTAGCCTGCCTATATGTCTGAGTACTTACCTATGTATTACTTTCTGCTTCCTGTGGTTCTAGGGAAGAGGTAGGACACACTACCAGTTTGGGTAAGTCATTAGCATTTTCTCTGGACCTGGGAACTCCCATTTTCTTTTGGGGTATACACACCTCTTGGGTACTACCCTGCTGGTAATGTCCCAGTGGTCCTTTTCACAGGAATTGTCTTTGCTGTTTGCTGCATCACCCAGGTGGAAGGAGGAAACAGATTGTTCCTTCTGGTGTAATGTTACACAGATCACACTAAATGTTAGATCGGGACTGCCTCCTGCTCCCTATATCCACTAACCCCAAGCTTGTAGCAGTACTGAAGCCTCTCTCATGATTTATAGATGTTTTCTTCATTAAGGTCAGACAGTGGTTCCCTCCCGTGTCATCCCAGTTCAACTTTCTGTCCTTCAGCTGTTTCCCCAGAATATTTGGTTCATTTAGAATAATTCATCTTGTAATTCAGCATCATCTTCAGATATCTGTGTGTATATATATATGTATATATATATACACTTTAGGTTAGTTTTAGGGTTTAGACCAGGAGAGGTAGTCTAAAGAATATGTGTTTGCTTTTACTGCCACCTGGACCCAACATCATTGTGGAAGTTCTCAAACATGTTTAACAAACATACTACATTTCAAATAAAATCATTTGTAGAGGATCAGTCTATTAAACAGGTAAAAGCAAAACTGATCTAGTTGAAGTAGAGAAAGCAACTGTGAATGTGAATTCACTGGTCTCCCTTTCGCTCTCCACTGCAGTTCCCAAACCTTCCAGGGAATCTTACAATTCTGCAGAATAGGTTAAAAACCACTGACATGAATTATAGTCCAGGGGTATCTGACCTATAATAGGTTCTTAATAAATGGTAGCTATCATTATTACTACTATTAAAAACCTTACCTCTTGACCTTCCCCTGCCCCAGGCCTTCCAGAAGTCCTGGTACCAACTTCTGCCATTTGTACTAGCAGTCCCATCTTGGTGAGAAAGAAGTAAAAAAAAACTATTTCAGAGACTCAGCTGCAAGGGAGCACTTAGTAAATATGCCAGAGTGTTCTCCCAGGCCTCACGTGTTAACCTTCCTTAATCCCGTCAGTGACCTGTGAGAGAAGTGTTTTGCCCTCCAAGATGCGATGAAGAAATAGAGGCTCAGACACACAAAGAAGGGGAAACACAATACCAAATGTGTAAGAAATGTCCATTTATTTTATTTTTTCAGTTTAATGCAGACCAACTCCTAGCAAGATTCCACTGTGAGGGCAGGAGATGATATCTAAACCATTCAGGGGCTTTCCTTGCAGAATTCTGGATCTTGCCCTGTGTGCCAAAGCATGGAGAGGGCCTATCTTTTCATGCCTCTTTTTTGGGCACAAGAATCTGCTAGATACCTGTTTTCTGTACCAGAAGAGTTTCCTCTAGTTTGGGACATACCATGGCTCTCTGCAATATAGGATGTCAAGGAAGTCTGAGAGGTTGGGGTGCCAGTCCCTAGGATTCAGTATTTCAAGATATGCCTCAGTTTACAGCCATCCTCTCTGAGCACTGGCTTCCTCCTCTGGCCTCTGCCCTCAGCACATGCAGATCCCTCTTGGGGAGACCTCTTTCCCCCAGACACCCCTTTTCTAGTGTCACAGAAGTATTTGTCTCTTCCTTCCTATTGCCTTCAAAGAATCTCCCTTTCTCCTCTCCTCCTAGGGTCACCTGGCAGAATCTAGCAGAATGTGAACTTTTAAAAAAGAAAAGCTGCTCCGTGGCAATGTCTGCTTTCCCGGTACAAAACAACTCTGAGGCAAGAAAATACCAAGAGTTCTTAGCAAGAGAATGGTGAGCGCAGGATACAGAGAGTATGAAAAATTGATTCTCAGTGAATTTCCCACCACAAAAAATTGGATAGCTGAATGATCCAAAGCCCACAGCAGTAAGAGGCAGAGCTAGGATTCACTTCCAGTTAAATAGAACACCTAAACAGAACACGTATGCATTCGAGTTGCTACAAGGCAGGTGCCCCAGGGCAAGGGAGCATGGCGGCCACAGAGTTCCGCCGAGAGTGGCCCCCTGACTAGTCTGATGGAGGGGGCCAGTGGTTAAGTGCCTGACTCCTGACTTCAGCTGAGATTGTGATCACCTAGGCCTTGCAGGGGGATCCATGCTCAGCGGTACTCTCCTTGGATTCTCTTCCTCTAGCCCCTCTCCCCACTTGTATGCACATACACTCATTCTCTCTCGCTCTAAAATAAATGAATAAATCTTAAAAAAAAAAAAAAAAAAAAAAAAAAGGAAGCAGGGGCACCTGGGTGGCGATCCCACAACTTGAGTCTTAGCAGAGATGGGTTTGCAATCCAAACCCACCTATCTCACCTACAGAGAGACCTTCCGTCATCTTACACTGATAAACACAGTGTGTACCAAGGATAGAATCCAAATTATTCTAATCTTGGAATTTCCATATGGTTTAGGCTTACGTAAAGCTGGGCTTGCCAGAAACATAGTGACAGCACTGTCAAAGAGCATTTAAATGGAACAAACCCAGGCAGCTTCTCAAACTGTAATACATGCATTATGTAAGGGAAGCAAACAAAATGACTTTTCACACATGGATGTGCTTTCAGGAGATCCTGGAATTATATTCCTTTGAACAATAATTTCATATTTCCAGAAAGAAGACTTACTTTCATCCTGTTTGAACCAAGAATTTTATTTTGTTCTAAATTAATTTACTTGCAATTTTTATTGTTACTCAGAGATCCATTTTTTTAAAAGATTTCCTTTATTTATTAGAGAGAGAGCATGAGAAATCAATTATTTAACGGCTAAGGAGTTAAATCACTGAGAAAACAGCCCCTGAATTTAGGATCTATCTTTATTTTTATGTTTACAGTAGTATTTTTTATATTGACCTAACTATCAAAAACACATTAAGAATAAAAAGCAAGGATGAGGGGAGGTGACATGAGCCCTTGGAACAGCCAAAATAGGGTTTCTAACGTTCAGGTTTTCATAACTGAGACCCTTGGACCCACAATCTTTGTGTTTACTACAGTTCTAAACATCGCAGACCAAACATCTTAAATATGTCATAAAAATTATGGAAAAAATCCCAGAAAACTGAAAGTACAAAGAAAAACTCTCTTGAAGATCTGTTTGGTGTTTTCATCTCTTTCTTTTGGGGTGTTGTCTACCTATGTTTTCACACATCCACCATCATTACTTAAAAGAATTTATTTATTTATTTGCCAGAGAGAGAGAGCCATCACAAGCAGGGGAAGTGGCAGGCAGAAGAACGAGAAGCAGGCTCCCCACTGAGCAGGGAGCCTGACGTGGGGCTTCGTCCCAGGACCCCGGGATCACTACCTGAGCTGAAGGTAGATGCTTAACCAACTTTCTTTCTCAGTCACGGACTACTTTTGCTTTCTCTTTTTTCCTTACCATTTTTTAAAAAAATATTTTATTTATTTATTTGAGAGAGCAAGCACAGGTGGGGTGAAGGGCATAGGGACAAGCAGACTCCCTGCTGAGCAGGGAGCCTGACACAGGGCTCTCTCCCAGAACCCTGAGATCATGATGAGTTGAAGACAGATGCTTAACCAACTGAGCTACCCAGGTGCCCCTGCTTCCTTTTTTTTTTTTTTTTTTTAAGATTTATTCATTTATTTTAGAGAGAGAATGAGTGTATGTGCATACAAGTGGGGAGAGGGGCCAGAGGAAGAGAATCCAAGGAGAGTACCGCTGAGCATGGATCCCCCTGCAAGGCCTAGGTGATCACAATCTCAGCTGAAGTCAGGAGTCAGGCACTTAACCATTTGCTTTCTTTTTCTATAAACTTGACTATAAATTTCTACAAATCTGACATATTAATAGAATTCTACAATATTTGTCTTTCTGTGGCTGGTTTATTTCACTTAGTATAGTGTCCTCAGCTTCCATCTATGCTGTAGCTTATGACAGGGATCTTCCTTTTAAAGGCTGAATAATATTCCTTTTTATATAGATACTAAATTTTGTTTATTCATTCATCCATTGGTGGACATTTTCTACCTGTTATTGGGAGTAGTGAACACGGATGTGCAAATATCTCTTTGAGATCCTGCTTTCAATTCCTTTGGCTATATACCCAGCAGCAGGATTGTGGGGTCATGTGATGTTTCTAATTTTAATTTTTTGAGACGCCTCCACACTATTTTCCACAGTGGTATAACCCATTTTTTTAGTGGAAAAAAAATAGCAAAGAAATATCCTATTTGTAAAGGGTCATGTTGGACCAACACCCTAGGTTCACAAGGGGGTGGGAATTCACTTCCCCCGTTTCCATGGTCTCCATTCCTTTTCCTGACAAAGCCCTGATTTGGGTCAGGTATTCACTCTTCCTTCAGAAGATTCAATGGAATTTGACCTTATCTCAGCTTTGGAAATGTATCTTGCTTACTCTAAACCCCTCTCAATAATCCCACTACCTTGCCATTGAATAGGAATTCAGACTTCAGGCCTGCACAGTACAGCTTTCCCTCGAGGAGTATTGGTAGCGGAGCAGGCAGGTCACCTAAGTTGGATCAGTTTGAAGGGAGAGGTTTCTGGAGTATGATTGGGTAAAAGGTTTTCTTTTTCTTCTGTAAAATATGAACAAAGAAACATATGTCCCCATCGGCTCCTTTAAGCCATTTATTAGCAGTGAGGGCCCTAGTCTCCAGACAAAACTGATACACAAAGGAAGACGAAACCAAGAGAATATGAAATAAATGTTTTGGCGCCTGAAACCCTTCTGAGCTCTGGACTGCTGGAGCTAAAACTCTGTCAATGTTTAAGCTAGTTTGAACTGGATTTTTCTGTACCTGGCAGCCCACAGCCTCCTACCTGGTATAACACTCTCTGCTATTCAGCAACCTTTGGAGAAGACTTTGAGAATTAACTATCTCATAGCTCTGAGGTCTAACTACTGCTCCTGTTGCTGTTCCTCTTTACACATTGTCTGGTCCCACAACCAACCTGGGGACACCACGCCTCAGAACATTTCAAAAATCTGACAGGTTTCCATTATGTGGCTGAGGGTTAGGTGAGAAAGGGGTTATCCTCCGGCGAGGAGATGGCCTGTGACAAGATCTAACGTAGAGAAGGAGAGATTTTTCCCTGGTGGTAGCTTTGGAGTGCCTCCCCTATACTGCTGATCCATCATGTTCTTTGATGTGAATCGGGGGTGGGGGGGGATGCCCTTCCCAAGACACTACTTCCATATGATGGTAAACTGTCATAATACAGTGATTTTGTTAGCACAAAACATTTTTCTTTCATTTGCCAGAAATTTGTCATAATGAATATACAAGTGTATGCTGTCTAGGGTGTAAATAGCTCTCTCTTAGATCTGGCACCACTGAGCCTGGCACCATCTGGACAAAGGAACGTGACAGCCTATTAGAGACAGAACACAGAATGCAGAACAGATGAGAAAGCTGGTGGAGACGTACTTAAAGTCCATTTACTTTTAGTTCAGACAGGATTTCAATGGGTAAACAACTTTTAACAAGTAAACTGGGAAGATAAGGCTTTTTTTAAACTTTTTATTTTAAAATAGTTTCAGACTTACAAATAAGGTGCTAAAGGAGTGGGGGAGGGAAACAAAAACAAAACAAAAAAACAAACCAACAACTCATCACTGAAAAGTAATAATCAGTTCTCGTCTATCCTTCACCCAGCTTCACAACTTACATAAAGATAGTATAATTAAAGGGGCACCTGCGTGGCTCAGTCAGTTAAGCATCTGCTTTTAGCTCAGGTCATGATCCCGGGGTCCTGGGACAGAGTCCCACCTCAGGCTCCCTGCTCAGTGGGGAGCCCTGCTTTTCCTTCTTCTTCTGCCTGCCGCTTCCCCCGCTTCTCTCTCTCTCTGGCAAATAGATAAATAAATTCTTTTTTAAAAAGATAGTACAATTATGAAAATCAGAAAATTAACTTTGATATCATACTATTATCTAATAAACATCTTATTCAAATGTTACTAATTGTCACACTAATATTTTTTGTTTTTTTATGGTCCTGGATCCAATCCAGAATCACATGTTGCATTTAGTTCTCTTATTTTCTTATATTCTTATATAGTCTCATATTTCTTTTCTCATATTTTCTTCAGTCTAATGTAATTTCTTGGTGTCTCTTTGTCTTTTATGAGATTGACACTTTTGGAGAGTACTGGCCAGTTATTTTGTAGAATTACCTTCAAGTTGAGTATACCTAATGTCCTTTTGATTAAATTCAGGTTATACATTTTTTACAAGAATACCACAGAAGTAATGCTGTGCCCTTCTACGTGCATCATTTCAGGAGTCCCGTGACATTAATATGTTAACTTTCATTACATGCTTACAGTGCATTGTGCCTGGTTTCTCCACGATAAAGTTACACCTACTCTCTTTATAATTAATAATTATCTTGTGTTGACATACTTATATTATTTCTTTTTTGTTTTTTAAAGATTTTATTTCTTTATTTGACACCCAGAGAGAGAGATTACAAGCAGGCAGAGAGGCAGGCAGAGAGAGAGGAGGGAGGAGGCTCCATACCAGGACCCTGAGACCATGACCCAAGCCAAAGGCAGAGGCTTAACCCACTGAGCCACCCAGGTGCCCCTATATCCTATTTCTTATCAAACTTTGTCCCACTAATTTTACCACCAGGTAATTTTTGTCCCACTAATTTTACCAGGTGATTCCTACCTACAGCAATTATTAGTACGGTATTGGCCAAATTGTGAGATCAAGATTTGAGCTTTAGAATGAAGTTTGGAAACTCTCCCCAGAAGTAGGTGAGAAACATCTTGCAATCTGAGAGTATAATCTACTGCCTAAGAGCAGGAGTTTCACAGTCATACAGACCCAAACTCAAATAATGGCTCCACTGGTTATTAGTTATGTGATTCTAAGCAAATTAACTTCTCTAAACATCAGTTCCCTTATTGGTAAGATGAAGATTATGGAGTCTGCTTTATAGAGTTTTTATAGTGAATATAATAAATATAAAATTTATCATGTCTGTCCCATGATAAATGCTCAGTAAAATTTAGCTTATCATTATAATGATAATGATTATTGTCATTGGAATAAAGAGTCTCAGAACAAATCTTCCCCAAAATGCCACTTTAGCGTGCAGACAGTTTTGAGCTGAAGGCAGTCAAGATCTTGTGGGCTCAGGGCACCTGAGTGGTTCAGTTGGTTAAGCATCTGCCTTCAGCTCAGGTCATAATTCCCGAGTCCCAGGATCCCAGGATTGAGCCCCACAACAGGCTCCCTGCTCAATGGGGAGTCTGCTTCCTTCCCCCATCTTGTGCTCTCTCTCAAATAAATAAATAAAATCTTTAAAAAAAAAAAAAAAAAAAGACCTTTGGGCTCAAGAGAAACTCTTTCTCCTCTTTTAACCATATAGAAGAATCTAAATTAGGACTCTTTCCCAGAATAAAAGTTATTAGCAGAGACAGATTTTATTTGAATGTGCCATCTCTGTGGCAAGGCAAACATCTTACTATGGATGAAATCATCCCTGTCATAGAGGAGAAACAGAGTACAATCAAAAACATTTCATGATGTTTCCTGATCAGGGAAAAGAATGCCTGTTTTACAGCTTTGGACCAGCATTGACTCTATGTCTTTCGTTTTTTCCCCCTTTCTAACTGGGACACTGAGGTTATTTGTTTCTATTTGCTACTGTCTTTTTGAGGATGAGAAAAGAACAGAGGACAGATAGCTCTTCTTCTTAGCTTACAAATTACTCAACCAAAAAGAACCACATGTGTACCAGCTGGAGATGCCTGAACATCTCCCAAGGCTTTTACTGGATTCAGTGACTTTGGACAACATTCTTGGGGTAGAGTGGGGAGGAAATTATTCTGTATATGGGAGGAAAGTGCAAAGGAAGTTTATTGGCCAGAGGACAGATTGTGACACACTGACAATGTGTTTTCCAAGCTCATTTCTTTTTCCTCCTAGGTACTAAGTTAAACTACATTTCTCAGCCTCTCATAGAATTAGATGAGGGCCACCTACTTGAGTTCTGGCCAATGAGATGTGGGCAAAGTTGCAATATGATACTCCTGGGCCTACTCCATAAAACATCCCCCACAATCCTATTCTGTGCTCTTTCTGTTGCTCATCTGCAAGCCTGATGACATCTAGGGCAATACTAGCTTCCTAAAGGACTGCACAAAGCAGAAACCCCCAGCTGACCACTTTGAATTCTTTGTGAACAACAAATAAGTGTTTATTGTATTAAGTCACTGAGATTTATTTATTGTATTAAGTAAGTGAGATTTTGAAATTATTTATTGCAGAAACAAGTATTAATTATGCTAATTTAACATGCTGTTATACAGCAAATGGGCAGCTGTTTATTCAGAGATTCCAAACCTATTAAATGCATTATTTCAGATGAGTATAGACCAGTCAATTTGATAAATAAATTTTAATTTTCTAAAGGTTGCCTTTTGGACACAATATACCCACCCATAGTGGAATAATGGATGTCATGTCTGAATGCGCCTGAGGGGCGGGCTGGAAAGGGATGTCAAAAAAGTGGGGTCAGCTGTAAAGTGAGTAAAGTCTAGGTCCAATCCTGAGTCCAAAATCACAGATGGCCTATCATCCAAAGTCCAAACAGGGGAAGAGAAACCATCCTGGGTATTCAGAAGAGAGACACTGGGGTAAGGGAAAGAGGAAGAAGCAGAGAAACCAATTAGAGGACAGTGAGGCATCGCAGACATTAGCAACAGCATGAAGCCATCACCAGCCTTTGACTGTAAAACACAGGCAGACAGTGGTTTAATTGGAGCCCAGGGGTTAAGATCACCAATAGAAGAGACAGTCAAGGCAGACATCCCCACAGATGCTGGAGAGCATGGAAGAATGGCAGCAGCTTTGGAGAGCCGCCCTTGGAAAGGAGAGGGAGATTCTACCATTCCATCACCAGTGCCTCCCACTGACTAATGCCAGCTGGAAGGCAAGTGACCCGAGGGCCTGAGAAAGACGGTCTTACAGGAGCCAGTCCTCCTGCCTTACTGAGCAGGGTAGGCAGACCACAGGCAAAGGATCTGAGCACACCAAAGCCTAGGATATCCGGAAACTCAGAAAAACAGGAAGATATGTAGAACACTCTATTCTCAATAAAATCAAAGCTCAAAGGTTAGAGCAACTTAAAAGAGCATTGCAATCAAAGGTGGGACATTTTTAAATGTTCTTGCTTCTCAGAGATTCTATTCTAGTTGCTGTGATTTAAGTTATCACTTTTTCATTTTTATTCTAGGTCATGGAAGAGCCAGCATGGCGGGGGGCGGGGGGACATTATTCTTATGTCCACATATGAAATCTAGTCAGATGCAGCTTCTTTGTCCATTCTTGTAAGGAAATTTGATTAAGCCTCAGGAAACTACAGAAGTGGAAGGTGGAACGAAGTCTGCCTCTGCTACTTAGCAGCTCTGTGAGAATGAGCAGACCACTTCCCTGACTCCTGCAGGTCTGCTTTCCTCATCTCTCAAGTGGACACAATAATACTTTCTTACTTATCTCATTGGCTTATTGGAATAGTCATAGCTTCTGTTCATTTTGTTGATTGGTTGTTTGGTTGGTTGGTTGGTTTTAATGAGACAATGTACGTGAAATAGTGGTATACAGGAAAGCATTATATAATGCTGGAACGTTATACATATCAATATGACTCCAAATCTCCCCACCATTCCATCCTTTCTTTTGAGGGATAGCTTTACTGAGATGTAAATTATAATCAATTTCATCAAGTAAGCATACGATTCAATGAGTTTTGACCAGTGTATATAGTTGTGTAACCACGACCACAATCATGATACAGAATATATCCATTGCCCCAAAAGTCATCCCTAGTGCCCCTTTGCACTTTTGTACTTTGAGTCAATACGTACCCAAGAGAAATGAAAACATACGTCTCGGGGCACCTGGGTGGCTCAGTGGATTAAGCTGCTGCCTTCGGCTCAGGTCGTGATCTCAGTGTCCTGGGATCGAGCCCCGCATTGGGCTGTCTGCTCAGCAGGGAGCCTGCTTCCCCTTCTCTCTGCCTACTTGTGATCTCTCTCTCTGTCAAATAAATAAGTAAAGTTTAAAAAAAATTGCACAAGGATTACTGGGAACATGAAAGAGGTTTTGTGCCTTCTCCCACACTTTATTAAAAAAAAAGAAAGAAAAAAAGAAAGAAAGAAAGAAAGAAAACATATCTACACAAAAACTTGTACATAAATGTCCGTAGTAGCATTATTCATAATAGCCCCAAAGTAGAAACAACCCGATAGACCCAAATGTCTATTAGCTAACAAATGGTAAGTAAAATATCCTATATCCATGCAGTGGAATGTGTTCAGCCACAAAAAGAAATGGACTGATGCATGCTATGACATGGATGAACCTTGAAAACATTATGTTCAGAAGAGAAAACAGTCATGAAGACCACATATTGTATTATTTCATTTATGTGGAATGTCCAGAATAAGCAAATCTATAGAGATAGAAAGTCGATTAGTGTTTGAGTGGGACCAGAGGTTAAGGGGAAATGGAGAGTATTTGCAAATAGGTATGGGTTTCTTTGGGGGGTGGTAAAAATGCTGTCAAATTGAGTTTGGTTGCACAATTCTGTGACTATTTTAAAAACCATTGAATTGTGTTTTTAAATGGGTGAATTGTATGGAATGTGAATTATATCTCCATTAAGTTCTTAACCAAAAAATTAATCCAGGAATTAAAGGAAATCCAAAACAAAGGCAAAATTTCAACCACAGTATTTCAGTATAACTTTAATATACTACTTTTCCTTCAAAGATACAAGAGCATTTCTATAAATTAAAACAGAAAGATATGGGGCACCTGGGTGGCTCAGTGGGTTAAAGTCTCTGCCTTCAGCTCAGGTCATGATCCCAGGGTCCTGGGATCAAGTCCCGCATCAGGCTCTCTGCTCAGCGGAGAGCCTGATTCCTCCTCTCTCTCTGCCTCTCTGCCTACTTGTGATCTCTGTCTGTTGGGTAAATAAATAAAATCTTTAAAAAACAAAACAAAACAAAAAAAAAAAACAGAAAGATACCATCCGCAATCCTAATATCCTAAGAAAGCAAACTCTTTTATTTCTTGTCCCTTCCTCACCTCATCTTTGAGTATGTTTGCTTGGTTTATAGTCGTCAGTGGTACACACGTAATGAGTAGGTTGCTTTCATCAGTTAATGTTACATGATGAACATTTTCCCATCTTGCTACATAGTCTTCCTTGTGATTATTTTGAAGAAAATATGACATTCCACCTGACAGACCACATTCCTCCATCCACTCAGACACCCACGCCAGAAACCCAAGCTACACCTATGTTGTTCCTGCCACTGCTGTAATGCAGAACAGCATACTCTCTTGCCTAAATTACTGCCGAGATTTTCTAACTGGTGCCTGGCTCTTTGGTGGTACTCTAGCAATCCATTCTCCACGCAGCAGCCAGGCCTAAGACTAGTGTCTTCAAGGACTCCCAACCAACTACGTAATAGAGGCCAAACCACTCCAATGGTTCACAAAACCCTTCAGGTTTGGGCTGTTGTCTGCATCTTCAGCCTCATTACCCACGCCCTCCTATTCCTTTCCCCAGTCCATATTCCCTGTGTTCACTGAAATGCACACAGCATAGTGTTTGAGGTTTACTCTGCCCAGAATAATTCACCCACCACTCCTGCCCTCTCTACTCTGCAAACTCCTACTTATCCTGTAAGTAAGTCTTAGCATAAACATTGCTTCCTCTGAGGAGCATCTCCTATTTTTCCCAGATGGTGGGAGGTGCTCCCACTTCCATACTCCTAGATACCTTTGTACATATCTCCATTTCATATTGTACCTCCATGTATGCTCCATGCTTACCTATCTCCCTGGTGTAGGAATTATGCTCTTTTCAGCTTGTTACTTCCAGCATTCCAGCATCTGGCACATCGTACATCCCAGGAAATGTTATTTCAATAATGTAAAAGTTATTGTTGTGCTAATTCATCTCTGTTTCCAGGCAGTATTCAAATGACTTTTCACATATTATTTAATTCTGTAAACAACCTTACAAGGTTAAGTGCTATTGTTATTACCATTTTAAAGATGAGGAAACTGAAGAGGTTAAATACCTTTCCCCAAATCATTACACAGCTAGTAAGTGGCAGGATCAGGATTTGAATTTAGGCAGTGTGATCCCATGCTCCTGATCGCTACATTGTACTTCCCCTTGAACAAATCAAGTAAACCTTTCCTTTATTGTCATATGTATAGGTTACTTGTAATCTACCTTTCCCTCCCTCCCTCCATCTCTCTCTCTCTCTCTCTGATATAGATGGAACTGTAACAGAAAATGGTATATATAGCTTATTTTCCTTTTTTGAATTTGGCTCAAGATAAATCTCTGTAAGTAGAATTTAAAGACACATTACAAGATGAAGACATTTAGGGCACCTGGGTGGCTCAGATAGTTAAGTGGCTGGATGACTCTTGATTTCAGCTTAGATCATGATCTCAGGGTCCTGTGATCCAGCCCTGCACTGGGCTCTGCACTCAGTGGGGAGCCTGCTTCAATATTCTCTCTCTCCCTCTATCCCTCCCCACCACTCGGGCGGTCATGCTCTCTCAATTGCTCTCAAATAAATAAGTATTAAAAAAAAAAAAAGAAAGAAAGAAATAGGGTGCCTGGGTGGCTTAGTGGGTTAAGCGGCTACCTGCAGCTCAGATCATGATCTCAGGGTCCTGGATTGAGTCCCACATCGGGCTCTCTGCTCAGCAGGGAGCCCTCTTCCTCTCTCTCTGTCTGCCTCTGCCTTGTGATCTCTCTCTCTCTCTCTCTCTCTGTCAAATAAATAAATAAATAATCTTTTAAAAATATATATATATACTTGATCTTTTTTTTTCAAAGATTTCTTTATTTATTTATTTGAGAGAGAGAGAGCTCAAGCAGGGGTAGTGGCCGGCAGAGGGACTGTGCCAATGGCAGACACTTAACCAACTGAGCCACCCAGGCCTCTCTATACTTGATCTTTAAAAAAAAAAAGAGAGATGGGGCATTTTTTTGGATCTTTTTGTGTCCAATAACAACTTCACTTAGCATGATATAGCTTCTGCTAAAGAGGTAGAAGCTTCAAGGCCATCGGCCATCCAGCTGATAACAGGATCAACCAGATGGGATCAAGCACTCTGACGACTGAAGATGGCTGCAAGACAAGTTCAAGAAGGGGCAGCCTGGTGGGAATCAGCCTTGGCTGGCAGCTGGCCTAACTTCACTATACAACCTCGATCTAATTTTAGGGTGAAAGAATGGAAATCACTTCTGTGTTGCTTCTCAAAAATGTACAGACATGAAGGACTTGGTGGCCAAACTACAGCATCAGTCTAATCAATGGCATTTTTTCATGCCACAAAATAAGTTAATTTAGGCAGTATGAATTTACATTTTTTTAAAAGATTTATTGATTTATTTATTCGACAGACAGAGATCACAAGTAGACAGAGAGGCAGGCAGAGAGGGGAGGGGGGAAGCAGGCCCCCCACTGAGCAGAGAGCCCAATGTGGGGCTGGATCCCAGGACCCTGAGATCATGACCTGAGCCAAAGGCAGAGGCTTTAACCCACTGAGCCACCCGGGCGCCCCTGAATTTACATTTTTGAAGCCTGCCACCACATAAGTCTGCCCATCTGAGACTGTGTGTTGTGAGGCAGTCCAAGCTAGCCCAGCAGAGATACCCTGTGGAGAGAGAGTGATGGCCAGCCAGCAGGTCCAAGCTGCTCCAGCCATTCCAACCTAGGTGCCAGACGTGGAAATGAAGGAGCTACCTTGGACATTTCACCTCCAGCAGACATGGTGTGGAGAAAGATGGAAGAAACAAACTACAACCAGAATTCAGGCCTCAGATCTATGGCTCCAGTTAAACCATCCCACCACCTATAACCATTTGAGCCACCCCAGCCACCCAGGCTTCATGAAATAGATAAGCTATTTCCCCCAAATTCCAGATCCACAAAATCAGGAGCATAACAAATGCTGTTTAATACCACTAAATAAACCAACAAAACCATTTTTATCCACCATGGAATTCGAAGAAGATACTTGAATGAGAAACACTGACTGAAAATAAGTGCTGTTTCTACCCTAGCTGCTGACTTGGCTCCTGTGTAAAAGGCAGTTGCTCACGGTTGCCACTGATTTGATCCAGAGTCACATGTGTGACCTCTTCAAAGCAGCAGGAATCTCTGGCTGAGTTTTCTTCCTCTGCTTTAACCCCAGTGGACCGGGGGTGATCCGGGAAAGCCGGTGCTCCTCCGGACTGCCAGAGGGCGCTCTAGCAACTGTGCTGCCTGATAGGGCGACGCTACCTCAGTCTCCTTGAGAACAATAGGGAAAACTCCCGCTTTGAAGGTAACCGGAGTAGGGATCAAATCCCAGCTCCACCAACTAAACTAGTTGTATAATTCTCAGCCACTTAATGAACTTGGAGGCACTAGATTTTCTCCTCTCTGAAATGAGGACAATAACACCTAACTTAGCAAGTGTGTTTTTAGGGTTCGGTGAGCCTTACCCATCGGGCATTTCATCATAATGATAGCTAATGTTTACTGAAACATCAAAAATGACTTAAAATTCCTTATCACCATCCTTAGGTGGTCGCCCAACACTGCCTGGCAATTTCAGAATAAATTGAATATTGCGCTATTTTGTCTTCACACCCTCCTCTCTCGAACCTCCCCCAGACCCTCGCTCTCCTCACTCAAAGCTGACATCACCTCAGGTTTCACTGATAAAAGAGAAGGAAACTACCCCACCCCTTAGTCACCAATTCTAGACTTCTCCCTGCATCTGCATTCCCTTCTCCTTTCCTCTTTTCCCTCCTCCTATTAAAGACCTGTCCTTCCATTTGTGTTCTAGATCCCATCATTCTCCCTCTTTACCGATCTTCCCTCGGCATTCACACAGGCTCCCCCACCTCTCATCTTTGGAAACCTTACTTTGACCCCTGAACTACCCCCAAGTACTGCCCTGTGTCTCTGCTCCCTTTCTGGCTGACTCTGGGAGTTTCTACAGATGGCTCTCTTGCTCCATTACCTCTTCACCTGCCCCCTCACCCAGATCTGGATTCCAGTTCTGCAACTCCTCTAATATTGTTTTTGTCGAGGCCACCTTGACTTTCTTCTTGCCAACAGCAGTGTCCACTCGACTCTTTTCCTCTCCACTTCTCAGCAGCAGCAGGCTCACTTGGACTTCTTGAAATATTCTCCTCTCTTAATTTCAGCAAAACCATAACCTCCTGGCTTTCCATCTCTTTTTTGTGATGGTCTCCATTCTCCTTCTCCTTTCCTTTTTCAACACCATGTGTAAATGATGGTGTTTCTCAAGATTGGATCCTGCTCCTGTTTTCTTCTGCTTTGACATATTCCCCTAGACATCTCATCCACCACCAACTTTAAATGCAATATTACGCTGATGCTTTCAAGAGTATATCTATAGTTCAGGCCTCTCTCATCACCTCCAGACTCACATATCTGCCAGACTAGCTCTTGTAACTACTTTGAAACTTTCCTCTTTCAATTCCACTCTCTCGCTACTGTCAGAAAACCAGGTGTTATTCTAGACCTTTTCCTAATTTTCTCTGGTAACTTAATAATTTCTGTCTATTTTATTTCCAAAGTAGGTCTCAAAACCGTCCTCTTCTGTCTGTCTCTGCAGCCAACCTCCCGTCCCCTCTCATCTGAACGGCTGCCTCCTGCTTGGTCTCTCAATGCCTTCCTTCCAGCTCCTGCTCTTGCTCCTGTGTGTTCCCAATGTAACAGCCAGAGTTCTCTTCCTCAACGTTACTGTGTCAGTTACTGTGACTTAGCTACTTCAAAACTGTCAGTGGTTTCCCGTTATGCTTTGAGTGATCCAGACTACTTGCCATGGGCTGCCGGGTGTCTGGCCTCCAAGCCCCTGCCTACACCTTCAACCTCATCCTAACCCCACCCTTCTCCTTCATGATGCTCCAGCCACACTGGCCTTCTGGAAGGCCTGCCCCCACAGCCTTCAGACTGTGGTGCCCTCTGCCTTGCTCTTCACCTAGATTGTACCTTCTCGTGTTCTGGATCTTAACTGTATCAGTTATGAATGGTCTTGCCTGAAAATAAAAGAAACCTCATCTCAGAGAGGCTTAAACACATGGAGGTTTATCTCTTATAACAAAATTTCCAGAGGTCAGTATGGAAGGACTGGCACAGCAGCTCCATGAGGAACTTGGCCTCCTTCAAGATTTTGGCTCCAGCATCCTTCATATACCGACCTCCCATGTCTGGCCTCATGGTCAGAAGATGCCTCCCGCACCTTAAGGCCTTAACTCTTATCCCCGGCAGAAGAAGGGGAGGTAGGGAGCCAAGTCCCCTTTTTATTGAACTTCCTGTTATGTAGAATTTCAAACATAAAAAAATAGAGTACATATAATTCTATATATATATAATTCTATATAATAGTATAACAGCCCCGCAGGGACCCATCATATAGCCACAATAATTATCAACCTGCAGCCGATCTCATTTCACCTATACCCTCCCCACACACATTTCCCTCTCCACTTAATATTTTGAAGCAAGCCCCGGACATTGTATTTTTTCCCAAAGTGTTTCATTATGTATCTCTAAAAGAGAAAGCTCTTCCTATTAAAATATAACCACGATACTATTACCACACCAGAAAATGAATAATTCCTGAATATCATCAAATAGCCAGTGTTCAAATTTCCAATCATCCCAGAAAGGTAATATTTTTTATAGTTTGAAGTATGCAAATTGGACCAATATTTGCAATTGATATGTCTTTGACATCCCTTTTAATCTATAGGATCTCCCTTCATACTGTTTTTTTTTTTTTTAAGATTTTATTTATTCATTTGACAGAGAGAAATCACAAGTAGATGGAGAGGCAGGCAGAGAGAGAGAGAGGGAAGCAGGTTCCCCGCTGAGCAGAGAGCCCGACGCGGGACTCATCTCAGGACTCTGAGATCATGACCTGAGCCGAAGGCAGCGGCTTAACCCACTGAGCCACCCAGGCGCCCCCCTTCATACTGTTTTCCTCTCAATTTATTTTTGAGAAATCAGATCACTTATCTCCAATTTGCTAAAATCTGGATTTTCCTGATTTCATCCTAATGATGTCCTCTAATATATCTTGCGAACTAATAGTTGGATCTAAAGGTTTAATTAAACTCAGGCTTTTTTTTTTTTTTTTTTTTTTGTTACTGTAGCTTTTGTTTGCTTGTTTGCATGTTTGTTTGTTTGTCTGTTTTGGCAAGACCTCTTTGTAGGAGGTGGTGTACTCTGCTCTCTGGAGTTGCCTAATGTCTGATGGTCTTTTTGTGGTATTAGCAGCTTTTGATGATTAATGTCTAAACCTACTAATTCATTAGGTTATAAAGTGTTCATATTTTAATTCCATCATTCTTTCTTCATGTATTGGTTGAAACACTTTTATTTATTTTTTTAAAGATTTTATTTATTTATTTGACACAGAGAGAGAGATCACAAGTAGGCAGAGAGGCAGGCAGAGAGAGGGGGGAAGCAGGCTTCCTGCTGAGCAGAGAGCCCGATGTGGGGCTCGATCCCAGGACCCTGAGATCATGACCTGAGCTGAAGGCAGAGGCTTTAATCCACTGAGCCACCCAGGCACCCTGAAACACTTTTATAAAGAGAAACTTCCTCTATTATTACATTCCACAATGGATACAGATAAATAAATAATAAAAATAATAAGTAAATAATGGAAAAGTAAATACTTGATTCTATCTGGATACAGATAAGTAAATAATAAATAATTAAAGGAAAAGTAAATACTTGACTCTTTTCGTTAATTTACTAGTTTGCAAAATAATGAATTGATTCACTGGTATCCTCCAGTGATGGCCACTAAGGGATCCTTTTTTAAAAATTGTCTTTATGAACTTATAGATTTAAATGTATTTGATGTTATTTTACTACATTGCAGTTATTCTCCTTAGTGATGCTCAGATCGTGCCATCCTTTGGCCTTTGAGAGTGTCCTCACATTGGTTCACCATTTCCTTTTCTATCAGAAAAACTGTAGCTTTCCTGAAACATCACTCGGCCAGTTTCGACTTCTGTCTCACTGGCCAGAGTTATGTCACATGGCCACCCTGAGCTGGATGATGATGGTAGATGACATTTGAGTCATATGCCATCTCTTCAAAGAGGCTTCTCCTGGTGCCCCATCTAAAGTCTGTCCGTACCCCCTTTTATTCTGCAGAATTTTATCCTGTTCGCTTCCTTTACACTACTAACTTTAAACTCTAGTTATTTTATTTCTTCACTTGTTATAAGGGTCTGCCTCACTAGATTATAAGCTTCATGACATATTCCCTAGCACGATACCTGCAGATGTTCATGGAAGATACTCAGTAAATATTTGTTGAATAAATAAATAAATGAGGTAAACACAACTATTATCTCCACTGTATACAGTGCTGTCCCATATAGTAGCTGCTAGCAACATGTTGCTATTTCAATTTAATGTAGAACAGCTACTATGGAAAACCACATGAAGGTTCTTCAAAAAGTTAAAAAGAGAACTACCATATGACCCAACAGCCCCACTTCTTGGGTATGTATCCAAAGAAATCAGAATCAGGATCTTAAAGAGCTATCTGCACCCCCATACTCACTGCAGTACTCTTCACAGTTGCCAAGACATTCAAGCAAATGAAACATCCATCAACAGACAGAAGAATTTTAAAATGTTATATATAGGGGCACCTGGGTGGCTCAGTCATTAAGCATCTGCCTTTGGCTCAGGTTATGATCGCAGGGTCCTGGGATCAAGCCTCACATTGGGCTCCGTGCTCAGCAGGAAGCCTGCCTCTCCCTCTCCCACTCCCCCTGCTTGTGTTCCCTCTCTCGCTGTGTCTCTCTCTGTCAAGTAAATAAATCTTTTTAAAAAAAATTTTAATGTTATATATAAATACAATGAATGCCGTTCAGCTTTATAAAAAAGGAAATCCTGCCATTTGCAACAACATGGATGAATCTCAAAGACATCGTACTAAGGGAAATTAACCAAACACAGAAGACAAATGCTGCATGCTACCACTTATATGAGGAATAGTATGAGGAATACCACTTATATGAGGAGTAAAATAGTCAAACTCATTTAAGCAGAGAATAGAATGGTGACTGCCAGGGGCCAGGAGGAGAGGGAAATAGGGAGGTATTAATCAAAGGGTACAAAGTTTCAGTAATGGAAGGTAAGTCTTAGAGATCTATGACATAGACAGGATGATTCCTATAGTGCATAGTACTGTGTTGTGTACTTACAAATTTGCTAATAATAACAATGAAGTAATAATAAGATAAAGAGAGCAGAAGGAAACTTTTGCAGGTAATGGATAAGTTTATGGAAGATTATGGTAATGGCTTCATGGGTATATACTTATCTCCATACTGATCAATATATATACATGAAATATGTACAGTTTTCTGTATGTCAATCATTCCTCAGTGAAGTGGTTTAAAAAATAAGTAAATAAAAATACGAATTTAATTTTATTTAATTTAAAATCCAGTTTCTTAGATTAGTCACATGTACTCGAAAACCACATGTGACTAGTGACTACCCCCATGTAGAGTGAGTGCATTTACCTCATCACAGAATTCTACTGGAAGGTGCTGGATAGAAGAAGAAATTGGCTGAGAGATAAATTAGCCAAAGTCACACAGCAATAAGAGGAGGAGTTGGGATTCAAACCTGTGTCTGAGTGACATCGGAGGTGGAATTCAACACCATAACATAGTCATCACTGCTGTTATTACTTGCTTAGTCCTTTTTCTTTTCTTTTCTTTTCTTTTTTAAGATTTTGTTTATTTATTTGACAGAGGTCACAAGTAGGCAGAGAAGCAGTCAGAGAGAGAGAGGAGGAAGCAGGCTCCTGCTGAGCAGAGAGCCTGATGCGGGGCTTGATCCCAGGACCCTGAGATCATGACCTGAGCCGAAAGCAGAGACTTTAACCCACTGAGCCACCCAGGCGCCCCATTAGTCCTGTTTTCAATATCAGTCTCTCTGAAGGAATTTACAGGGAGCTTCAAACCTGGCCACCTCACAGGGTGACCAACTGTCCTAATTTGCTGGGCCTGGCGATATTCCCAGGATGCAGAAAAGTTCTGGAAAACCATTGTTAAAAAAACAAAATTCAACCAAGTAAATTTGAAGATCCAATTGGCTTTATTAAGCAATTCATGATTTGGGCAGCATCCCGTCTGGTAAACAGAAAGGGAGTTCTGTGGAGTATACAACATGGAAAGCTTTTACAGGAAAAAGGGTGGGGGTAAGAAGTTGTTAGCAAAAAGAAAAGGTCACCTTCTCTTAGGGGGAAGGCCAGAGGGTCGTATTACGTGGACTACCTCATCTTTTTTTTTTTTTAATTACCTCATCTTTCTGTGGAGAAGAATGAGGGTCCATGTGACAGATTACTTCATTGATGCTGACCAGAAAATTCCTGACTGACTAGTTAAGACTACAGTTCCAGTTGAGGTTGAAAATGCAGTTAGGTTAGGTGTGAAGCCCTGATTTGGTGACTTGGTTTAAATTCCATTTAGGGTCTGTGGTTCTGTTTTCTTCCTTCCTTTCTTCCTTTCTTTGCTTTTAAAGTAGGCTCTATGCCCAACATGAGGCTTGAGCTCACAACCCTGAGATCAAGATGCACACTGAGGTTTTCTTTGAACACCATACTACCCATTTATAAAATGGGTTTGTGGCAGGTAAATAGTTGGCCTCACTCAACTCTATTTCAACCCTGCGTAATATGCCACACTGCATGCTAGAGGTGAGAAAATTGAAGACTTCGTTTCCCAGACTCCCTTAGACCTTGGGTCTAATATATAGTCTAACTCTGGCCTAGCAGATGTACTTGGGCAACATCGAAAAGGCCAGATTGGGAAGGAAGCTGCATTTCTGCTGTTTTATCTGCTGAATGGTGCAGTGGCAGCAGAGGTCCCTGTGTCTCCTCTTGGATGTCAGGGACTCATGCATTCTGCAGGTGTAGATCTCACCTGAGCCAGTCAGTCCTGATCCCGGCAGTAGAAGCAACAGCTTTCTTGCTTTCTCATTTCTTGCTTTACTGTTGTACCAGAAGTAGCAGCTCCCATATTCCAGTTCCCTGAGTAAACTGATACTGTGATGGAATTCTGGGAGGTCATTACTGGGAACTCAGCCTAGAGGCTGCCTGTTCAGCCTTTCCCAGGATTCTTATCCACCCAGTCCACTGTATTCATTTTATGCTGAAAAGAGTTCAAGTGACTTTTTTTTTTTGCAGATGAAGAATCTTCACAACTTAGCAGGGATTTCCTCTGGAAAATAGGGAGACTGTAAAACAAATCTGAGTGTCCTGAACACTGGGACCCTAACAGAAAACTCTCCCTACCACTGCTAGCATTCTCAAAGGAAGGTGCATATACCTGAATCACCAGCATCTCCCAAATACTGGAACTTTGGTTGTGGTGAAATGTCTACACACACACGCACACACACACATTTTTCTTCTATATGCTGAATATTCTTCCAAATCTCTTTACGTGACAGTTCACATCTTAATCTCTCAACCTCCAGGTACCACCACATCAATTGTGGCTTCCTCAACTTCACCATCTAAACTGTTCCTCTCCTCCAGTTGTTGTCTGGAAGAGAGGAACATTTTGTTTAATTTTTATGTTACTTAGCACAATCTTTATTTATTAATTTACTTGTTTATTTTCTGTATCCCCCTGTCCCCACCTTCTCTCCCCACACCACACCCAGGTGTGCTCCGTGATGGAAGGGAAATTTTTTTGCATTATTCATCACTGTAACTTCATTACAGTGTTTGACCCTGTTTAAGGGTCTTGTTTGTTTTGTTTTGTTTTTGGTCAACAGAGATGGAAATTCTGTTGGCACAGTAGCTCGCACATGGTAGCATCATTTTTTTTTTTAAGATTTTATTTATTTATTTGACAGATAGAGGTCACAGGTAGGCAGAGAGGCAGACAGAGAGAGAGGAGGAAGCAGGCTCCCTGCTGAGCAGAAAGCCTGATGCGGGGCTCAATCCCAGGACCCTGGGATCACGACCCGCGCCGAAGGCAGAGGCTTTAACCCACTGAGCCACCCAGACACCCCAATGGTAGCATCATTTAAAAATATATCTTTAATAAATGAAAAATAGAGATTGTTATAGCTAGGAAAATTTTTAAAAGAGAAAAAGCCTCTCTTGTAAACAAGATTAATCCAAACTGCAAAGAAATAATGAGAAATAAAGGCATCCAACAATTGTGATGAAAGGCAACACAGTGCAGGTAGTGGAGTATGACAGCAGACATTTGCAACCACGGCATAAACTCTAGGCAATGAGAGACACACTGCCTTTTGGGAAGCACCATGATTGAGTTATGAAGTGTTCACGTTGGGGTGCCTGGGTGGCTCTGGTTTAAGCCTCTGTCTTCGGCTCAGGTCCTGATCTTAGGGACTGGGATCGAGCCCCACATTGGGCTCTCTGCTCAGTGGGGAGCCTGCTTTCCCCTCTCTCTCTGCCTTCCTCTCTGCCTACTTGTGATCTCTCTCTCTATCAAATAAATAAAATAATAAATAAAATAATAAATAAATAAAATCTTAAAAAAATAATAAAATGAAGTGTTCAGGTTCTAGAGCCACCTCAGTGTGATTTTAAATGTCAGTTCTACATTTCTGCTATGTGATTTGGGGTAAGTTAATGAGCTTCTCTTGATTCCATTCCCTCACCTGGAATATGAGGAGAATAACCATACCCAACTCACATGCCTACTCTGCTAATTAAAAGAAAATATGATATTTACATGCTTAGTACAGTGTATGGCCTGTGAGGACTCAATAAATGTTAGATAATAAAACCATTATAATTCTGTGAAACCCAGCTCCATTCCTGAAATCATGCCCAGTACTTGGGGTCACTCTGATTATAGCCTATTACATTTCTAGCCACCACACCCTATCCCCCTTCACCAAATCATAATTAGTAGGTACTTTAAAAATATTAGTGACTAACAGGAAGTTTGTTCACGTGGGATGTGTTCCATTCCTGCCATTCCTATATACACAGTTATTATTGGTGGTGTTGATGCTATATTTTTCCATTTCTGTTGACCAAAAACAAAACAAAACAAACAAGACTCTTAAACAGGCAACAAGAGTATTGGGTGGAAGGGCGCCTGGGTGGCTCAGTCGGTTAAGCATCTGCCTTCTGCTCAGGTCATGATCCCAGAGTCGTGGGATCCAGCCCCACACTGGACTCCCAGCTCAGTGAGCGGGAAGCCTGCTTCTCCCTCTCCCTCTACCTGCTGCTCCCCCTGCATGTGCTCTGTCAAATAAATGAAATCTTTGAAAGTAAGTAAGTGAGTATTGGGTGGAAAATACTCCCATCATTGGAGAGAAGAGCAACCAACATGAAAGAACAGTAAATAGAGAAGGATTGACCTAAACCTTTCCAGTGATGCATTTCAGTGAGTAATTTTCCTTACATTTGATTTGTCCAATTGAGAGGGACAGGGTCAAGTCATTCTTTCGTTCAGCAAGTATTTATGAAGTGTCTACCAAATTTATCATGTAGAAAGAATAGGCTAGGAATACCTCCTCTGCATTCACCTCAACCCAGTTAACCTCTATTCAATATTTAGAATTCAGCACAGGGCCCCCTGCCTGGCTCAGTCAGCCAAGCGAATGAATCTTGATCTCAGGGTCATGAGTTCAAGCCGCATTATGGGCATAGAGCCGACATGGGGAAAAAAAGAAAAAAAGTAGAATTCAGCTCAAATACCATTTCCTCTGCTAAAGCTTAAGACTAGGTCAGGTCACCCTGGTAGGTATCCTCATGGCACTGGCAGCCTTACTTTTCCCCACTTGTCAGAATGTACTTAGGCCTTTGCTTTTTAGGTGATTATGTGCTTTACTGCATGTCTTTTCTGTAATCTACACAAGGGCTGGGACTTTGGTTTTGGTCAAGAATGTATCCCCGGTACTCAGCTTGGTGTCTACTCTGTAGTAGTTGCTCAATTCTGAAGAAAGGAAAAAATCAAGGCCCTGATGAAGGGATCCATTAGAACCTCACACTAACACTATTAATTCACCAGGACAGGTTTTGTGTTTTGTTTTGTTTTTTAAGATTTTATTTATTTATTTCAGAAAGAGAGAGAGAGAGCATGAGGGGAGAGGGTTGGAGGGACAAGCAGACTTCTCGCTGAGCGGGGCTCGATCCCAGAACCCTGAGATCATGACCTGAGCCAAAGTCAGATGGTTAACTAATTGAACCACCCAGGCACCCTGACACTAGGATAGTTTTGTCTTGTTTCTGGTGGCCTCTGACTCCCCAAGGCAGCTCTGCTCTCTAGGGCCCTGAAAAAGCAATATGAAAATCCCTGTCATTGAAAATAGTGCTATAATCCAAAATTGTCTCTTGTATCGCTTGTATGAAATGGCCTCATGGCGAATCTCTAAGCAAGGCACCAGCACCTGTAACAAAAGCAAAAATGAAATAAAGAAGTTCATCTTGGCTCAATATTATTCTGGCAGCTAAAGTTTTAATAATTCTTTTTAAAGATTCTTTTTTTTTTAAAGTAATCTCTACACCCAACATGGGGCTTGAACTCACTACCTCAAGATCAAGAGTCCCGTGCTTCAATGACTGAGCCAGCCAGCCGCCCCTAAGATTTCTTCTTACACTAAGTCTTGAAGTGTACCTTATTTCCATGCTCATACTGTAGCATCAGTATAACTCCCTGGATGAGAACTTGAGCACGTTTGACTTTATCTTCATTTTGGCAAATAACTACAACTTCTGCAATGATAACTTATAACGATAGCATGGCAAGCAGGTTTTATGTTTGTCTTCAGAAAATAACCAGTCATGCTTAGAATAACTAAACACTAGGTTATAAGTCTACATTGCTGACCTCCCTCTTTTTCTGGAAGGAAACCTTTTCTCAAGTCTCCCAGACCTTCCCTGTGTTTCATTGGCCACTCCAAAGTCAACCACAGACATGGGCCAATTAGGATTGCTCTCTTGAATCTCAGCCCACCTCCTCGGATAGGCCTGTGGTCCCTGCTCACCCATACGGGGCACCTCTCCTCTCCTTCCACTCTGAGGCCTCAGCATCTTTTCCCTGTACCATGAGGGAACTGCATCCTCCAATGATTCCACACACATATTTTCAGCTCACATTTGTGCTTGCACAAATTCTGTGAATTCACAGATAGGAGCCCCTACAATTGGGTTGAGAGGCTGAGAGCTGCCAGAAGTTCTTCAAGGACCAGGTAGACAACACACAGGTCTAAATGCAGCCTACTTCCTTTCTTGGCTTTTGTTGTTTGTTATTATTATCGTACAACACAATGATTTAATATTTGTATATATTGCAAAATGATCACAAGTCTAACTAACAGGGATTCCTGGGTGGCTCAGTCAGTTAAGCATCTACCTTCTGCTTGGGTCATGATCCCAGGGTCCTGGGAGTCCCTTACTCAGCGGGGAGCCTGCTTCTCCCGCTGTCTGCCGCTCCCCCTGCTTGTGCTCTCTCTCTCTCTGACAAATAAAATCTTTAAAGGAAAGTAAAAGTTTAATTAACACCCATCATCACACATAGTTAAAATTTTTTTTTCTTGTGATGAGAACTTTTAAGATCCCCTCTGCTATCAACTTTTAAATATACAACACAGCACTATTAACTATAGTGACCATGTTGTACATTACACCCCCATGACTTACTTACTTTATAACTGGAAGTTGGTGTATCTTGACCACCCTCACCCATTCTGCACTACCTCTAGTCACCAATCTGTTCTCTGTTTCTGTTTTTGTTTTTTAGATTGGACATAGAAGTGGAATTCTAAAGTATTGTCTTCTCTATATGACTTATTTTACTTAGCATATGCCCTCAAAGTCTATCCCAAGTTGTCTCAAATGGCAAGATGTCTTTCTTTTTGACAGCTGGATAGTATTCCACTGTACATATGTACCATATACTTGTTTTCTAATACACACCTTCAATTTACAACCCCCAGGTGGTCAAAAAGAGCACATCTTTGATGGGATGGGATTTTTTTATTTGGTTTTAAGATTTTATTTATTTATTTGAGAAAGTGAATGAGAGAGAGCAGAAAGGGCAGGAGGGAGTAGGGAGAGCCAGACTCCCTGCTGAGCAGGGAGCCTGATGCAGGATCCCAATCATAACCTGAGCCAAAGGCAGATGCTTAACCGACTGAGCCACCCAGGTGCCCCAGGTTTTGGTTTCTTGTTTGCCCATCCTTGAGGGGACCAAAAACACTTCTTATTTTACAATGAAACGTGGACGTGTGAATCAGACTGTGATAAGTAGAGTGATATGGCTTACACCACAGCTCCCCTCCCCCCAATTCTGGAGGGATCTGCTGAGAAGGCCTTTGGGGAACTGTACCTGTGATCTCATCAGAGCACCTGGTGTGAGTGTGAGTGCAGGAGATAAAGGCTGAGGCAGGCAGAGTACGAAGGACGGGGATGAGCCAGTTAGAGAGTTTAGAATGTTAGGAATTGTTGAGCATCCATGAAGGACGTTAGGTACAAACACGTTAGGGTCAGATCTGTATTCTTATTTTTTTAAGATTTTATTTATTTATTTGACAGACAGAGATCACAAGTAGGCAGAGAGGCAGGCACAGAGAGAGGGGGAGGCAGGCTCCCTGCTGAGCAGAGAGCCCGATGTGGGGCTCAATCCCAGGACCGTGAGATCATGACCTGAGCCGAAGGCAGAGGCTTTAACCCACTGAGCCACCCAGGTGCCCAGATATGTATTTTTAAAGGATCATCCTTTTTAAAGTGTAAAATCCAGAGAGAATAGAGAGAAAGATTCTCCAGAGATAACAGAGAGAAAGATTCTCTCAAGATAAAGGAGACTCTTTCTCCTTTTCTGCCTATTTTATCATGCGTGTTGAAACCACCACTTTGCCAGTTGCCCAAACTGGAAATAAATCATCCTAGCCTTACCTCTCACTTACCTTCCAAATGGCGATCAAGTCCTATGGACTCTACCCTTAAAAATTCTTGAATCTACCCAATGTTCTCATTCCCACTGCCAAGTCCTTTACTCAGACCCTTCCCACCAGTTATATGAACTTTTCCAATAGCGTTTTTCATGATCTCCCTACATAGGGACCTCCTCCCCGAATCTGTTCTCTAGGCAGCTACCAGAGATCCTTCCAGAATGCAAATCTTGTAGTTTTCCTATAGCTAAGTCTTTTTCACGGCTTCTCCAGGCCCTGAGGAAGAAGTTCAAACTCCTTCCTGCTGGCAGAAAGCCATCTGCGATGCGGACCCCTGCAACAGACTCAGCTGTAAGCACTCTCCTCCCTTGCTAAGCCATCCTTCAGCCTCATTGAATTCCTGGCAGATTCCCAAACAGACCAGAAGGTTTCAAATCCACCCACAGAGTCTCCATTTCCCTCCTTCTGAGTCGATTTTTCTCAACCTTCCCTAAAGAAATCCCATTATTATTAAAAATTCAGTTAAAGGGTTATTTCCTCCTGGAAGCCCGCGTTAACCTCCATCTTAGCCACGCTGTCTTCTGTCTCTGTCCCGAGCAGCCGCTCCGGAGTTTTCCCGAGCTACTTGCCCGGCAGAGGTGACGCTTGGCTTTGTTCACTGTTTCTCCAGTCAAGGACCATCTACATTATAATCTTGTTTTTTAAAAAAAAGTTTGTTTGCTAAGAAACAAAAACAGTTTTTTGCTACGGTTTTGCTTCCTTAATTTATCATAGGGCGACTGGGTGGCTCGGTTGATTGGGCGACTGACTCTTTATTTCAGCTCAGGTTGTGATCTTGGGGTTGTGGGATCCCCGAGCAGGCTCCATGATTAGCGGGGAGTCTGCTTGAGATTGTTTCTGCTCCTCCCCTCCCCCATCTCTCTCTCAAATAAGTAAACAAATCTTTTTAAAAAATAAAATACATTAAAAAATACCTACCATCATCACCATGTAGACTCCCGTGCTCCAAACCAGTGCATGGACCTGGGCCCAGAGTCTGCTCTTGAAAACTCTCCTAGATGACGGGTAATGTTCGTTTCTTGATCAGGTACCAATTACACGGAGTGTTTATTTGTGCAAAATTTACTGAGCTCTATCCTTAGGTTATGCATACATTTCTGTGCATATGTTATTTTCAATGAAGAGTTGAAAAGTAGAAAGTCCCTAGGTTATTTTTGTGGACACTGATGGAGAACCATCGACTTATCTCTCTTGCTATGAACTGTGAACTCCTCCAGGGAAGTGAAGGCATCTGTTTTGTCTCTATATTCCCACCGTCTTTTTAGTACCTACAACATAGTACACACTGAATGAATGATTGCTAAATCAATGAATGAATGAATGAGTGAGTGAGTGAATGAATGAATAAAGGGAGAGAAGTGGCTTGTGGGTTCCTTCCTCTCTCACTCTTTTCCAAACATTTGTTCCCTGCCCCTACTGGAGCCCATGAAAGCTCATACCTCAGAGTTACATTTCCGAGGTACACCTTCCCTGAATACTCCCGTAAGTATTCTGACCTGTAAGATGCCACCTGACTTCCTCTCTCCCACGTGCCCGGTGTGACGGATCCAGGGCACCAGCCTGATGAGAACAGGAGCAAGTAAGCAGGTGGAGGACGTTCTGTCCCAGTACCAGTACTTCTGCCCTGCCTGGGTCGGAGCCACCTGGCTCGGGCCTTTCTCACCATGCCCGGGAATCAAGCTGGAGAGAGTATGTCCTTGGAGGTACTGAACGGCTAAAGCTTCTACTTGTATCTCGGATATAAACTGCTTCCCAATCTACTCAGATCAACTTACATGAGAATTTGAAAACTCTATTTTTGAATACTTAGGAATAGCAATGGAGATTTTTTTTTTTAAGCTAATTTACAGTAGAAAGTAAGAGACATCCTGGGTAAAATATTACGCAAGTCATTTATTCAGCCACACAGATGATTACCAAAAGTTTCCTAAAGATGCAATGAGGAACAAGAGTCATCTGCCTTAATGGAGATCACAGTGAGAGTGTGTGTGTGTGGCTGTGTGTGTGTTGTTGGGGGTAGAGGTCCAGACCAACAGTCAAATGGTAATATTAAAGAGGACTTCAACTCCCTCTATTTTGACCTCAAACTTTCTTTCTGAATAAGTTCATCTTTCCAGCTTATCTCTTAAAGTCAGGCAAAAGACCCTGTGGACAAAGCATCCCCTGATGGGAACCAGAACTACTCAAGCAGTAAGGACTGGCCTGGGCCAGCAAGGCCTGGGTGATTGATCCCAAGACAACCTGACCAACCTGACCTTGACGACTCAGCTGCATTTACCCACTGACCTTTGTCCCACATTTTCCTTATATAAACCTGGAAGTATTTTTAGCACTTTGGAGACAGTCTTTGAGACATTAGTCCAAGGTCTTGCAAGTGTTGGCCTCGCTGAAATAAATCCCTTTCTTGTTTCACCACCACTCATCTCTCTCCCTTTGGATTGTTGTCAGTGGCAAGTGGCCAGACTTGGTCTGTTTGGGACCCCCTGAGCCAGGGGCTCTTGCACCCCTGGGCCCCCATTACAATATGTAGCTTTTTCACAGCAGCTATGATGTGCTGGGCACTTTGCATATGTTAATTCGTTTCATCATTGTAACAATTCAGTGATGCCCTATTATTATCCCCATTGACAAATAAGGGAACAGATGCATTGTAAAGTTACAGACTGATACAGTCATGAAGATATAGTGTAGGGAGTAGGAACACCTGATCTAGTCCTAAGGGTCAGGGAAGATTTCTCCAAATACAAGAGGTTGAAGCAGAGGTCTGAGGATTGAGTCAGAATCTAGTGGACAAAGAGGTCTCAAGGAAGAGCGTTTCAGGCAATGGAAATAAAAGGTGCAAAGGGGTAATAATTTGAGGAACTGGCAGGAGCACAGGGAGCTGGAGATGAGGCAGGAGAGGTAGACAGGAGCGATAGCACCCAAGTTTGTTTGTTTTTCCTCTATGTCTCAACTAGTATGATAAGGTCAGGAATAGAAGATATAGGGTTTAGTCTTAGTTTTGCTCTTAATAACCTCAGCCATCTCTCTGTGGCTGTTTCCTTATCTGGAAAAATGAGTGGATGGACGGGAGTTCTCAAGTGGCCCCTGATGCAAGAAACAAAGGCAGAAGGAAATGTAGATAAAATTAAATGTCCTTACTGACAAATACTTGAGGCAGGCAGAGTTTAGCCTTCCTCTAGGAAGCTCCCAATGGTCTTAAAGTGAATGCCTTGTCGGAAGAAAAAACAGCCTTGGTTTGATTACAGCAAGGCGTCCAGTATCTGCTGAGTCTTCTTTAGCATATGAAAGTCCTTTTGGAACTTCCCTTACCTTTACTTCTCCCCACCCCAACGTATACAAGTCAGCTGCCCCCTCGCAATCCCAGCGCAACAGGCGGCGACAGCTCTTTCTGTCTTTGGGTCCTGTACCTGTGCTTTAGTAAAAAACCACCAGCTTTGCTCTGACGACACCTCGAGAATCCTTTCTTGGCTTTTGGCTCCAGATCCCACCGAACCTCACCTATATTCAAAAAACATCAGCCCCTATGGTTCCAAAGCTGTGGCTCTGGGTAGGGCTCTCTGGGAAGCAATTGCCCATCCGGAGTACAGGCTCCAACTGCTGCCAAATGCCCTAAGGCCCGGGGTCTTGGCAACCCAGGGGCCCAGTCCACTCAGCCACACTTGCTGGCCTCTCCTTTGCAGATTCAGTCCATACAAATGATGGAGAACATCACACATAAGTAATCACACAGCAAATATGGCTGCGAGCATGGTTTGCTCCCCTCACTTGAAGGGTGAACTGCTAATAACAATGTCATTAAAATAACTGCTTCTTTGAAGAATTTACTGTGTGCCAGGATTGTACCAGCTACTTTAGGTAGATTTCTCACAATAGGGCCTGGTTCAATTCAAAAGCTGAGGCCTCAAGAGATTACATAACTTTGGTAAGGTCTTCACCACCCAAATTTGTTCTGCCTACTGAGCATGTCCAGCCCTGTTTCTGATTGCCAGGTGTGGTAACTCCAGCAATTTTCCATGGCTTTGCTAGTGGCTGAGTTGGAATTTGAACCCAGCTCTGACTCCAAAGCTTATGGTGTTGACCACCCTTCCATGCTGCCTTCCCTTCTTAAAACACAGGCAACTCCTTCCTCTATAAATGGAATGACATTGTCTCTTGAAGTCCTTTCTGGGTGAGGAAAGCGCTTTTTATAGCTTGGGACTGCTTCTGTTTACTTGGTCTCTTCCAGCACCGGTTAATCCCGTTTGCAGCTGTGTCCTTCACTGTCCTTACACTGTATTCCTAGGTTTCCTCCCTGCAAAGACAACTCCAGGGAAGCACATGGTGTCTGCCTGTGTGCCAGTAAAGAAATTTCACTCCCTTCGCTTCCCAAATCGGCCTACCTTTCTATAAATAATCGTTCTCCTCCCTCCACTCGGGCCTGTGAGTAGTTTGGTCACTTAACCAAACAGGCACACTCACAAAGCAAGGAGAGGAGGGGTGTTGGAAGGGACAACGTGAATGACCTTGCAAAGGTGTTTAGCCCACTGCGGGCAGGATTAGCAAACCTGAAACCTCTACAAATATTTGTGTTCCTCCGTAATTCCTCCTCCAGACAGCCCGCTCCTCTAGCGCCAGCCTCGCCCAGTCCCCTCTCGGCTGCTCCGAGATACAAAGCCCAACCCGCCCATCTCTTTGCAAACCCCGATAACTTCAGTCCCCATGTTGAAACTCGTCGGTGGCGGTGGCGGGCAGCACTGGGCATGCTCAGTAGCGGGGACAGGTCTGGGAGGCAAGGAAGCCGCGTTTGAAGTCGCGCGGCCCGGGGATCAGAGGGAGGCGGGCTGTGGGGGCCCCGGCTGGGGGTCCTCGGGGATCCCGGATTCCGCGCCGGGAGCCGGAATGCTCCCGGCCGGCGCGGCGGGGCGGGCGCGCGGGGGGCAGAGCACCGAGGAGCGGGGGGAGCCGGTGGGAGAAGGGGAGGAGCGCCGGGCTCGCCATCCCCCGGCGCCGGCTCTGCGGCTGCTGAATCGGAAACCGCAGGGAGGATCCGAGGAAATAAAGACGCCCGAGAATGACCTCCAGCGAGGCCGCCTGAACCGGGGCCCGCGCGCCGCCGCACCAGCCCCCGGCATGGGCGATCGGGGCGGGCGGCCGGAGCACTCGGCCACGCACGCCCCGGGGGCCCCCGCCGACACCGGCGCTGCCGCCGTGAACGGGCTGCTGCACAACGGCTTCCACCCGCCGCCTGTCCAGCCGCCGCGCCTCTGCAACCGGGGCCCCGCGGGCAGTGGCGAGGCGGCACCCCCGCGCCTCCCGCTCTTGCCCGAGCTCCAGCCGCAGCCACCGCCCCCTCAGCACGACTCCCCGGCCAAGAAATGCCGGCTGCGAAGGAGGATGGACTCGGGGAGAAAGAACAGGCCGCGTAAGTCCCTCGCTAGGGGAGCGCCCGAGCGAGGCAGGCGCATCCCGCGGGCCCGGCACCCGGGAGCGGTGGGGCAGGCTCTGCTGTGCGCCCGGTGCGCCCGGGTGCTCCTCAGCGCCCGCTGTCGGGGGAGTGTGCGGAGGGGGCTCCCGGGACTGATTCTTTCCCCAGGGGCGCCAGGCACTAAACATCGCCGCCTGAGCCTCACGCTTGCTCGCTTCAGTCTGTAGAATGGGCCGATAGAATGCGGACCCTGCGCTGCTCCCTCGGTCACGACTCTAAAAAAAGTCAGCGCACTGCCAGCCTTTCTAATTTGCTGATGGGAAAATGCACGTGTGAGAACATTTCTCGGGGTCCGGGAGTAGGCGTTGAGCTGGAGGGACAGCTGGAACCGCCCTCTCCTTTCTCCTTGACCCTTTTCCTTCTCAGAGTTCGTCTTTCTGGGGTTGGCGCTCAGGCAGCCACCTTGTCCTTTGAATCGCAGAGTAGCCGCCAGTACCTCGGGTCTATTGGCAAGCGCCAGGCCTGGAGGCGTGGAGTTTGACAACCCCCCAAATCACAGCCTATTAAATGCTTTTTCTTCGCAGCCAATGAGAGGACCTGTTGGCAGCGACACACCCACTGATACCATGTGGGCCGGAACTATGTGGACCAATGATAATTGGAGGTGGTTTTTCTTTTTTTCTTTTTCTTTCTTTCTTTTTTTTTTTTTTTTTTTTCGGGAACTAGGGATGTAGGGTTGAGGGTTTCTAATGGTAATGTGAGGCGTAAAAAGCTGAAATGCGTTATTTCACAATCTAAAGCTTGTATATGATGTTAGTCTATAAGAGTACTTTCCCTGCAGGACATTGTGAAATGTAAATTTGTAGATCAAGTTTACAACTGGTTTCTCCTATCTGAGCCGAACCTCATTCAACCGGTTACCTCTTTTCTGGGTGTCTTTAATGAAGCTTATAAATGGCAAAAAACAAAGTAAGTAGAATGCACTGCTAATTAATGATTGCATTCAACATCATTTGCATATGTCTGATACTGAGAAATTGCTAGTATAGGTTTTGGATTTATCTGTAAAAACTTGATATTTGGCAAACTTTTTTGTTTCTATCTTTAGACTCTCAGACTTTGGGAAATACTGGTGTGGGACGTGACTCTGATACTTGTATTTTGTAGATCTGAAAAGTTTAGATTGAAAGTTAAAAGTCTTGTCTGCAACTTTGAAGTCACGCAGCGGATTTGGCAATGGTTGTAAGGAGGACATCTACTTAGCACTTGAATTTGTTTTTTTGTTGTTATTGTTGCTGTTGTTGTTGTTATGGAGACTTGTTGGAAAATTACTTTCTTTATGGGCTTAATATTGATTACTTACGGTTTATTAACCTATTCTACTTCTTTCGAAACCACATTTTAGTTATCTCTCTGATCCACGCGTACAAATTGTATGACAGTTTGCAATGTAAATTGCTAAAATATATTGAAAGAGAACTATATTGAGATTTCCTGTATTACAGATAGCTTAAATGGTCTATGAGAGCATAACACCGTTTGAAGTACCTTTTTAAAAAATTTTTTTTAAAGATTTATTTATTTATTTATTTGCAGAGAGAGATCACAAGTAGGCAGAGAGGCAGGCAGAGAGAGAGGAGGAAGCAGGCTCTCCGGAGCCAGATGCCGGACTTGATCGCAGGACCCTGAGATCATGACCTGAGCCGAAGGCAGAGGCTTAACCCACTGAGCCACCCAGGTGCCCCGAAGTACTTTTTTTTTTTTTTTTTTTTTTTAAGATTTTATTTATTTGATAGAGAGAGAGACAGCGAGAGAGGGAATAGAAGCAGGGGTAGTGGGAGAGGGAGAAGCAAGCCTCCACCTGAGCAGGGAGCGCGATGTGGGGCTTGATACCAGAATCCTGGGATCATGACCTGAGCCGAAGACTGAGGCTTAAGGACTGAGCCGCCCAGGCACCCCTGAAGTACTCTTTGAGGAATTTTAAAGTACACTCTTTTTTTTTTTTTTTTTTTTTTTTTGACACTGAGAGGGACCACAAGTAAGCAGAGAAGCAGTTAGAGAGATGGGGGAAACAGGTGCCCTGCGGAGCAGAGAGCCCAATGCGGGGCTCCATCTTAAGACCCTGAGATCATGACCCAAGCTGAAGGCAGAGGTTCAACCCACTGAGCCACCCAGGTGCCCCTAAAGTACACTCTTAATAATAGATTGGAAGCATAGAAAAAATAATTTTGAGCCTTAATTTGAGCTGGCAAACCCGCAGGGGGTTTTATCTTAGAATACAAGAAAAATACAATTTTATGCCTGTATGTTTGGTGTCAGAAATTAAAGTGGTTTATATTTTTTTTATAAAAATTAAACACCTTAGTTACTTAAATTCAATAACCAGCACTCTTACTTATATTACCTTTAAAATGATTAATCAAAATCAACTTTTCATTATCCTACCATGTTTTCTTTTCTCAAATTTGAACTAACATTTTTGAAATAAATTTTACATATCCCGAGTTACATCTGTTGTGTTCACTACCAAACTTTCCCAGTGAAAACTAGGTTTGATAACTTTACACCTAGCTTAGGTATCTTTTGGGTATCTTTTTGATGTTTCGGTATCTTTTTATAAAAAAAAGATAGTGCTCTATCAGTTCATATTTAGGTTCTCTAAACCACTTAGAGTTAAGCATATTCCTATTTTCTAATGACTGATAGATTTTATGTGAGCAACTATAACAGATTATTAGATGCTTTAAATAAAATATAAGAGTGTGTTGGGGTGGAGGCATCGAAGCTAGACAAATAATTCCTGCTTACCAGTTTACAGCACAGACACCTGAGTCTACTACCTAAACCAGAAGTGTGTTCAAGACAGCCAGATCTCACTTCTCTCAGATAAGCATCTGGAATGCTGGTGTGAGTAGGTGTGTTTCTGTTTGGTAATATCGAGGTTAAAGTGCGGTTCATAAAATGCTTTATGTTTAAAAACAATGAATGGAATGAAACAAACAATTCAGTTATTTCTAATTGTTTTAAAAATGTAAATCTCAGTGTAGGGACTCTTCACAAGACTGTAATCTAAACACCAGACCCGTGGCTGGTTGGTTTTGCTAAAGCAGGAGATGGGAGCATTGGCCACTGTTTCCATCAAAAGTACTGTCATCTCACTACTTACCCTTGGAAGGCTTTTCTTTTTCTTTTTTTAATTTTCTTGATTTTATTTCAGCATTACTGCTATGTAATTGTCAAGTTACTAGTTCTCATCTTGAGATACTGGAGTTGGCTAGGTGATCTTCAGGTGTGGTTTCTTGCACCTTTCAAATTCTGACACTTCAGAGCTGATAGTTCTTTCCATGTGACTCCTACACAAGTTATCTACTCTGCCACATGATTAAGATTTAATTATGGTTTGCTCTGGTTTGGTTTTGGTTTTGGGTTTTTTTGCCTTGTGCTGATTGTTTCATGAGTGTTAGTTGTCTTCAATTAAGTTGGAAGTCGGATTATAGCTGATCCAGTTCTTTCTCTTATGCCTTGCACCTTGGGGACATGAACATTTGATTGAGGTCAGGGAGAAAAGGTACAAGTGACATTTTCTTCACCTCATTGAGGTAGCCGTGTCTGTCTATAAGATAGACTTTGGCAAAAGTCCTTCAGTGGAATTTCCATAAAGTATCAACTGGGAGATTCCTTCAGCCTGCTCCTTGGTGCTTTGATTCTTTGAAGCACACATAAGTAGCACCCTAGAGAGTCAGCTCATTTCCCAAATATTTTGAAACTAATAATAGTCCTTATAAAATGCTGAGAGGACCTAATGTGTTGTTAATGGTATAGCCATTCATACTCAGGATGGCTTCAGTTTGAAATGAAGCTGAACGGCCTCAGGTTGATTATTTTACCTTTCTACTTCAATTCTGTATGATGAGATGGAGATAATCATACTAGCTCGCTGGGTTGATGTGAGGATTAAATGAGATAGTATATATTAAAAATGTAGGTTCCTGCTTGGGACATAGCAGTTATTCAACAAATGCCAGCTGTCATCATCCACATACAGAATCCTGTCCACTGTTAATCCACAGGACAGGACAACTGAGCTGGCAGAGACAACCTCAGACTGACTTAGTTTTAAAAAAATATAGGATCAGAATAAGAAAAGCCAAAACGTTTTATCTGATTAGCTCTGACACTCTCAGTCTTTCAATGATTTTTTTTTTTTACCCTTCCCCAGTAAAAATAGTGGATAATACAAAAATGTAGGAGAAAAGTAGTTAAAAAGTACTCACAGACAGAGAAAACACATATTTAAAATGTACATTTTTTAGGGGTGCCTGGGTGGCTGAGTGGGTTAAAGCCTCTGCCTTCGGCTCAGGTCATGGTCTCAGGGTCCTGGGATCAAGTCCCACATCAGGCTCTCTGCTCGGCAGGGAGCCTGCTTCCCTTCCTCTCTCTGCCTGCCTCTCTGCCTACTTGTGATCTCTGACTGTCAAATAAATAAATAAAATCTTTAAAAACAAATAAATAAATAAAATAAGATTTTAGCATAAGCATTTTCTTATGGCATTAAGACATCGTTTTTTAACGTTATATTAAAATATATTAATTATATTAATATATATTATATTATATCATATTATATTATATTAATTATATTCCCAATATTCTGATATATGGATATACCAAAATTTATTTAATCTTTATCTCATAGCTTTAGGCTGTAGCGGGGGTCTCTATATCATAAACATCACTACAGCAACAACTTTGTACATAATTCTTTCTTAAGTCATTTTTTGTATGTTTCTTTGTTTTGCTTAAAGATTTTATTTATTCATTCATTTATTTATTTATTTGAGAGAGCAGGGGGAGGGGCAGAGGGAGAGGGAGAAGCAGGCTCCCCCAGGAGCAGGGAGCCAGATGTGGGGCTCAATCCCAGGACCCTGGGATCATGACCTGAGCAGAAAGCAAAAGCCAACTGACTGAGCCACCCAGGCGCCCCTTTCTGCGTTTGTTTTTTTAAACTGTATTTACTAATTTGAGAGAGAGAGAGAGCACACACACATGCATGAGTGTGGGGAGGTGACAGCGAAGAGAGGGAGAGAGAGAATCTCAAGTTGGCTCTCCACTGAGCAGGAGCCCAGCTTGGGGCTCAGTCACACTCCCCAGAGATCATGACCTGAGAGGAAAGCAAGAGTCCAGTGCTCAGCTGACTGAGCCACCTCGGTGCCTTTAAAGTTATTTTTGTTGGGATTGGTGAATACATTCTTTTTGGAGGAGGAACAGAAAAGGCACCAAGTAGTATTCGGATGTTGCCTTGAAATGCTGGGTGTTTTAGACCACAAGGACACTGTTAGATGAGCCACCCTAGTGGAGGGAGGAAAAAATGCCAAGGGGATTGTTGGGGTCACCGAACACTATGCTGAAGAAAGGCAAATATTTGGGCATCATCAGAAGGCTGGGGGATGGGTGCTGCCCTCTCCATTGCCTCTTCTGTTGTGTGGCAACAGGACAGAATAAGGACTGGATTAGTGCCAGCAGCCTCCTGTGGGGTGGAGGGTGGGGAGCTCTGGCTTCTCAAATGGTTTAGATAGAACACTATTAGCAGGAAATGGGTGAGAGTTCAGTATACACAGAACATAATCACGGGTACAAACTGAAGAAACCTGGGTCCGTTACCAGTTTCAGCTAGCCACCATCATGAAAGTGAGAGGTGTCAGTTTTCTAAATATTGGAGTATTCAGCTGTGGTATTCAGGTTTTCCACTACCACTGAATCAGGCTAATTATAAAAACCAGGATAAAAAGATAACAGGTAGAATTTTCTGGTTGGATCTGCATAGAGTGTAGATATATGTGCCTTTTTTTTTTTTTTTTTTTTAAACCATATTCAGTGCTTCTAGGTGGATGGGAAGCATTGCAAACTCCACAACAAAAGGCAGATGGGAAGCAAAGGCACACTATAGTATTGCTACTTCTGGGACATGGTCAGAGTCCCAGGTTTGTCAGTGAAGTTATGAGTTGTGCAATGCACCTTTGAACTGAAGACTTAAGAATTTAAGGCCCAAGTGTCCAGCCTCTAAGTGGTTAAGCCAGGTATCAGGATATGTTAGACAGGTGAACACTTTTCCTCAAAAGATCAGTAAGCAAATTTCAGCATTAATCCAAAGCATATTTGTTTGGCACAGTAACCAAAGATGGAAAGAGTACTGCAAATTTTTAGCATGTGGGACATGGCACAAGTGAGTACAACAGAAATCCATCATGGTTTTAGAAACAGAATTAGTAGGGAAACAAAGGAGAACTAGTTCTCATTGACTGGTTTCAGGGGTTTGTTTTGTTTTTGTTTTTGTGATTGCCTGGCTTGTGTATGTATGTGTCGTTTTAAAACAAACCAAATGCCATGAGAGTAAAAATAAATCAAAGTTCGACTTCTATGATACTTAATTCCATGTGCTTTAGCTTTAATACATAGGTCAGGATTCACCTTGCGTGGCAGTATTCTGATTCAGATATGGAAACTGTTCAGTGTACCGAACGTACTGCACAGAATTTCTAAGTAGACCTTTTCTCCAGATAGTGCAGCTGTCAAGCTTGGTATCTCATTACTTAATTCATGCCATCTCTTAGATGCTTAGAGCTGGCTAATCACACGTGTGTGTTCATATTCTCCGTCAATTCGAAGGGGTGAGGTAATGTTATTTTTAGAGCCAGTTGCATCAAAATAATGGTCTGGACCTCTAGCAGATTTCCTCTGTAGTTGGGAAGGAGGACAGGAAAAAGTCATGACATAGTGAGTACTTGCAGTAGTCACTTTCAGTAATCAGAGTAGCTGTTGTTGCGCGACATCTGTATGCCTAGGTTCTTATGAAAGTATGCAAATTACCAACCCTACTTTCCATTTCACAGATGGGGAAAGAGAGGCTCAGAGGGGTGAAGGATCCTGCTGGAAGACTTTGTAGTGAGTGAATGGGCAGGGCCAAAATTCAGACGGAGGTCTAAGTCCACTGACAGCTAGCTGGCTCTCTTTTCTGCCACAATAAGTCTACTCTTTATATCAGGGAAAGAAGTGTGTTCTGTAAAATTTTCAGAAGAGATAAGCGTCTGCAGTCTGTGCCCCTCTGGCAGAAAGCTGAACTGAGGGTCTGTGGAAATAACAGTGGCCAGGCACTGGCCAGGCATGGGCACTTAACTACGTGCAGACCCGCAGCTAAACGCTTTACATGGATTATTTGAAAAAACACTCCTCGCACCCTGTGAGATGGGTACGACTATGGACTGAATGCTTGTGTGTCCCCCCAGAGCTTATATATTGACCTTGTAACCCCCAAGGTGACTGTATTAGGAGGTGGGGCCTTTGGGAGGTGATTAGGTCGAGAGGGTAGAGCCATTGGGATTAGCATCCATAAAAGAGACCTCAGAAAGCGAGGTTATAGCCAAAAGCCAGCCATCTAGGAAGCAGGCTCTCACCAGACACCGAATCCACCAACACCTTGATCTTGGACTCCAGAACTGTGAGAAATAAATTTCTGCTGTTTATAAGATACTCAGACTATGGTAAGACAGATCCTATCATGATCTTCCTTCTTCAGGTGGAGAAACTGAGGGAGGGCCCAGGGGCTCAGGGTAAAACCATCTGATTTCAGATTTTGACTCTGCCGGGCTAGGCTCAAGATCCTAGAGGGCTTTCGGAAGTGTGAGTAGTGTTCTGTAGTGGAAGGAGCTTTAGAGCCACCAGACCTAAATGTAGAGCCTCACTGCAATATGTGTTTTTTTTTGTTGTTGTTTTTGGTATTTTTTTGGTTTTGTTTTTATAAAAGATTTATTTATTTTAGATAGAGAAAGTGTGGGGGAGGTAGGGGCAGAGAGTTTTAAGCAGACCCTGCACTGAGTGTGGACCCTGACATAGGGCTCCATCTCAGGACCCTGAGATCATGCCCTGAGCCAAAACCAAGAGTTGGGCACTCAACGGACTGTGCCCCCCCAGGTGGACCAGCACTGTTTAATAACAGTATAGCCTTAAGGTGAGATCCTCAACTTCTGGGGCTACTTCTTCTTCTTCTTTTTTTTTTAAGATTTTATTTTATTTATTTATTTGACAGAGAGAGCACAAGTAGGCAGAGTGTCAGACAGAGGGAGAGGAAGAAGCAGGCTCCCTGCCAAGCAGAGAGCCCCATGTGGGGCTCCATCCCAGGACCCTGGCTGGGATCATGAAGGCAGCCACTTGACTGCCTGAGCCACCCAGGCACTCTGTGGGACTACTTCGTGAATAGAGATAATGGGGGCCTATCTTTTTTTTTTTTTTTTAAGATTTTATTTATTTATTTGACAGACAGAGATCACAAGTAGGCAGAGAGGCAGGCAAGGGGGCGGGCAGGAAGCAGGCTCCCCGCTGAGCAGAGAGCTCCATGCGGGGCTCGACCCCAGGATCATGACCTGAGCTGAAGGCAGATGCTTTAACCCACTGAGCCACTCAGGCGCCCCTATCTTTTTTTTTTTTTATTAACATGTGATGTATTACTTGTTTCAGGTGTATAGGTCTGTGAATCATCAGTCTTACTCAATTCGCAGCACTTACCATAACACATATTCTCCCCAGTGTCCATCACCCAGGCACCCCATCCCTTTCTCCCCCTCCCCCCCAGCAATCCTCAGTTTGTTTCTGGAGATTAAGAGTCTCTTATGGCTTGTCTCCCTCCCTGGTCCCATCTTGTTTCATTTTCCCATCCCTTTCCCACATGACCCCCTGCCCTGCCTCTCAAAATTCCTCATATCAGAGAGATCATATGATAATTGTCTTTCTCTGATTAATTTACTTTGCTTAGCATAATACCTTCTAGTTTCATCCACATCATTGCAAATGGCAAGATTTGGGGGGTATTGATGGCTGCATAGTATTCCATTATATGGAATTTCAGGCTGCATAGTATTCCATTATATGGAATACTATGCATATAGTATATACTATGGAATACTATGCATATACTATGGAATACTATGCATATATATATATGGAATACTATGCAGTATATATATATATATATATATATATATATATATATATATTCTCACATCTTCTTCTTTATCCATTCATCTGTTGATAGACATTAGGTTCTTGCCATAGTTTGGCTATTGTGGACATTGCTGCTATAAACATTGGGGTGCCCATGCCCCCTTGGATCACTACATTTATATCTTTAGGGTAAATACCCAGTAGTGTGATTGCTGGGTCATAGGGTAGCTCTATTTTCAACTTTCTGAAGAGCCTCCGTGCTGTTTTCCAAAGTGGCTGCACCAGCTTGCATTCATTCCCATCAATGCATCCTCGCCAACACTTGTTGTTTCCAGACTGGCTAATTGTAGCCATTCTGACTGGTGTGAGATGGTATCTCACTGTGGTTTTGATTTGTATTTCCCTGATTCCGAGTGATGCTGAACAATTTTTTGTGTGTCTGTTGGCCATTTGGATGTCTTCTTTGGAGAAATGTCTGTTCATGTCTTCTGCCTCATGGAGCCCATTTTATTCATTGTGAGGACCAAATGTGGAAAATGTAGTAAGTGTAGAATAGAATGACTGCACCCTGGTGTGTGCATAGTAAAAGATATTTTGCTATTAACACTAGCGACTGTTAATAAAGGGCATTTAATATTAATATTAATATTATTGGTGTTATTTCATCATAGAGGCTTTTAAAACTTTGTAAAATCTCAGAATTTGCATGAACTCATCTTGCCTGGACTGAGACTGGGCCTGGGTTTCAGGGTATGTTCCAAACTGACCTAACATCACATCCTGAGTGAACTCCCTCTGACGTCTCTTGAAGTGGGATATGTGGCCTGTGTCACAGTTCAGTGACCTCATTGTTACTTTAAAAAGTTGCCCCATTGCAGCTCCTGAAATGGAGTACAGCGTGCCCTGTCTGAGGGTGATGTTGGCAACTTTGTGACTAAGAAGACTGTCATTTATTTTACTGCTAATTTGGTGCCGGGACGAAGTTAACTTTTAAAAAAGCAAGTTTCTTCCTTTGATCTTCAGATCTTGATACCTCAACCCTTGAGTGAAGCAGGTAAGGCACAAAAGAGATGAGAAGGATTGGGAAAGTGAGCACTTCGCCTTTGTAAAAGCTGCATGAATCAGACAAGGCTTCAGAATTCAGAACAGCTGCATGGAGTTCTTCAGCCTTCTTTTTTTTTTTTTTTAAGATTTTATTTATTATTTGACGGAGAGAGAGAGATCATAAGTAGGCAGAGAGGCAGGCAGAGAGAAGGGGGAAGCAGGCTCCCCGCCGAGCAGAGAGCCTGATGTGGGGCTTGATCCCAGGACCCTGAGACCATGACCTGAGCCAAAGGCAGAGGCTTAACACACTGAGCCACCCAGGCACCCCTTTTGGCCTTCTTTTTAACCCATAGCCTAGCAAACTTCGTTCTGGTAGATGAGGACATGGGTATTTCTGGGCACTTGTTGCCTTTAAGACTAGCACATGAACCTTCTGGTGCACCTGGCCTTGACTCTATGCTGAATCTGGGCCACAGGGCCTTTAGCTTGTGCCTCTGGACAGTGTGAGCCTACATGAACCTCTGTGAGTTGGGGCCAGTCTGGGCAGTGTCGCTTACTAGGAATCCTCTGGGGCTTCTTGGACACACAACTCCTTTACAGCCTGAGGTACGTGGACCAGGAGTGAGAGAGACAGGGGTGGACTTGTGTGACTTCAAGCTTGATATGGGTCAGCAGTGTGATGAGGCTTGCAGCAGAATGTAAGCACTCAGATGTTAGCTATTATGGGTGGTGCTGTTAGATGCCCTTCCTTACACTAAGTCAGATCAGACTCTCATAGCTTCTACCTTGGCCGCACATTGTGTCCAGTCTCTCTTCTACATGACTGCTTACTAGATATTTAAAGACAGCTATTTTATCTTGACTTTCCTTGCGGTCCTACCCTCTGAAAAACCAAGACCCACACACTCCCCTGCCAGACTCCATCATCCATGTGAGTCAGTACCGATTGGGTTGCCAACAGTATTAAAGCTTAGATGGAAGGATGGCCTCTTGAGTTGTCATAAAGGGGATTAGGTAAGTACTGACCTGGGTGACCTTGAACACTGAGATTTAATAAGCCTACAGGTCCCACAGGGGCTAACTAGTTTTTAATCCCTGGGCTAGACTCTACATGTGATACTTGGCTTCAGTGATTCCAAGCTGGAGTGTGGTCTGAAGCCCGTTGCCTGGCTTGATTTTACTCAAATACTATGGCATTTCCAAAAGTCACTAAACTCTGTGTGTATGAATCAGAGAACTTGTTGAGGCTGTCTGTTTATGATTCATACTTTATTATATTTTTTAAATTTTTGTTATTCATTTGACAGACAGAGATCACAAGTAGGCAGAAAGGCAGGCAGAGGGAGAGGAAGGGAAGCAGGCTCCCTGCTGAGCAGAGAGCCCGATGCGGGGCTCAATCCCTGGACCCTGAGATCATGACCTTAGCCAAAGGTAGACACTTAGCCAACGGAGTCACCCAGATGCCCCTATCATCAACACTTTTAAAGAGTGGTGAGGGGTATGAATAATTATACCAGGACCACAGGCATAAACTGGGATTATCCGAGGCCAGCCAGGATGAGTCCCCATGACGTGCTGTGCTGCTCCTACAGGCTCTGAGAGCTGGCTGTACCCATTACTTCCTAACTCTGCATTCAATGTCCTTGTGTCGGTAGCTTGAAATTGGCTACAGTGGGTGTGTTTACACTGTGGAAATTGGTGAACAGTGAAAATCAAGGCTTTATTTTTAGAGAGCCAGTTGCTAAACATTTACCAGTACACCTCTGACCAGAAAACAGGTCATGGGTCATGCGGAGTAAAGTCCCAGAGACCATCAGTAATACAAGTTGAATTATTAAAGCATTTGAGTCAGAAGGGGAGAAAAAGGTCAACATGTCCTCTACTAAGTGGGGCAAAGCCAGAAGAGGAGGAGTTAGACAGAGGAGCTTCATTCTCAGGGAAGCAAGTATTCTACGAATATTTGAGGGCCCACTATGGTGTAAGGGTAGAATTTAGAATCACATTGTTATCTGTCTCCCTTTCTCCCTCTTAAATTCCTTCCCCAAATACAGTTGGGTTCCATGCTGGATAATGCAATAGGTAGAATAAGCAGGTGTTACTGTACTAGCAGTACAGCAAGAGAACTAAGGAAAGGAGAAGAAAATAGTATACAGATATATAACAGTATACAGATAAATAACCATATATAATAGTATACAGATAAATAACCATACCTGCACCAAAGTGCTAATCATAGGGAAAGCACAACTTTGGGCTTCTTTATACTCATTTTATGATTCACTCTTGTTTTTGTTTCAAATGACTTGAATTGTCTTGAGCTATATGTTCATTATACATGGATTGGGAAACACCAACATTTCTTTAAATAGGTGCTACGTCTGCCCCAATGAGCCTTGCACCTTTCTAGAGTAATTTAAAGTTAATTTACTGTTGGTGAAAGGGCAGGGTGGAGTTCCGGAGTATCTTTGTTCCATGTTTCTGGTTAGGGCAGACAGGTTGAAATTTGTCCCAGCCAAGAGGGAAAGGAGCTTGACATGTTTGTTTCCACCAACAGCATCTGTGCGGCCAAAAAAGGGACTTCTCCAGTTCGTTCCCATTTGAATTTTACTCCAAAGGTGACTAATGTTCCACTGTCCTCTCACTGTTTTGTAGGAATGTTTGGAAAGTGTTGGGAATTTAAAGAAATCTTTTTATCTAGGAAAATTTCAAACGTTATACAAAACCAAAGTGTTTATCCAAAAAGTGCTAATCATCATTTGGCCTCTCTGTCCATTGATGTCCTATCATATCTGTTACGTCCAAACCTCCCCTTTTATTTTTTTTTTAAATTTTAAATATTTTTATTTATTTATTTGACAGACAGAGACCACAAGTAGGCAGAGAGGCAGGCAGAGAGAGAGAGGAGGAAGCAGGCTCCCTGCTCAGCAGGGGCTCCATCCCAGGACTCTGGAATCATGACCTGAGCCGAAAGCAGAGGCTTTAACCCACTGAGCCACCCAGGCGCTCCCCAAACCTCCCCTTTTAAACTGAATGACTTACAATGAATCTCAGATACATCATTTCAGTGGGAAATGCTTTCATATGTATTTCTAAAAGGTAAGAACTCTTTTTAAAAACATAACCCTAATCTGTTAATTGCTGTAAAAAGTTAACAATGTGTTATTTTCAGTTGAACTATAACATTTTATGATGCACAGTTAGAGGAATACATTTAGTTATCTAACTATGGATAAAATAGTTACATCCTGTTTGTTGATAGGTAGATGAAAATTTGACATTGTGTGTCCTGGAAGGATTCAGTTTTGTGGGTTGGGAGGAGATTGTTGTTTGTTTTGCCAGTCCCTGTTACCATTAGTGTATGATTAATTTTTAACTATTTCTTCATGGTCTGAGACTTCAAACTTCATTCTTGTAATGCAATAATCCTGTGCCTAAAAGGTGCTTGGGGAATCACCGCAGGCTCACTGGCTTAGAAGTGACTCGTATCTCCTATGTAGTTTTCATCTTGAGATTGAGAGTTTGGGAACAGCATTAAAAGAATTCCAGCCTTCCTGCCTCCGCAGCCACTAGGGTGAGAGCAGGTGAGCTAGCACTCATCCTGAAGACTCAGGAAGTAGGACTGGGATCAGGCTGGAGGTCTGGAGATGCTGCCTTGAAGGTTGAACCTGGGTTTTACAAGAGGTTCCCAGGAGGGGTATTGCTGAAATTCCTGTGGTTTGCTATTCTAGACGATCTTTACCACAAAAAAACAAAAACAAAAACAACAACAAAAAAAGAAAAAGATCCTTAATCTATTTAGTATCACTCTTGCTTGTCAAGCATTTCTGGGGATCAAACCAGTTAAACATCAGTGAGTTCTTACCTGTGTTAACTGCCAGGACTGGCTTACTCTTGTGAGTCTTAGGAAGTTTTCAGTTTTTATGAAAAACGTGCTTTGGGCGCCTTGGTGGCTCAGTGGGTTAAACCTCTGCCTTCAAGCTCAGGTCATGATCCCAGGGTCCTAGGATGGAGTCCCACATTGGGCTTTCTGCTCAGCCCGGAGACTGCTTCCCACCGGCCGCCCCCGCGTCTGTCTCTCTGTCTACTTGTGATCTCTCTGTCAAATAAATAAATAAAATCTTTAAGAAAAAAAGCTGACATGCCATTTTAAAAATAAAAAAAGAAAAACATGCTTCAGATGCATTCTCTACATTTGTGTCTTCTTTGACAGAATACTGAGGATCATGTGATATTTTCTAATAATTTAGGGGCATTACTATACCTGTTTTTATACTAGATTGTATAAGTACTGGTGTATAAATGGTTGCTCTCTTGTTGCTCAGCAGAGGATATTTGCTATGTACAGGGTGGAAGTTTTTGAAAAGGGTCCAAACATTTCATTCAAGTTCTGCTTTAAAAATATTTTTGTCTATTTAAAAGCTGTCATTAAAAAGCATGTCAGAGGGCGCCTGGGTGGCTCAGTGGGTTAAGCCACTGCCTTCGGCTCAGGTCATGATCTCAGGGTCCTGGGATTGAGTCCCGCGTCGGGCTCTCTGCTCAGCAGGGAGCCTGCTTCCTCCTCTCTCTCTGCCTGCCTCTCTGCCTACTTGTGTTCTGTCAAATAAATAAAAATAAAAAAAATCTTTAAAAAAAAAAAAAAAAAAAAAAAAAAAAAGCATGTCAGAAACCACCTAAGTAATGTTTGGGTGAGTTCCTTCACTTCTCATCTTCAGTTCTGTCATCTGTAAAGTGGGCATAATAAGAAGGCCTACCACATTGGGTTGTGAGAATTAAATCAGATATTGTACATAAAGCTCCTAGCACAGAACCTGCCACGTAGAAAGCACTTAATGTTAGTTGGTACAGAGTTGCTGCTGGGTTAACCCATTTTTTTGTAGACCTTGGAATTAGCTTCTCCTGAATTCTTACAAACAGACCATTGATTGGCCAGTTGGTGGCTCTGAAGTCTTTTAAAAAATTTGGCCTGTGTGCAAATGTCCATATAAAATTGCATAAAATTGCACAGGCTAATATACCACTATAGTAAAGTAGACCACACTCAAATCTTAGGCAAGACTTAGTTTTTGCTTGGCAAATGCTCTCACTCTGGCATAGGTCAGTTATACAACAGGTAAATGAATAACCTGTCCAGTTTAAAGTTATAGCACTTACTATAAGGTTTAGATGCTTTCATCTGATTTTTGTGTTTATTACATGCAAGCTGAGGAGTTGTTAGTTTTTTTCAGTGTTCAGCTATTTGTGAAACATTTTCAGGAGATCTTTCCCAGTTACTGAATCAGTTTTTTTTTTTTTTTTAAGATTTTATTTATTTATTTGACAGAGGGAGATCACAGTAGACAGAGAGGCAAGCAGAGAGAGAGAGGGAAGCAGGCTCCCTGCTGAGCAGAGGCCCGATGCGGGACTCGATCCCAGGACCCTGAGATCATGACCTGAGCCGAAGGCAGCGGCTTAACCCACAGAGCCACCCAGGTGCCCCCTGAATCAGTTTTGATAACAGAAATCCCCGGATTGCAAGGAAAACTGTTCAAAAAACAGTGAGGATTTGCACCTACTCTTTTAGTCAAACTTTTCTCCAGATTGTGTAGTCCCAACGTAGAACAAAAATAAATTGGATGCTGAAGTTTATGAGAGTACCGCTATCATCTATAAGTGATAACTGTCCAGCCTTCATATTCATCAAAACAGCGTTGTTCTCATAGATGAACTTTACATTAAATATGTTATGTGTTTGGTAAAGTTAACCAATATAAAGATGTTGCTTTTATCTCTTTCATATGTGAGGTCTAGAGTTCAGATATAATAAATTTCCAGTGCTAAGTCGTTAGAAAAATCTCATCTTAATGATGAAGAAGGGCACTCTGTCCCCAAACTAAATGGCACCAGAAAAATATTTTCAATACTCATATTTATAGTTTTAGAGTTGAAACCTCTTTTTCCAACTACATATTACATTTAGCTGTGCCTTTGATAAAAATTGTTAGAGTAAAAGAATACATTTATTACTAATGACAGTGATCGTCACTTCTGGAAACATGCCAGCGATAAGCCAGAAGGCGTCTGAGAACCTGGAAGGAAGCCAGCCACCCAAATCAGTGTTGGAAAGTAGATAAAATTGGAGATGCTTTTGCATTTTGCATTCAGAGTACTTCCTGTGCTCTGAGTCCATTTACTCCTACCAAAGGCACAGTTTTTAACAGACTTGATTTTGTTTCTCCACATTCATATACAGTGTGTTTGGGATAGAATCACTGTAGTAACATTGATAGCAGCAAGAAATTAACAGCATTAGCCCAAAAGCAAGACAGAGAAAGCTATAATAAAGACAAAGAATACTCAGGTCATAGCAGCCTGAGAAGCACAGGTTCTTGTGGTTCCTGAGGGCATCAGTCTATAGTGGACACAAAAATTGATTTTCATATGTCTATCAGTCATCAGGAAGAGCTAAAATTTTTTACTATTTATTTTCTTTAAAAATATGGGAAAGTTGGTCGTGCATTTTAAATTTTCTTCAAAAGCAATTATAATTTGGCATTTATTTTAATTTATTTTTAAAAAAGATTTTATTTATTTATATATTTATTTGAGACAGTGAGGGAGAGAAAGAGCACATGTACAAGCAGGGAGGGAGGAGCAGAGAGAGAGGGAGGAGCAGACTTCTCTTCGATCAGGGAGCTGGATGCAGGGCTTGATCTCGGGACCCCAGGATCATGACCTGAGCCAAAGGCAGGTGTTTAACTGACTGAATCACCCAGGCACCCCAGTTTGGCATTTATGTTTTAAAAGTCACCTGTGAAATGAAGGGATTAGACCAGAGTTTCATTTATATATAAGATCTGCTTTATTAAGATATAATTCAGGGATGCCTGGGTGGCTTGGTTAGTTAGGCGTATGCCTTAGGCTGAGTTCATGATCCCAAGGTCCTGGGATCGAGTCTTACATCCGGCTCCTTGCTCAGCAGGAAGTCTGCTTCTCCCTCTCCCTCTGCATTCCACTCTCCCTGCCTGTGCTCTCTCCCTCTCTCCCTGACAAATAAATAAAATCTTTAAAAAACAAAAAAGATATAATTCACATGCAGTTCACCCATTTAAAGTGCACAATTAGGTGTTTTGTAGCGTATTCACAGAGTACAACCATTACCACGGTCAATTTTAGAACACTCCATCGCTCCCCACCCTGGAAAACTTATTGGCAGTCACTCCTTTTTGCCCCCACAACTCCCAAGGTCAGGCAGCCACTAATTTTTCTGCCTCTTACAGATGTCACATATTGGAGTAATATACTAGGTGGTCTCTTGTGATTGGTTCCTTTCACTTAGCATGGCGATTTCAACGTTTGTCTATGTCTCAATGCATATTAGTACTTCATTCCATTTTATTGCCTAATAGTACTTCACTGCATGGAGATAACATAGGTTATTTTTTTTTTTTTTTAAACATAGGCATTTTTTTCTTTTTCTTTTTCTTTTTTTTTTTTTTAAAGATTTTATTTATTTATTTGACAGAGAGAGATCACAAGTAGGCAGAGAGGCAGGCAGAGAGAGAGAGAGGGGAGAAAGCAGGTTCCCTGCTGAGCAGAGAGCCCGATGCGGGACTCGATCCCAGGACCCTGAGATCATGACCTGAGCCGAAGGCAGCGGCTTAACCCACTGAGCCACCCAGGCGTCCAATAACTAATAGGTTATTGATCCTTTCATCAGCTGGGGACATTTGGGTTGTTCCACTTTCTGGCTATTATGAGTAATGCTGCTATGAACACTCACATGCAACTTTTTCTGTGGACATGTTTCCATCTCTCTTGGGTGTACCTGAGAGCGGACTTGCTAAATCATATATTAGCTTACGTTTAACCTCCTGCAGAACTGTCAGGCTGTTTTCCAAAGTGTCTGCACTATTTTATATCCCCACCAACAGTGTGTGAGGGTTTGTTTCTCCAAATCCTCACCAGCACTTGGTGTTTTCCATTTTTTAAATTATAGCTGCTCCAGTGGGTTCGAAGTGGTATCTCATTGTGATTTTAATGTGCATGTCCCTCAAAGAGCTCTGATGTCCCTCCAACACTCACATCCTGTGGTTTTAAACATTTCTGTAGGTTTGAGTATCATCTCAAGTTTAATGATAAGGTTCTTGTATGGTGAGGTAGTCTCAAGCTTATCTTTTTGATGATTATTGTGCCTAAGAGGGAACCCTGCTTGGAGCTGCCATTCATAAATACTAAAGGATCATTTTAAATGGTGTCTGGTCCTAGGACAGTGTGGATTTCACTCACAGCAGAGTTTTCACTCTTTCCTGATTGTTCTTCATCAATGGTCAGTCCTTGCAGACCCGAATGTAAGTGCTGAGGGGGCGGGTTCATGGCCATATCCCGACTCTGTGCCGCAGTGCCTCTCACTGTCATAAATACACATTCATGAATCGGTGGCTCCCTCAGTGCGTACTTGCTCCCAGATTATTTGAAGAGGGTCTTGTGATCTCTTTCGTTCAGCTTGCAATGCCGTGTGAACGGTTGGCACGTCTTCCTCAGTCTTCACTCAGCTCGACTTCAAAGATATGCCAGACTTTCACAGTCAAGCTAAAGTGCATGAGCAAAGCCCATTACTGGTAGACCTGTTGTTCCGCCCGGTGGGGCCACCTAGCACACCGCAGTTCTCCTGGAAGCCTCCAGGTAACCACTGCCTCGTATTAAATGGTCGGTAGCATCCCTGGAGTAAGTATGTATGCTCTGGTGGCTTATCAAGACAGAAAGCTAAACCTCTCGGTGGTTTAAACTGGGATTTGTTTAAGCAGGTAATGAGATTGCCATCTTGAGCTTCAGCGCAGGGCATTAGGTAGCAGGAAGAGCCGTCCCTAGGTGGATGCGCTGTTTCGTTCTGGGTGCTGCAGTGATCACACTGGAGAGAATCACACAGGCCCACTGTACTCTTGTCCCTCAGCACGTGTCTGTAGGATTTTCTTTTTAGTCCAAGGGACTGTATTTCTGATGATGAAAGTGGTGTTATGAAAGCCGAGGACTACATGGAAGGTTGATACTCACCTTCTCTTGCCTCTGTGGGGGCAGGACTGACAACTAACTTCTTGGTGAGAAATAGGGTCAATGTCCTGAACTGTCTGTATCTGTCCCCCTCCCCCGCACCCCTTTCCTTGGCTTGACAGTGTTACTGAGCGCTGGGAGACAGTTTTCATTTCCTGTTTCACTGCCTATCATGTCTCCTCCTCAGGACCTAGGATAGAAATCCAGGTCCTGTGGCTGTGGGGATGATAGAAACAGAATGAGCTCTGTGGTCACTAGAGCGACATTCCTCCTCCTGTTCTGATTTTCTCTTGTAGGGGTGGCAGGGAGAGGCTCCAGGCCCTTGGGAAAGAAACCGCACCTCATTGAGTTGCTCAGGTTCTTGAGAAGGACGCTCAAGGAAAAATTTCTTTCACCTCATGGGTTTGACATTTTGGATTCCCTTATCTGTAGCTTCATTTTGCCCCTGCTTCCTCCTGGCCCGGGTTCAAGCTAAGAATACATTTATGGGTAACACCAGAATGGTGTTCTTTTTTCTCTCTTTCTCTCAAATCTTAACCTAAAAAAAAAAAAAAGTAACACAGCTTTTATGTTGGTCTTTCTGTTTGTTGTTCATATTTCATGTGGTCTGTGTCAAGGTCAGCCCCATGGGTTGCGAATCAAAGAACATCTGCCTGCCTGCCCCGAATGCACTAGTATTGTGTCGTGAGCTGCCTTCTTTATGGAGGAAGGCATGGTCACCTTTAACCTGGGAGTCACTGGGAGAGAGGAGCACACTGACAACACTTAATCACATGTGAAACGTTTCTAAACCCATGACAATGGGTTTAGTCGTGGGTGGATGATACCTGGAAATTCAAAAGCTGTATTTAAAATTTAAAAATCGCCTGCGGGCCTCATGGTATAAATTGCCCAATAGTAATTTCATTAAAGAGCAATTAGATGTGTTCAGGTCCCTTTGGGGAATGGGAGCGTCTGCCAAATCGGTGCTAGGCACCACACCAGCTTCAGAGCTCCCTCCCAGTTAAAAGCAAGAGTAACCCGTTCAAATTCTGATTTCTCACTTTTCAGTTGTGGTCTGGCTTCTTACAGCATTCATTTCGTTTCAGCTAGAACAGTGGTTTTGAACTTGACCGGTGAGAATTACAAACCCCACCCCACTGCGAAGGATTTTCTCCAGTCCTGCCTCCTCCCAGGCTCCAGGCTGTGGCCGGGGGGTCCATATTTTTAACACATGCCTTTGGCAGTTTTTAATAATGAGGCACAGTTGAGAAAGCATGTGGCTGAATATAGCCTGTCCTTTTTAAAAAATAAATGTCATTAAAATTTTGACTTTAAATTTAGTTGCACTAACTACTAGAATTGAAGTTGCTTTAAGGAAATAAAATTATAAACAAACCAGTTCCCCAGTTCAAATTGCAGATGCAAAGCAGACTCTGGTCTGGCATCTTGTCAGTTCTAACCTGGGACTGGATGTGGTGCAGAATGGGGCTAACTTCCGTGGACCCCCCCCCACCCCCCTCTCCAAGGAGCAGTTGGTTTTCATGTGCTTCTTCCTCCATATGAAATTCAAAGTTAAAAGTCTTTAACTCTTGGTATAAAGACAATTGTGTTAATATGACATATTACAACTTTTTTTTTTTGCCTTGAAAATTTGTGTGTTTTCTTCTGATTTTTAAAGAAATTATAATTTTTTCATGAGTGCCCAAAAAGGAGGCAGGTCCTAGGCACTGAGTGTGTTGTGTGTAGCAGAGCAGAGTTGGTGAAATCCCGGCCTTACTTCTGGTGTCTGATGGGATGATGCTTCTGCTGGCCTCAGACGTTCTGAAAGGAATCTTTGCTATTCTCTTTTTCACTCTTGTATATGAGAATATGATCAGGCTTTTTTTTTTTTTTTTTCAATCAGCTAAAGTTGATGGGAATTGGAGGCTATGCCAGTGGCAGGAGGGTTATTGTCACACAGGGATATGTGGCCTTTCCCACAGTGATCCTTTCCAGCAAACATATCTCGGCCATCAAGTGCGTTTACAGTGGCCAGGTTTAACCTATAGGTTTTGCTCTGATGATAGTGCAGGCAGGTAAATCAGGACTCCTCCTACCCTAAATTTCCACTGTCAAGGGTGTAACTGATGAAACAGCTTTGTTCTTGGGGGGCCTGGTGTTCCTGGTCACTGATAGCTTGTGCCTAGTGGATTTTATTAAGAGGCTTGCTCCAGGGAGAGTATGTCCTGAGCAGGGAAAGGGCTGTGGGGCTGGGGAATGCAGGCACATGGGTTCCTGGGGGCAGGACCACAGATCTGCTGTCAGCTCCCTGAAACAAAAGGAAAATAATTTCTTTTTCTTTTGCATCGTGAAGTGAAGTTTGTGATTCAGAATTCTAAAATAACTCTGATTATTGGGCATCTGGGTGGCCCAGTCAGTTAGGTGTCTGACCAGCTCAGGTCATGATCTCAGGGTCCTGGGATTGAGCCCTGTGTCCAGCTCCCTGCTCAGTGGAGAGTCTCTGCTTCTTGCCCTTTCTCCCAACCCTTCTCCCCCTGCCCCCTGCTCATGCTCTCTCTCTCAAATAAACAAATAAAATCTTTATCCATAAATAAATAAATAAAATGACTTTTATTATTAAGATTAAATTAAATGCATTATTAAGATTAGGTTATTATAAGCAATTGAAAAGCATCATCAGGGGCACCTGGGTGGCTCAGTGGGTTAAGCCGATGCCTTCGGCTCAGGTCATGATCTCAGGGTCCTGGGATCGAGTCCCGCATCGGGCTCTCTGCTCAGCATGGAGCTTGCTTCCCCCTCTCTCTATGCCTGCCTCTCTGCCTGCCTCTCTGCCTACTTGTGATCTCCCTCTGTCAAATAAATAAATAAAATCTTAAAAAAAAAAAAAAGGCATCATCAGAAAAGCCAGGAGAAAAAAATTACCCTAATCCATGACCCAGAGATAAAAGCAGATTACATTTCCACCTGAAGTTTCTAGTCTTGTCTGTGTACGAATTGCTATTTGATTTTTATACAAAATTATAATCTTGTACACTGTAACACTGCATCACCTTCCCTTTTCACCTAACAACATATAATGAACATTTTTTTCACATCATTAAATGCCTTCCTACAAAATTATTTTAATGGTGGTGATTTGTCCCTTTATATTAATGGGTAATCGTTTTACTTAGTTTATTTAACCCATTCTGTATGTTTAGACAATAATTAATTTTATCTCAGTAGTGGAAGTTAAGTGGCCTTTTAAAGATAAATTTTTGAATACATGCATAATTATTATTTCTTTAGGGTACAGTGGAACTGATATATTAAAGAATATAGGCAGAATCTGGAGCTTTTTTAATAGGTATTTCCAAAAAGCCCATGCTTCTATTCCCACCAAGTGCTATGTAAGTGCTTAGGTGTTTTTCCCATTGACAGCTGGGGATTGCCATGTGACTAAAATTTAAACGAAGGGAACCTGGTGTGCGTGCATTTGAAAGAGAGCATGACTCAGGTTTCTTCGCATAGAATATTTCATGTTTAGCCGATTGCTCTGTGTGCGATAATTATGGGTTCCTTCTACAGTGTTACCGAAACCCTTTTATTAAATTTTACATTTACCACTTTCTTCAAAGTCCTTAAATAGCTGTTAGGTTTTTAGCTCTTGTTTTACACAGTTAAAAAACTATGGTTTTGGAGGACTCTGTGTGTGTGTGTGTGTGTGTGTGTGTGTTGAGGATGATGGGATGTGAGAAGTGGACACAACCTTGGTGATCGGTGAGCCCACTTCCAACTTACGGCTTAGTCAGTGGCTCAAGGAAGGAGCTTGCCCACGACCATCCTATCTGTCTGCGTGCTGTCACTGCAAGTGACAAGCTGCTCAACTCAGGCAAGTCTTGCAAAATGGGGAGCTTACTGGCTCATGAAACTGAAAATGGGTCCAAACTACTGGGACTGACCTTGGATAATCCTTGATCTTTCTGAGCCATAATTTCCTTATCTGCAAATAGGATGTTGGACTCGACCTAAGGTCCCTTTCACCTCCTAAAGTTAAATGTTTCTGTGAATATATTAGCAAAGACTACATTATACTACCAGCTAAATTTAGATATGGTGAAGAGGAAGCTTGGCCTCAGAGAACTAATTTTTTAAGAAATTCAGTTCTGTTAACACCCTCGAATCTAAGTTAACTAAGTTTTTTTTTTTTAAACGTGTAGAGGTCCTTAGGCAACTTGAACATAATTAGTATTCATGTAGCATAAAAATATCAGTGCTTTATTTTTTTTTAATATTTTATTTATTTATTTGAGAGAGAGAGAGAGAGAGAGCATGCATGAGCAGGAGGAAGGTCAGAGGAAGAAGCAGGCTCCCCGGTCAGTGAGGAGCCCAACTTGGGACTTGATCCCAGGACCCCAGGATCATGAACAGAGCTGAATGCAGACTTAACCAACTGAGCCACCCACAGCCCCCCCCCCCCCAAATATCAGTGCTTTAAAAGTCCCATTTTCCCCTGTTGCTTATCCAAACCTAAAATACCTTTTCTACCCGTTAGTTAGCTCAACAGATCTATTTGTAGGGCTTCTGGGTGACTCAGTCCATTAAATGTCTGACTCTTGATATCGGCTCAGGGTCCTGAGATGGAGCCCTAAGTTTGGCTCCATGCCAAACAGAGTCTGCTTTTCCCTCTTCTCATGTGCCCCAACCCTTCCACTTGCACAGTCTCTCAAATAAATAAATAAAATGTTTAAAAAAATCTATTCTCAAGTAGTGGGGAAAGAAATTCAGTCACACTGTTCCCTATTCACAATTAGTTCACCAAATTCCAACTTGGTGGAACCTAGAGAAATGTATTAAACTGTGCAGGACAGCGACTGGTTGCTGAGTCAGACCTGTGCCCAGAGGTGCTAACCTTCCACACAGAAAAAAATATTGGTGGATTAGTGAACTTTGCCTCACTGGGAATACCTTAAAGCTCTGGCCTGTTGTTCAAGAGGAGGTCAGGCTCCCTTGGCCCTTAAAATTGTTCCTTTGACTGGTAGGAAACTTTTTCTGCGTTGTGCTTGTTGGGGTTTTTTGTTGGTTTGTTTGGTCTTTGCTCATTGATGTTCCTTGGAGTTCACTGTGTAACCCTTGAAATTTACTGCGGGAAGCATGGGTGCCTCTCCAGTGTTCCAAAAAGGTCTTTAAGAAACAGGCTTTGTTTTAAAGCCACCGACTACCAATAAGACTTCTAAATATCTTTGCCACAGTATTTGGAATACAGATTTGCAATACAGGTTTTAAATTACTACCAGATTGCCAATCCTGGTTTGTGTTTGGAGAAATTTTTATTTTTTTTATTTTTATTTTTTTTTAAAGATTTTATTTATTCATTTGACACAGAGAGAGAGAGATCACAAGTAGGAAGAGAGGCAGGCAGAGAGAGAGAGAGGGAAGCAGGCTCCCCGCCGAGCAGAGAGCCCGATGTGGGGCTTGATCCCAGGACCCTGAGGTCATGACCTGAGCCGAAGGCAGAGGCTTAACCCACCGAGCCACCTAGGCGCCCCATGGAGAAATTTTTAGACAGAAATAAATGCAACAGGACCTATATACCTTTTTTTTATTATTATTATTATTCTACATACCTTTTTATTAACTCTCAACAACCACATGTTTATCATTGAGACTGACAGTCCCTGGGTCTGGTTCTGCAGGAGAGGGACGGTTCCAGGGAAATAACAGATTTTTTTTTTTTTTTTTTTAAGATTTTACTTATTTGGGGTGCCTGGGTGGCTCAGTCATTAAGTGTCTGCCTTTGGCTCAGGTCATGATCCCAGGATCCTGGGATCGAGCCCTGCATCAGGCTCCCTGCTCAGCGGGAAGCCTGCTTCTCCCTCTCCCACTCCCATTCCCCCTGCTTGTGTTCCCTTTCTCGCTGTGTCTCTCTCTGTCAAATATTTTACTTAATTATTTTTGAGAGAGAAAGAGAGGATGAGCATGAGTAGGGGGAGGGGCAGAGGGAGAGAGAAACAGGCTTCCCATTGAGCAGGGAGCCCCAGGCGGGACTCAGTCCCAGGATCCTGGGATTAGGACCTGAGCAAAAGGCAGACGCTTAATGACTGAGCCCCATCCAGGTGCCCAATAGCCAGATTTTGATGGAGGACATATTAGTGAGGATAAATGAATCATCTGTGTGACAACCCTCAAGTCTCAGTTCCTTAGAACAACAAAGATTTATCTCTCATTCACACTATAAGCCCATCAAGGGGGTGGCTGGGGGCTCCATTCTGGCTCATCCTCACTCTGACCCAGATGAGGCAACAGTCATTATCTCGGGCTTGACTGGTCCTGGTTATAGGGAAGGTGATCTGAAGGGTCTCACCATGGCTGTGAGTGCTCTTGCCTGCAGGTGACAGACACTCGCCCAAGCACAACTCACCGATTAGAGTAGGCACGTTGCCCAGCTCAATTATAAAATGGCCAGGAGATGCAGTCTGACCCCATGGGCCTGGCAGGAAAAGAAGCAGAAATATTTGGGCAGCAGCACTAGTGACCACCACAATTTACTTTTCGGATTACCAGATAATTGCCTTGCAGGCGAAATACAGGCATTCCCGTCCCAAAGTAGATAGCCCCGAAGCGTCCCCCAGTCATGGCATCCAGATGATGGGCAGGGGGATCCAAATTGGGGGCAGGGGGTGATACAAAGTGGTATTGACCTCAACTCTGGATATCTGTCCTCTTTAGCAGAAATGCTGAAGCAGTTCTGAAATCCGTCTGGGCTCCTTGACTTGTAGGTGGAGGATGTTTCTTTGGGTCTTGATCGTTCTCTCGGAAAGCGGCTCCCCAGTCCATTGGTCTCTTCAAGCCTCGGCTTTTTCCAATAACTTCCTGAATCACAACTAAGGCAAGACCGAAGAATATGCTCTTTGTGGGAGCTGAGCCGCTTTCTCAGCTGACTTCAGAGGTTTGGGGGCTCGGGCATTCTCTGGCAATAAAACTCTTTTCAAAAGGAAGTAAGTTTCCTATCTATTTAACTCTAGTTTATTTCCATATGCCAAGGCCTCAGTCCTTGGCATACTTACGTTCCCTGGATGCCTTTGTAGTTTTGCTTCCAGCATTTCTTTATTGATTTAATTGATGATACTTTGAACCTGTCAGCCTTTGGTGGGAAGCCACACCTCTGGTCTCTTTTCCCCTGAGGTATTCTAATTGAAAGAATTAACTAAGAGCCCATGATTTTTTTTTTTTTAAGATTTTATTTATTTATTTGACAGAGATCACAAGCAGGCAGAGAGGCAGGCAGAGAGAGAGGAGGAAACAGGCTCCCCGCTGAGCAGAGAGCCCAATGCAGGGCTGGATCCCAGGACCCTGGGATCATGACCTGGGGTGAAGGCAGAGGCTTTAACCCACTGAGCCACCCAGGTGCCCCAAGAACCCATGATCTTAACTGCACCTTTGCTTGGAGATGTTGTAACCCTCTCACAGTGTTAAGAGTGTGAGAGCCTATTCTCTTCCTTTGAACCTCACCCCACAGCTAAGTGCTAATTGTCCTCTCTTATGCAGAGCCTTTCTAGTCTCTGGATTTCATTGCTTATCTGTTGGAGAAGAGAAGCAGCTGCTTTTTCCAACTCTCCAACTCTCCAACTCTAACTTGATGGACCCTATTCCCTCTTTTTGTTTGTAAACCAGCCAGTACTTTCTGAGTGCACGTTTTTTTTTTTTAATGGTAAATTCCTTTTTTATTTTTTTAACTTAAATTCAATTAATTAACATAGCGTGTATTGTTAATTTCAGAGGTAGAGTTCAGTGATTCATCAGTTGTATGTAACACCCAGTGCTCAGTCATCACATGCCCTCCTTAATGCCTATCACCTAGTTACCCCATCCCCTGGACTGTCCTCCCCTCCAGCAACCCTCAGCTTGTTTCTGGGCGCACCTTTTAAAAATGCAGCCAACAGGGATGCCTGGATGACTCGGTCAGTAGCTCACACAGCCCTTGATCTCAGGATTGTGAATTCAAGCCCCAAGGCAAGTGTGGAGCCTACTTTTACAAAAATAAATAAATAAAATTTTAAAAAATAAAATGCAGCCAATAGTAGCCAACATATGCTATTAACATTTGACTTTCAATCTCTTCCACAATATCTACTAATTCTTCAAGTATATTATCTGCCTTTCAAGTTATCATACATGATGGTTTTATCAAATGTTTTGCCAGCCTCCAAAATCCATTTCCTCCCTCTCTGCTGGCTGAACTCCTTTGTTGCTGTTGAAGTCACTCCATTTCAAGTAGCAGTCAGGTCAGGGTCCATTGCAGTAACAGGCAATACCCAAGTCTGGTGGTTTAAAGAACAAAGGTTCATTTCGTGCTCATGCTGTATGTGCATTGAAGACCCGCTCTGTCTTCACTCCAGGACCTAAGCTGATAGATCAGCCAACATGTGAAATGCTTCCTGCACAGTGGGAAAGCGCTGTAGGGTCTTATGTCTCTAATGAAATGTTCTGGCCTGGGAGTGACGATCTATATGTCATGGGCTCACCATTAAAGCAGTGTTCCTTCAGCATTGTTTTTGGGCTCTGTCTTGACTCCTACTAATCTAGTTGCTTCTCATAGCTATATAGTATTCCATCATATAAGTATATTACTTTTCATTTACGTACTGATGGATGTCTACAGTGTTACCAGCTTTTCATTGCTAAAAATTGCTGCAGTGAACATCTTTGTGTATGTTTCCCGGTGCACCCTTGCAAGAATTTCTTTTATTCTTTTATTCTTCTTCTTTTATCCCTTTTATTCTTTACTATTATGATGATTCTTTATAATATGCTGAGGGAAGGGAAAGTCCACTGCTTATCTGTAGCACCTTGTTTGATGAATGTTGGCTTCTTGTTTATGCACAACTCACTATGGTAGGAACCATCTAGAATGAGTAAATCAGTTGTCAAAGTCTTCTTGGACCCTTTAAGCCATGTCTTCTGCTGAACATCTTTGATGAATATTCTAGAAATTCTTTTAAAATGACATGTGATGGAAGGAGTAGAGGGTGAATGCAGACATTCTGTATCTAGAACCAGCATCACTCCCGGCAAACACAGAACAGACTCTTATCAGTGGTTCAGCTGAATTTATCAAAGCATTTGGACATTCTGGATTAAAGAACACATGAGTTATGGATGATAGCTGCACTGGGATGTTCTTCCTTCCCCTTGTCTTTTATCTCCATCCAGGGCTTATGGTTGGGAAGTGTAAGATTTAGGTAGCTCTTAGTATCAGGGAGATGAATAAAACTGTGCATTCAGAAATCTGACAGTTTCTATAAAAGCATTGACATGGGAATAGAAGAGCATTTTTTTTTCATGAAGGTAAGAAGTGAACACAGGTAAGTGAAAGCTGTTTCTATTGCAATTTAAACTAATGCAGTGTTCCAGTCTTTATTCCCTTTTACCTTAAGCAAAACTGCTAATATAACTGAATTTTCAGAACTCTACGCATTTTCCCACTGTTTTGTTGGGTTGCCAACAAAAGCTTTGAAATGAGCAGGAGGGGAAGCAGGAAAGACAGCAGGATTCTAAATAACTTAACAAAATGTTTAGGTGTCCCCTCTCACGTTTTTAAAAGTGAGACCTCTTTGCAGTTGCTTGTACTTAACCAATAGCCAACCAAATAAAAAGCCGTGAAGGGACTCTTCATTTCCGAGGTCTGGTGACAGCTGTGACTGAGTGAATACTGGGTTTCGACTACAGAACTAGATTATTTCCTGGGTTTCACACAGCTTGTTCTGTCGATTCTGTGCTGGGACGTCTCCTGTTTTCCATTGTCACTGAACTTTTTTTCTTTCTTTCTTTTTTACTTCTGCATGTACTGAATGATCTGAGTGTAGAATTTTCTTCGTCCCCTCCCTTAATCTCTCTAGAGCCTCCACCCATACAGCCAGCCCTTCCTGTGCCCCTGCTAAAGATATTAATAGCCTGGAGGGAAGAGAGCCTTCTCTATCTTTCAGAAGGCTCATATCATCTTAAATATAAGGTTCTCCCTTCCACCTATTTTCCTACCTTCCAGCCATCCTCCCCCTCCCCCCAAACCACACAGGGTAAATAAATGATTTATTTGTACTTCTGGGCATCTTTTAATTCTCTCATTAACAGAAGCTTAGGAATAGCCGGCAGCTGGTATAGATCTCATTCATTCTTTTCAACAGCTGCCCAATAGTCCGTGGTTTGGAAATAATAAACTTTGTTGAACAGTTTTCCTGTTCACTTTGTTTTCAGGTTTTTGTTTTTATGTTTTTTTTTTTCTTTTTGAAGTTTTTATTCATGTAAGTAATCTCTACCCCGAGTGTAGGGCTGAAACGCATGAATCAAGAGTCACATGCTCTTCTGACTACGCCAGCCAGGTGTGCCTGTTTTGGTATATGTGCTGCCGAAGCAAGCACAGGTGCCCCTGTTTTTGTTCTTTTTAAATTTGGCCGCTGTAAAGGGTACTGCAGTGAACATTCTCCCCCCACCCTTTTTTAATTTAAAAATCAGTTTAGTTAACCTATGGTGTATTATTAGTTCCAGGGGTAGACTTTAGTGATCCATCAGTTGCCTCTAACACCCAGTGCTCCTTATATCAAGTGCCCACCTTAATGCCCGTCATCCCGTTTTCCCACCCCCCACGCACCACCCTTCCAACAGCCCTCAGTTTGTTTCCTAGAGTTAAGAGCCTCTTGTGGTTTGCCTCCCTCTCTGTTTTTGTCTTATTTTATTTTTCCTTCCCTTCCCCTGCGTTCATGTGTTTCGTTTCTTAAGTTCCACGTATGAGTGAGATCCTGGTATTTGTCTTTCTCTGACTGACTGATTTTGCTTACCTTAATACCCTGTAGTTCCATTCATCTGTCGGTGGACATCTGGGCTCATTCCATACTTTGGCTGTCATTGCTGCGATAAACATTGGGGCGCATGTGGTCATTCGAATCACTGTGTTTGTATCCTGTGGATAAATACCAGTAGTGCAATTGCTGGGTCATATGCAATGAACATTCTTATACTTATCCTCAAATACTAGTGCTTTTTTTTTTTTTTTAAGATTTTATTTATTTATTTGACAGACAGAGATCACAAGTAGGCAGAGAGGCAGGCAGAGGAAGAGAGAAAAGGAAGCAGGCTCCCTGTGGAGCAGAGAGCCCGATGCGGGGCTCGATCCCAGGACGCTGAGATCATGACCTGAGCTGAAGGCAGCGGCTTAACCCACTGAGCCACCCAGGTGCCCCAATACTAGTGCTTTTTAAGTATGGTCCAGGAGAGGGATTAGCTGGGTTAAAAATGTATGTGTACTTTTGATTTTAATAGGTACTGCCAGAGTTCTTCCAGATGATTAGCCTAGCAATATTCCAGAAACTTCCCCCATCCTGTCCAGTAGTAGGTGTCTTTCTTAGGATGGTAAGAATGGATTATACCTGCAACACTGATTGCATAGCCCAGGCACCTGTTGACATGCCAATAAAGTATTTCACTAGAGATTTAAACGGGGGTTCTGGCCAGCCCACAGGATTGGGGGTAGTTGTAATTTATATACATATATAAATCATATATATATATATATTTCTGAAAGAATCCATAGGAAGTTTAGAGTAGGGAGAGAACTGGAGACCATTCTGCTGCAATTCATTTCTTTCACATTAAGGGACTTGAGACCCAGAGAGGTGGAGGGAGTGACAGTGAGCTGGTTATTGACTGCTATTTATTGGAAGCAGTTGTGAATCCGGATTTTAGGTTTGACCTAAAAATGCTTCCAGTTTTCTATTATCTCCTGCTAGGACAAGCAAGCTCACCAACCTGCACTGTGGGATTTGCTTCGCAAACTTCCGCAATTACAGTAGGACATTGGCAACCTTGGTCTTGTCCATAGAATCTGCTGCTCTTAATCTTTCAGGGAGTTTGGGGTTTTAGCTACACTTGTTAAGAGTTACTGCTTCCAAGGGTGGAGCTGCTGGCTTGGATTACAGCTCAGATGACCGCAGGGAAGCACTGGAGAGAAACACTGCATGTACAGGGATGGCTTCTTACTATGTACCTCTCCCCGGACCCTCCCCACCTGACTGATGAAGAGGGCTAAGAAAAAAGAACTGCCGGAAGTCTCCCTCATGTTCCTGGCCATATTCTCTGTGTTGGACAATACACAACTTGAGTAGGGCTCGGATGGATGTTTCTCCAGGGCTGAATAAAATAAACTCCTGAAAGAAGTCATTTGAGCTCCCTATATCTTTAAACTCAGCTTTAATATTCCAGTTTCACATTTTGTCCATGGCGTCTGCTGAGGGAAAAGAAAAGGGAGACCCCGGATTTTGCAGTCTCATTTGGGTTTGCTCTGTGTTCATCGCAGAGCATCTGACAGCACAGTATTAACTTTCTAAGTCGCCTCTAAATGAAGTCGGGGTTCAGGGAGCTCAGCCTGTTCTTATAACAAAAAATTATTATGATGAAATTAATTCTGTTATAGATAAGCATCTCAAGCAGATTTGCTACATATATTCGTATATATATACATGTAATGTACACGCACATACACACACGCGCACACTGTTGTCCCCAAAGGTATACCTTCATGTTGGAGACCTGGTCGGGCGCCGTGCTTATTGCTGGTCTTGCCTGTCAGAGGCCATGTTTCTTCTGGTTTAATAGTTCCCAAGCCTGCAGAATGGTACCACGAGGGAACTTTCAGAAAATACTCATGCCCAGGTTGCAGCCCTGAATTAAATCAGAACAAGTGGTAGAGGAGATGAATCGGGATGCTAAAGGTGATTTCTAGCCCACAGCTGAGTGGAGGACTCCTTAGCAGGCCATTTTGAGGTGAAGAGAGTGTCTCTGATTCATGAAGAAAGAAATGAGCTATGACAGAAGCTGTTCTCTTTAGAGTTATGCCGCCGTAGGATCATCATCTTTCGTAACCCACTCACTTCCTCCTTCCTGCCTCTTCTGTAGGTTAAAGTAGTGGACTCATGTCTTGCAGAATGAGCTTGTGGAGGCAAAAATTGAATGCTGTAACAGTTGTCATTGAAAAGTGCCCTAAGAGTGCACCAAGTGGGTTAGAGACCAGCACACCCTGTGGTACACCTAGCACAGCCAGTTTTTCCCTTGGTGTTGGAACAGATGGCTGTTTCTTTGGCCGAGATACTGATAAAATCGTTAGCATTTGGGAACCATGGAGTATGCAGATCTAGATCTTTAAGAACTGGAATTGTACTCAGCTTAGGAAGGCACTTGAGCCCTGAGAAACCCTGGGAATTGAGACGGGCCTAGGGGCCTAGTCCTGTTTTTCATCTCAGGCTCAGAGCCAGACTCTGAACAGAGAATGGGCACAATCATGGGTGCCATGTAAATGGGGAATGTCTCCTTCCTTACCTGTTTCTTCTTTTAGGCACATAGAGTTGATGGTAGGGGCATTGGATGTTCAATGCACATACCAGATGTGACACCACTGCATTTCGTGATCAGATATGCAGAAATTGAGCATCTTGTTAAATGCATAGAATTCAATAGTACTCTCCTTCTGTCTTCTAGCATTCCCCTGGTTCGGCATGGATATCGGTGGAACACTGGTTAAATTGGTCTACTTTGAGCCAAAGGATATTACAGCCGAAGAGGAACAAGAGGAGGTGGAGAACCTGAAGAGCATCAGGAAGTATCTGACCTCTAACACGGCTTACGGGAAGACGGGGATCCGAGACGTCCACCTAGAACTGAAAAATCTGACCATGTGTGGGCGCAAAGGGAACCTGCATTTCATCCGCTTCCCCAGCTGTGCAATGCACAGGTTCATCCAGATGGGCAGCGAGAAGAACTTCTCCAGCCTTCACACCACTCTCTGTGCCACAGGAGGCGGGGCGTTCAAGTTCGAAAAGGACTTCAGAATGGTAGGGCAGCTCTGTGCTCCTTAAACAACAAAACGGCCTCTCAGAGAAGGAAAGAAAGCCTCTCCCGTGTCCATAATCATGGCTTCTCATGTGGAAGAGCTAGACTGGAGCCTTGGGGCTCCGGACTGGTTCACGTCCCCTCTCTGTGCCTCAGTTCCCTCCCGTGTCTAGATAGTTCGTACCTTATAGGGGAGTTCCATGCAGGATTAAATGAGGAAATACGTACTTGGCACTTAGTAAATGCTCATGAATATTAGCTATCGTCATCATTTTTGTTACAGTTACTGCTGCATTATATGCTAAAGATAAGATGGTATCAGTCCCTTTCTGGAGTATTTAAGAGTTTTCCGCTGGTTTTTACTACAGTGCTGTGAAAAGCGTAGTCATCATTCTGGTTCTGTCAGCCCCTCCGGAGAGGCTTCCTATAAATCCTATGAAAAATGACGACTGCTGCCTACCTGTTGTTGGCTCTAAGTGTCTTTTTTGTTTTGTGACTGTACTTTAGAAGTTTTGTTCCAAACAAAAAGGAAACATTTGGTTATTATTCATAGGTGGCTTCCTTAATTAGTGAGGAAGGTTTTAGAAGTATGGCTTTAAGTGTTTAGAATAATGCTGTCTTCTGCGTGGCCGTCCGTACCAGCTCTGCACTGCTTGTGTACTTTTCACAGATCTGGCTACGTGGAGGACATGGATGAGTAAGATAGCTCCTGTTTCTCTTTATTTAGTCATTTAGCAGCTGTGTGGTTCAGTTTCCCCATCTCTACAGTCAAGATAATCTCTCTACTGTCCAGCCTCAATTCACAGGGAATAAATATCAGAAAAAAGTGAAATAAAAGATACAGAAAATAAAGAGAAAAGAAGGTTAACTAGGTCCAACTGAGTGTTAGAGAAGAAAGGGTTGGAAGATTTGGGGGTGAGTCTTGCCAGAAAGTTGAAAATCTAGTGAGATAAGTGGTAAAATACATTTTTTCAAAGCCTGGCGTGCCAGTTGATGCATTCTGTCATGGAACTAGTGTACTCCAGTCCTACTGTAAAGTCTTATCATTAATGAAGAAGTTAATGAAGCAAACTAAGTAGTTTCCAGGAGAGCTGGCAGTGGAGTCCTAGCGCAGTGTCCTGGGTGAGACCGATGATAAGCAGGGTTTGGCTTTTTCTTCTGGGTCCCCTTTCCCAGCCTGTCCGTAGAATTTGATGCTGCCTGAGTGGTCTGTGGCATCTTTTTCCCACCAAAGGGGCCCAATGACCAAAGAGTTTTGAAACTGAAAAGGCTGAGATCCAGGGGCATGAAAATTAAATTTGAGTTCATAGTTGGAAGAACATTGAACCTGAATTGTAGTGTTACCTCTGTGTTTTACTAGCCAGATGACTTTGGGTGAGGCAGATCCCTTCTGGGGCCCGTGTATTACCATCTGCAAAAAGGTGGCAGTAAAATAGAAGAGGGAGGAGTTCTAGGACATCAGAACACAAGGTCACCTTTGGAGACCAGGAAGTACAGCATTCTTGTGCTTCCTGGATAAAGAAACTAAAGCTAAGGAAGGATTAAGGGACTCTAGTAGTTCCTCCTCATAAGAGCGGGGGTGTCAGCTCAATTCTGACTCAGAAGAGTACGCCGACCCAGCCGTAGTGCTGAGAACTCTCCAGGTCACCCTATCTGGACATCTCCACTAGGGAACCTGAAGAACCCAGGTGACCCCGGGGTATTTATGCAACAATCCTCAATGCCTCCATTCCTCCTTGGGGTAACGGACGTTCTGGGAAAATGTTACTCAATGGATGTTGGCTGTGAGCAAGTGTGTTTCTCAAGGTTCTGAGCTGAGAAAGGTCATATTTTATAATAACCAAGATAAGGAAGCCTCTGCTTCTTCAGGCAGGCTGCTGGAGCCTAGTGGATAGACTGGAGCCGGGAGCAGGTCCAGAGGATTTGCCCAACAGCCTGGCCAACTAGGGGCACACGTCCGTGAAAGAAAGGAAAAGGGCTGCCTTCTGTTTCCACGTTCAGTCTCAGCCAAAGTCAAGACAGAACGGATCTCTTCCTGTAGCCTGTCAGTCCATTCGCTAAGTGATGTGCTCTTATCCTTCCAAAGTGTGGCAGTGGGGGATAGGTTGTCTCATCCTCTTTCCTAAGCCTCTGTTCACTCACCCAGTAAGTGTTCATGTGCTCCTTCTGTGCGCCAAGTACTGTTACGAACCGAACAAAGCCCCTTGCCCTCCAGGAGCTTATATTCTAGTGTGGGGAGATGGTCAGTAATTAAGCAAATGAATATGGAAGTACAGAATATACCACTATATCTCATATCTGTATACCTGATACATGTTATGAAGGAGGAGGGAGCAAGGCATGGAGGATCGGGAGGGTTGGGAGAGTTTTAGCGCAGTGAAGTGACATTGGAGCAGGAACCAGAAGTAATGAAACAAAGCAGACCAGTATCCCAGGAAGGGTGTTTTAGGCAGAGGAAACAGTAAGTGCTAAAACCCTTAGGTGTGCTAAATCCAAGCTCTTCCCTCTTTTTCCAGAATAGAAAAATAAAACCTGGTTGTAATCTTGTAATATTAAGCAATCTGACAAAATAAAGCAGTGCATGTATGTATATATATACATCACTATATATGTATGTATGTGTGTGTATATATATATATATGTATGTATATATATATATACATACATGCATATGTATATGATTTATATTATATATTATTATATATAATATATATTATAAAGTCCTGTCATTGTTATTATATAAAATCACTGTTTTTAATATAATATAGCTTTGCAGACATGTGTTTTAAAAACCTAAGTAATTAGAGCTAACTAAAAGATATTCAGCAGACCCTGAATAGTTCATAATTATTATATCTAATGACTATATCCTTTTCCTTTGTAATAAATATACTTAAATCCGCAGATAATGTCAGCTAGTCATCATCCAATTTTGAATGTATAAGAAAGCGCTATAAACTGCGAGACAAGCATTGTTAGACCCCATGTAGAAGACTTTCAACTGACCAAAGCTACATTTCTTGTTTCCTTTTCTTTCTCTTTCTTTCTTCCTTCCTTCTTTCCTCCCTCTCTTTCTCTTTCTTTCTGTCTCTTTTTCTCCCTTCCATCCTTCTTTCCTTGCTTCCTCTCTGCTGCTTTTAACATTTTAGGATTACTGTCACAAATGAACTTTGACTGGCAAAAGCAAGCCTTCTAAATTAACGATACACCAAAATGGACACAAAAGAAAAACTTAGTCTAATTACAGATGGCCTAAGAAAGTGAGAAGACCATGAGGAATCCCACCATTGAAGAAGGTGGTCCTCAGGGGGAAGACTTGGCTATCCCCTGTCTCTATTTCTGGGAGTTTTGTTTCAAAGAACCCACCAAAAATACTTTAGGTACCAAATCTAATATTTTCATCCACAACTACACTTCCTAACTTCAACAAGAGTATTCTTTAAAATGCAAAGTATTCTAACAATGAAGAATGTATAGGGGGAAAAATCATCCTTTTTATCCACCTAGCTCTTTATTATAATAGATACTTTTCCTTGTGAGTTTTGTTTGGTCTAAGACTAGCTTTAATTAGAAGCTAGAAGTGACTCTTTCAGTTACTTTTCAAAAAAGACCTATCCTCTAACAAACAGGATGTAATAATCGTATTTGGTTGGCTTGAGATTTAGGGAACAGGAAAGGATCTTCTGGTGGCTTTATGATACTTTTCTCAAGGTATGAGCACTTAAGAATTGGCCTTTCTTAAGCCAGAAATCTCTAAGGAAACAATCTAGAAAAGTTAAGAATAGGGGGAAAATTATCAGGAGGAGGGAGGTTAATTGTGGATATGTGAAATTCTAAGTCTACGGTAGACCATTCAAGAACATTTATTAGATTGGCTCCGATTATGAATCCAGGGACTGATTCATGGCATTGAGGCAAAGTGAGGTTTGGTAGACAATGTCATTCTCCGTTTGGGTCTGGCTTGACCCTCGAGCGCTGGTCTGGGGTCTCTTTATCATTGGGCTCAGGGAGGAAGGAGCCATCTTTGAGGTTTTGTCTATTTCTCACTCACAGAATGTGTTTGAAATTCCTCTCTCTTGGGTCTTCTAGGTCTCCTTGGGGAAGAGAAAAGAGCCCTGAGTGAAATTTGTAATTCAGAATCAACTATTTTATAAGCAAATTATTCTCAGTTTAGTAAGATAACCTTTTCTGCTACTTCCAATGATTTATGGAGCCAGTGTCCTCAAAAGCACCTTAGGAAGTGTAAGGTATCATATAGATGTGTATTTTATTCATTTCTGAAATATAATGTGGTGACTTATATCTCAATTACAGGGGAGCAGTGTAACTGGTTTAGGGGAAGGTCCATAGAATAGCCTCATAGGAGTAACTATGGAATCTCTTGGGATGGCTTTTTATTGTTTCACCAGATTTATCTATTTAACTCTTTATTTAGTATTTTTGACAGACTGAGCTGAAGCACATATGGACAACATTTTACAGTTGTATCCTGAACATGCCTTGTGTTTAGGAACCATATTTTTTCCCTAGTACTAATAAACTAGAATCACTGAATTCCCTCCATGAATTAGAGTCTTCAGTGTGGAAATAGTGCTTTGACTAGTGGACTAGCACATTTCAACTTGAGATAAGAAGACCCAAATTAGTTTACTCCTCATGTAATTAAAATCCATATGTATAGTTCTTTTTTTTTTTTTTTTAAGATTTTATTTATTTGACAGACAAATCACAAGCAGGCAGAGAGTTGGGGGGCGTGGAGGAAGCAGGCTCCCCACTGAGCAGAGAGCTTGCATACGGGACTCAATCCCAGGACCCTGAGATCATGACCTGAGCTGAAGACAGAGGCTTAACCCACTGAACCACCCAGGCACCCCCCCATATGTATAGTTCTTTACAGTATCCAAAAACATTTTTACAGAGGTGTCTCATTTGATTCTTGAAGGTAGCCCTCTGAGTTAGCTAGGGCAGGTGCTGTTAGGGACAGTATGTGATCTTACCCAGTGTCTGTTCTCACTGGGGTCACAGACTCATCCCAGTTCTTCAACTCCTACTACTGTGTGGTCCAAGGCCCAGCAGCATCAGCATCACCTGGGATCCTGTTAGAAATGCAGTCAGAAACTCTGGGAGTGGAGCCCAGCCATCTGTTTCAACAAACCTTCTGAGTGTTTCTGATGGCCCCTATAATTGGAGAATTCCACTGCACCCACACACTTACTTGAGTGACTTTAGTACTAGGCACAATCATGTTAGTTCATCGTAGTTGTAGTTTGAAAGTTTTTTCTACTCTACTTCTTGGAATCCAGACTAGGTCACTCAACCACTGACCCCCAGTGATATATTTCATCTGCAAAATGGGTCCTAATAATAATAGCTTCCTTGCCTGAAGTCCTGCAGATGAGATCCATGTAGTTTTTTATTAGCTTCCATTATTTATACAGAGTTTATTTGAGTCTTAGGAGAAGCTGAGGTTTGTTGCTTTTATATTTGGGGAGTGGTTTAAGCTTAATGATTTAGGAAGTAGCAGAACCCATATTTTCTGAAAGTGCTTAGGAGACTTAGAAGCAGTGGGGTGCTGAGGCCAGTTCCTACTGGGTTAAGAGAGCCCATTGTGTGCATGTCTTCCCATCTCTTGTGTTCAGTGACATTATGCTGATACCTTGAAATTAGCCATTGTGGGGGCACTTATAGCACAGAAATTGGTGAATGTTATAAACCAGGGTTTTGCTCCCCCAGAGCTGGTTGTTAAACATTTACCAGCATACCTTGGTTACAAGTTATGTTCACATGAGCTATAAACTTCATCTGCATATTTGCTGAATCTGATATTCCAGATCTGTCATCACTTAGGACCCATCATAGAGATCAGCATTTGAATGCATATAAAATTAATAGGATGGAAGTCAGCATCAACCTACAGATATGTTTGGTTGGCTTGCAATAGTTAAAAAAAAATTTTTTTTTTAAATAGCTCTCAGCTAATTAATTACGCTGAGCTCCCATTTTGACTTGGCGACAATGGGCCTGCAGGTGAATTGTAAATCTGCGTGTATTGTCCTCTGTGTGTTCTATTACTTGACATCTAGCCCAGGGCTTCACTCTTTTGTGGTTGTAGCCATTTGCTTTTGCTACTCCTGATAGAAAGAAAACTAAGCCCAGAGACGTTTCTCCATAGCTAGGATCTGAACATGCTAAATGTTGCAGAGTCCGCTCAATCGTATTTACCAACTACAGAGTGTAAGAAGTACTTCCCATCTTGTTCTGAATTTCAGATGGCCTGTGTGAATATCCCAGTAATGATTTGATTCAGAGGTTACATTTGGGAGCCTGGACTTTTCTCTGGATGGTGAAGACTTTTTAAGGAAGATCTCTGTAGGTCTCAATGAAAGAGATGAATGTTCCTGTTTCCCAGTTTGGGAATGTAAGACCCAGGCTTCAGAAATAACTATACTTCAGTAAAATGTATAGCAGAGGTGTCTGTTTGCTGCTGACACTGTATTTGGAATTGAATTTGATGAGCAAGGTGAGATAACAGTGTTTCCTTTCAGATCAAAGTTGTGTGTACTTAGTGTATTTACCTGGAGAGGTTTTTCTTTCTCCACAGTATAGGTTCAGGATGTCCAGCCGGACACACAGGTGTCTCTGGCTGTGTTTTTGATGTTGGCCCCCGGCATGGGCGGTCGATATTGTTGATGGATCTCTGATTAATTTTTAAGCAGGTTAACCCACAGCCCCATGACTGGCTGACGAAATTGCTACTTTTCAGTTTGGTTTGATCCAAGAAGTGATAACTTTCCCTGTCCCACTTAACAACTGTTTATTAAGCAATTATTATGGGGTGGGCTTTGAGCATGGTGCTCAGGGGGACCTGATGAACCAGAAAACCAGACAGAATGTGATTAGTGCTGTAAGTGGAAGAGGTTAATAGGTCTGAGATTTGGATAGGACAAAGACGCTGTTGTGTCTCACTACCGTCTTTCAGGTCTCCAGGTAGTTCTATACCCAAAGTATTACCCCCTTAAAACATGTGTAATTATTTGCATCTCACCCAAAATTTTCTCTGGGTAAAAAAATGAAATGTTTGGAATCATTTATAAGATAGATTTACTTTATCAGCTAGTGTCATTTTGGATGATGGTTTCTGGGGACCTCCTTTCTCCTTGCTAGATGGTATGCTGTCCAATTCATGAATCATTGACTAGAACCAATTAGATTTTTAAATTAAAACAAAAACAAAAACAAAACCCAGAATGATTGTTTCTTTGTATCAAGAAAATTGTACCACCTTGCTGGTAACCTAATTCTGCTCTATAGGCACAGATTTAGTGGAGTTCGTTGAATGGGAAATTCAGATGAGTGATGTGAAGTCAAGAGTGTTCTTCCAGCTCTTAACTTTTGTAATGAAGATGATGCCTTTTTGGCAAATTTTCTAAGTATAGTACTTGTTTAGGTTGTTTCCAGATCCCAGAAGCAGTATGCATTATGAAAACGAGAAGAATAAGGAGCCCCTGGGAGTTTTTTGCTAGTTGTTTCATTTAGGGAAAGTTATTTAAGCTCTGCAAGTCTTAACCATAAAGTGAGGATGAAATATCTACTTAGAGGATTTTGTGAGAATTAAATGATCTAGTTCTTCGTGTATAATAAATAATAAATACTGCTGTTATTTTCTTAAAGATATTTCTTTAAGAATTTGAGTTAGAGGGCGGCTGGGTGGCTCAGTAGGTTAAAGCCTCTGCTTTCGGCTCAGGTCATGATCCCAGAGTCCTGGGATTGAGTCCTGGGATCGAGCCCCATGTCAGGTTCTCTGCTCAGCAGGGAGCCTGCTTCCCCGTGGCCCACCCCCCCGCCCCCCGCCTGCCTCTCTGACTACTTGTGATCTCTGTCTGTCAAATAAATAAATGAAATCTTTAAAAAAAAAAAAAAAGAATTTGAATTAGATCTCCATTGGTTCAGTGTCATGTTGGGGATCATTAGATTTATTATTAATATTTTGTTGTTGTTGTTGTTGTTACTGTTCATGGGAAATGGTCATCAACCCAGACATCTGGATCAGCAGTGATACTACTTTTGGGGACTGTGAATTAAACTTTGAAGGATACAAGATGGCCATTCTCCCCTAAGGCTGTCCCATACCCTACTCAACCCCATTTACTTTTTTTCTCCCTATATCTGGGAGAATGGGAGTTTTTGTGTCATAGGAGCACATAAAGCAGCCAACATATTTTGAGCCCTTTGTGCATATATTATTATTATAAAATCTTTATAACAACACTGTACGGTGGATAATATCCCCATTATACAGAAAGGCAACTGAGATCTCTCAAGTTAAATAACTTGCCTCGTGCCCCTCTGTTAAGTGCTAGAGCTAGAATTCAAAGCCAGGTCTATCTAACTGCAAAGCCCAAGCCTGGGAAAAGCAGAGTTGGGTTTTGTGGGCTCAAAGGTGATTGCCCCCAGGTCCTGGCTCACCATGCTTTGCTCAGGACATGTATGGGCAGGTGTGGGGTTTTTCCTGTTCTCAGAACATTCTCACTCTTCTCCCCCTGTGGGAGAGCCCTGGTCTTAGTGATACCCTGTATTGGTTTCCTGTGGCAGCCCTAACTAGATACCATGATAACAGAAACGTAGTCAGTTATAGCTCTAGAGGTGACCAAAATCAAGGTGTGGGAAAACCATACCTCCTTTTGTGGCTCTTGAGCAGATTCGATTTGCTTCTTCCAGCAGCTTCTGGTGGCTGTGAGTATTCCTGGGCCACTGGTGGAGTACGCCAGTCTCTGTTTTCATCTTCACAAGGCCTTTTCACTCTGTCCATCAGATCTTTCCCATGTGTCTCATAAGGAAGCTTGTCACTGGATTTAGGGTCCACACAGATAACCCAAGATGTACTCTTCATCTCAGGATCCTTAACTCAAATCACATCTGCAAAGAGTCTTTTTGAGAATCAGGTAACATTCACGGGTCCTAAAAAGGAGGACCTGGACATACCTTTTGGGCCACCAGTTCAACCCATTACACACACTCCTGGAGGTTTTCCCAGCAACCAGGTAACTTCCTGTCCTTCCTTCCCCACTGTGGGCAGACATAAGGTCCAGCAAAGGCTTGCTTTTGTGTCAGAGCGATTAAGGATCGGTAGGGTTTTGCAACTTGGAGTTTGGAAGATATCTCCATGCTTCTATGGCTACTGACACGTGTTTAGTCCAGCTGAAAGCCCCTGGGGCTTCCCCTGAGGTGGTCATAGCATCTCTCACGCGGTTTTATTCTCTTTCAGATTGCTGACCTGCAGCTCCATAAACTGGATGAACTGGACTGTCTCATTCAGGGCCTGCTTTATGTCGACTCCGTTGGCTTCAATGGCAAGCCGGAATGTTACTATTTTGAAAACCCCACAAATCCTGAATTGTGTCAGAAAAAGCCGTACTGCCTTGACAACCCATACCCTATGTTGCTGGTGAACATGGGCTCAGGGGTCAGCATTCTCGCAGTGTACTCCAAGGACAACTATAAAAGAGTCACAGGGACCAGGTAAACATGGTTTCTACTAGGAGAACCTTTCTGTACCCAAACCCAGGCCTCTTCGTTGAAGACCAGTTGATACAAAGATTATTTGTATCTAACAGTTTTCCAAGAAAGATCTTATCCTTCTCAGCCAGCCAGAAAAGATTTATTGCATGATATGTTAAAATAGTAAGAGGGTAATATATGGAAAGGGTCATAAAACCTAGTCCTTAGCTTGCTGGAAACTGGTCAGGTTGAGGGAAGAAGGATCGCACACACCACAGCAAAAGGCAGTATATGGTTGAGTGCCAGATGGATGGTGGGGACAGGAAGAAAATAGGATCCAGAAGAAAGGATGCTTGGGATGGTCAGAGAGGGCCTCAGAAGAAAACTTCTTTTGGAATTTCCTTGGTGCCTAGCACAGGATGAATTGCTTGACATAATCCGTCATTCCAATCAGTGAACCAAACTGGGTTTACCAAAAAATGTTTTTTACCCTCAGTTAGATGTTCCACCTGAATGCTGGAATGGTTGGCACGCCACACCAGGCATTTCGGAGTGCTCCAGACAGGAAAAGAGCCTGTGAGGAAAGCCAGGCGGAGGGCCATGTTCTCCAGCCCACAGGCCCCAGGGGCAGATGTGCTCAGCTTCCTGTTAGTAGTGATTCGGCACTGGGCAAAGAATCTAGGGTCAGAAATCGTTGAGAAATCCTAGTGTGAACGTAACTTTCAAGTTTTTCTTACTTCCAAGTAAAGACTTTGGTCTGAGACCCAAGAAGTCATTTTTGGAGGAGTAACTTTAGGAACGAGGGCTATGGGGCATGTGCTTTGGACATGATATGGAAACCATTGTTCTTAAAAACATGAAGACATCATGTAACTCCTCTGGGCCTCAGTGTCCTTGTTTGTGCCTTTAAGGGGGTTATTTCTTAGGTTCTTCGGGCATTTCCAGCACTGAAATTCTGCAGCACTGCTTGTCGTTTAGAAGGAGAGCACTGTTTTTCTCCTGTCTGTCCATGACCCGTAATGGGCCTGCATTAGTCAGTGACTCACCACCAGGGAAGGGAAGGTTGAGCCCCCCCAGGGGATTTTGGCAAAGTCTGGAGATGGGTTTTTTGGCCCTCACAATTGGAGATGGGATGCGGCCAGAATCTAGTGGCTAGAGGTCAGGGGTGCAGCTAAATATCCTACAGTGCACAGGGCAGCCCCCTAACAACAAAAGTACTGACCCTCAGAAGTCAAGAGAGTGTAGCTGATGAGAAACCCCAGCACATGCACACACAGGTGTGCACCCCCCCACACCCACGCACACAGTCGCACAATTCTGCCTGTGTTCAGAATAAAGGATGCTAATTGCCCCCAGGCATCCTTTTTCTCACTGAGCGTACAGACTCCGCTTCCTTGCTCGCCGAAGAGTCACAGCTGACCCATGGCTTCATGAGGACTGTCATGGACATCAAAGACAAATGACTATTGCACCTGAGCTGGTTTTACTTTAGAGGGCCATCTCCTCATAAAAGTACCCTTTTGAAGAAACCTCGGGCTTCCTCCTAGAAGGAGTCATTGAATTGAGAGAGCGAGTCCCGAGGCTAACAGGCTAACCACTGTCCTCGGTTAGAGGTATTTATCATCTCGTTGATTAATACTTAGCAAATCCATGAATCACCATCACAATTCTAGTTTCTCAAACTTGGAAGTTCTAGGAATCCGGATCATCTTCTTTTTTTTTTAAGATTTTATTTATTTACTTGAGAGAGAGACAGTGAGAGAGAGCATGAACGAGGAGAAGGTCAGAGAGAGAAGCAGACTCCCCATGGAGCTGGGAGTCTGATGCGGGACTCGATCCCGGGACTCCAGGATCATGACCTGAGCCGAAGGCAGTCGTCCAACCAACTGAGCCACCCAGGCGTCCCCGGATCATCTTCTTTAACAGCAGCTGATGAGCTCACTGTGGTGTTCAGCTTCTCTTACATGTGTAATCATGCTCCTGAATTCCAGTTATTGGTAAATGCCCACGAATGACCAGTGTTTGGCAATCCTCTGGAAGTTCAAGTTCCCCTGCGAGTGCTTTTCAACCAGTAGTTTTGGAAACGTGCTGCAGCAGACGGAAAGTTAATGAGGAGCCCTGGTGGGGGCCGTCACAGGCAAGGGAAGGGAAGAAAGCGTCAATTTGGTGGGCTGCAGCTCCTCCTGTCCAATCAGAGCTGTCATGCCAAAGGCATCTTTTGATTTAAGTTGCAAAACTGCTGGTAGAAACTATGACGGTGAGCAGCCGACATGAGTGTGTGGAACACACTTTGGGAATCACTGATCTAAGCAAAGGGCTTCAGCTTCAAGTTTGCTACTCTTAATGTGAACGAGAGTTGTAAGTCCAAGGTGTTTGTTATTAGGCTATATGCCCTAGTTTCTCCTGGGACATTTTTATTTTTAGGGAGCCACATCATTATGGGAGATCGGTTCTCCTTTAAACATATGATTTTAAATGGTTTGTTTCGTGTTATGTGTGATTTTATTGCATCTTAAATTAGGGAGCTTGCTTTTTTTTTTTTTTTTTTCCTACTGACGCTACTCCAAAGGTATTGTAGAAGCCAAAGGAAAAAGAGGACTCTGCAGCCGACCTTTTAGTAGCCATGTGCGATGATTAAAAGAGGAATGTAAAGAATTTTGAATCTTCAGTGAAAGGAGTAGCGCAGCACATCTCATTGTTTTGGAATCTATTTTAAGAGCACAAGCACTCAGTAATGGAAGGTTTCTTCTACTTTCCCCTAAAATCCCTCACTACTAAGAGGTTGTTGGGCTTTCCAAACAATAATGATGCTTTTCAACTGCCGTCTCTGGCCATATGTTCTTGTCTCCGATTTGCTGAGGATCTTAACTGTGTCTGCTGCAACAAACAGAAGTAGCTAACTGATCGTGAGCGAGGGCACCACATTGATTAGCGGGTTGAGTTAGCGGGTTGAGGATAGGACTGAGGTGCTCTCCTACAGCTGTGCCTTCTTCCCTCGTGCCTGAAGTGTGCATGCTCGCTTTCCCCACGCAGCCCCAATGCCTTGTCCGCAGTCACCGCTCATCTTCCAGTCACACAAAGCACTTCGTTCTCACTCATACCAACATATCAGCTGATAAATTGCCTTCTTTCTAAGTCAGCCAATGTCTCCCGTAGCCTATGCTTGGAGTAGGCTGTTGACTGCCTTGATGGATACGAATACCTAATGTTCAAAGAGACCTTATCAGTGTGGATGAAAGCAGCTAGAAGGGAGAGAAAAGACTTAAAAATATACAAAGACAAATCCCGAGGGCACGCAGACCAAAAATTGTTCCTATTAAAATAAACGAGCTTTGTAGGGCAGCCTGAACCCAACAACATGCATGACACGCCATGTTAAATGAAAATAAAGATAAGCTTTCGTAGAGGAAATGCAAAATCTCGACGGTGACTGAGCTGTCAAGGTGGTGATGTCCATGAGGCTCTTGATCTCCTGGTATCTTGTGGTGGGTTCAGGTAGCTGCCGCCAGTGGTGCCTGGCTACCGAATTCCCCACAAGGAGCTCTCTTTTCCATCGAGTGTGTATTTTTGTGACAATCACTACTTAAGAACTATGACGGTTTCACTTAGATGTCATTTAGAGAACTGTGTGCCTGTCTGCAGTCTGGCACCTTTTTTGCTAACGGTTATTGACAGTAAATACAATCTCCCCTAAGTTTGTTTCTTCAAATTCACATTCAAAATAACCTTCATCTCGACTTGGATTTTCTTCTCGGAAGGGAAAGCCAAGGGCTAGCAGCTCTTGGGATTGAGAACAAACTGATGTGAGCAACTGACTGTTCTGTGTACACTCGCCTGCACCTGCCCGTGGTAAACAGAGTGATGCCCACATCCGCGGCCATGCTGCCAGGAGGTCACTGGTGATAGCTTTACTCTCAGTCTCCTTTCCTTTCTGTGACATACCTGTGATATTCATACAAACGAAATTCACTCTCACCTACTGTAATTAGTTTCTAATTTTGTCTGGAAAGACAATTTTAGAGGAATTTTCCCCAAAGCGACTGAAAGCTTTTAAAACATAGCTGAACATTGAGTTACTATTTTTAACTGTTGAGTAGTAGGTAAAATATTAATAACCTTTTCCATAGTCTACCAGAAAAAAAAAAAATCCAGCGTGTGAGCAATCAGTGGTTTCCTTTTAGAAATTTCTGAGAAGGTTCAATGAGATGATGTCTGCTAGAGGATCAAGGTCAACATAAAAGATGCAGCCTCTGGACTGTCTGCTCCTAGCAGCCCTAGGTCAGTCTGGCTCTGCATTGTGAACTTCATGTACACGTGGTTTCTTTCTCCAGGTATTTGTATTTGGCTACTTTTTATTTTTTTTTTAATAGCAGTCATTTCTCTGGTTATTTGCTGCTTTCAGGCCACCAAATAAGATCTTGATTTGGCCCCATTTTATAGATGAGGAGACTGAATGAGGTACTTAGGTTAGCAGCTAGCAGAAGGTCTCACAACGGAAATCAGTGAGAGTCTTTCTCTGGTTTGTTCTTAAATTGAGGGGAAAGTTTTCCTTAATGTTCCTTTTTGGCCTCTGCCCTTTTTTAAAAAAGCCAATCTACCCTAAGACTGTGTTGCACCCTACACTTTGATTCAAGTGCCCCTTTGTTTTTTTTCCTCCTGCTTTTATGAACCTATATTAGTGATCTTGATGTAGTTGGGGACTTGGATGGGCATATCATAAAGTAAAATTTAAAAATAAACCTTATTGTTCCTTCCAGTCTTGGAGGTGGAACATTCCTAGGCCTATGTTGCTTGCTGACTGGTTGTGAGACCTTTGAAGAAGCTCTGGAAATGGCAGCTAAAGGCGACAGCACCAATGTTGATAAGCTGGTGAAGGACATTTACGGAGGAGACTATGAACGATTTGGCCTTCAAGGATCCGCTGTAGCATCAAGGTAGAGACAAAGTAGCTAGGAGCAGTAGTGTGTGAACAAGGCAACCTCTCCACCCTGGCCATTCACTTAGTTATTTTTAAAATGTCAACCCACCAGCCTGGTGCAAGTATCTGTGATTACTGGAGCTCAGACTTGATCTCCCGCCCTTGACAAAACTTTGAAATGTTCAGCCCCTGATGCTTGTGCATCAAGCAAAATAGGGCAGCTTTGAAAGAAGGTTCTGGAAAACTGCAACCGTTTCCCCTGTTCCATTCTTGTCAATATATCTAGAGAGCATTAAAAAATTTTTTTGTTCCCATTAATAGCCATGCTACTTTGCCCCTATTAAAAAAAAAGGGCAGCCAACCATCCATACCGTAATCCTGTCTGCTTGTGATACATGGTAGCCAAATCAGGTCATTTAAATTTTAAGAATTATTCATAAAGTTTTCCACAGTACTTTGGTGGAAGCCTGGGCTTGCCTGAGGATGATTTTGAATACTCTCGCTAATATTTCCAACATAGCTTTGGCAACATGATGAGTAAGGAAAAGCGAGATTCCATCAGCAAGGAAGACCTCGCCCGAGCCACACTGGTCACCATCACCAACAACATTGGCTCCATTGCTCGGATGTGTGCATTGAATGAGGTAAGGCCTTAATCCAGAGGAAGCCTTGTATCATTCATATACATCTTTAGCAGTGCAAAACTGTTGACCCTTGCAAAATGATAGATCCTTGGGAAACCTACTCTTTGTCCTAGTCACAAATTGTAGAACATGAGGGGTGTATTTGGGGGAATGGAGAGGAATACACATCTTATTTTTAAGTTGGCACTAGATAATAAATGATAAGCCATTTGACCCAGGGTCCAGGTAAAATCACAGCCCGTACCATAACCTCTCTGACCATCATTATTACTACCCACCTACCGAAGTGTGAGGAAAAGTTTGGTGCACCCTTGCAAATCATTGCAGGTAAGACATTCTGCTCGCAATATTCGATATTCTCTCTGCTTTCAGCTTCTTTACAGTGTTGCCTTGTGGCATGGAGTTCAAGCAGCATTGTACAGGGCTATCAAAGCATGGAGAGCTTGCTACAGCCGAGGCCACGCAGAGCCCAGGCACAAGAAGGGGTGGAGCTGGGGACAAGCAAAGCTTTGGGAACAGGTTTTGAAACACTGCAGAATTCCTCTGGGAAGCTAGAACTCTTTTCTGTAACCCAAGACATGTAAAGTACAACAGCTCTCACTGAGTTGTGTTAGGAAGACAAGAAAGGGGTTAGAACAGGCAACGGGTAACAGAAGGATTAAAGAATCATAGTCACCACAGCAATAGTTTTTTAAAAATGTAATTTTAATAGAAGCACAGAACACCGTCATATCCCAAGTATGTAGACAGCTTGGATTTTCACACACACGCCTGTATAGCCACCACTCAGTCAAGAGATAGAACATTACAGGTACTGCAGAAACCACCTCCTGGACCCTCCTGGTCGAGCATTCGGGGTTCAAACAGGGCAAGAGGTGATCTTGATGCTGGGTGGTGCCACTCCTGCCTTGGAGCCCTGGGGTTCTGAGAGAAACGTGCTCCTTTACATCGAGTAGAATATGTCTCTGATCTGTGGCTCAGGGTCACAGCTCTGTTAATGCCCCATGTGGGATGGAGTTCAAATGCAAGGCCGAAATGCAAAGGAAGAATGTATCCCAGACATGTGCCTTTCAAAGTCCACATAGGTCCCAGGACTCATTTTAACAGAGAGTTTATTTTTTGACGTTAACCTTTAAAGGGAGTTTTTCCAAATAGCCAAACAAGGCCTGACCAGTATGTGTGTGGTGGGCTGTCCTCCTGCACTATCAAAGGCCAATGAGCCTGAACATCCACTGCCCCACAAAGTGGTAGATACCCTTTCCCCTGCTTTCCACAGGCCTTGAGTGAGCCAGCAGGAGGCCTTTTTACAATAATTCTATTCACTTTGGGGGAAGAGTGACAGATTTTATTTTTCACTTTTGATTTAAACTTCAATACCATTTGTTGTTGGAGTATAGCAAAATGGCAGTTTGAAAGTATGGCCAGTGAGAGGAATCACAGATCACCCTGGGCAAGGGCTTCACGGGCGGGCATCCCGCCCGCACGGGCTCCCTGTGGGTGCATCCAGAAATGGCGGCTGTGTTTCCTGTGAGAGTCAAAAACGCAAGCTTCAGCCATTGCTGAGGGCACTGGACTTAACAGTGCCTTGAACTCAGCTGTTTTATAGAGGGACACCACATTTACCGACTCTGCTGTGATTATTGGAATCCTGTAAAATGCTTCTCCACCAACACTGAATTTTTTTTTCACATTTTTTAGTAGAAAATACAGTTAATACAGAGTTCTAAAGGATGAAGGATGTACAGGAAGGTGGGTAACTGTTTGTACCTGTCCTGCAATGTTAGCCTTACTGGAGATAGCCATTGTTTTTCACTTTTGGTGTCTTACTCTCTGTTGTCTGCAAGATAGCAGACACAGCCTTCGAAAGGCAGCAAACTCTCTATATATCACATTCTTGCTTTTTAACAATAATATTAGGAGATACAGTTACATGTCATACAATTCACCTTCATACTATTTTATGTGTTGCTTTGGTTGTATATCAACCTTTTATTATGAAAATTGGTAAACATACATAAAGGAGCAGAATGGCATAAAGAACCTCCTTACAGCCATTATCAACTCAATAGTTAGCAAAACTGTGCCACACATGCTTTATCTGTTTTCTTCTTCCTTCTCCCTCTGTTCCTCTCTCCTCCTCCTCCTCTTCCTCTCTCTTTTACAACATAATTTGAAAACAAATCCAGAGGTTGTATCAGTCTACCTTATGTATTTCAATATGTACTTCTAGAAACATTACCTCATGGTTTTTTACATAATATATGTGAGTGTTAATATCTTCCTTACTTTGATGTTATTTTTTTTTAAGATTTTTATTTATTTATTTGACAGGCAGAGATTACAAGTAGGCTGAGAGGCAGGCAGAGAGAGAGAGGAGGAAGCAGGCTCCCTGCTGAGCAGAGAGCCCAATGCGGGGCTCGATCCCAGGACCCTGGGATCATGACCCGAGCCGAAGGCAGAGGCTTTAACCCACTGAGCCACCCAGGCACCCCTGATGTTATTTTTTAAAAAAGAATTCTCCTGTGGTTTCCTCTAGTCTGTCTGTCTTCTTATTCTCTCTTTCTTTCTCCTCCTATATATTTGACTCACCTGGAATTTATTTGAAGTAAGGAGTGTTCATCAGCTTTTTATTGATATTCTATTCCCTCTGGGTGTTGCCATTCTATTCCTTCTGGCTCATTACCAGAGTAATGCAAGACTGGGGGCTTGAGCAAGTCCTACTCTGGACTCACTTGTTTTAGGGGAAAAGAGAGAACTCCTAAATTTAATTAAATTTGTCTTTAATCTGACTTACTTACTCTGAGTCTTGTCACAGTTCAGTCTGGGCAGTTTGTAGCTACTCTTCTTCTTTGTGGAAACTTATTAAAACCACTTCCCATTCCTCTTCCCATAAAAGATATTCACAGTAGTTAATGAGCTCATCAATTTACACTGTCAAAACTTGAGACAGTTAAAAGACTATATTCCTAGATCCCGATGACCCAATGAATAGAATGCCATCTTCTGGGACTCTCTTCCTTTGCCATAAGTGACCATAGCAACTGGCTCTGTGAGTGGGTGGCTGGTGACAGCCCCTGTGTGGTAGACAGGATGAGCTCAGTGTTAAGTGTATATGCAGAATGCAAGTCCATATCCATGTCAACAAAAGTATAGGTGTATTTTTCATTATGATATTTCAACCCACACATTGACCAAACAGGATGGTACACCATATATCCCAAGGATAGAGACTGGGAACTGTTTCTTTTTGTATTCTCATATTTGGCATAGAGCAAATTGAGCAAACTGGTTAGATGAATAGCCCAAGCCATGGCCATTTTATTTATGGGTTGGTAATAATAATATTTTATAGTTGAAACTTTGGGGGAATTAAAGGGAATGCAAAGGCAAATTTAGCTGAACTTGAACTCCAGTTACAGTTTTATATTATGTGTGTTAGTAGCTGCATTTCATATCAGGCCTAAGTCAGTCTGATGTAACACCTGCCAATAAGCCCAGTAGAAGTCTCTAGCTCGCCCAACCAGAATCTCACCCTTTTGTTCTTGTGGAATGCACTATGAGGTTTGTTTGACTTCATACTGGAAATGCTGAAATAATTTCACTGAACAAGTTGACTCTGCAAAGTCCTAGGAAGACAGTGAAGTATGGAACATTGAGTCTTTACTAAATACTATTTTTATACCATTATTTAGTTGTTCTTTAATTTTTTTTCCCAGAATATTGACAGAGTTGTGTTTGTTGGGAACTTTCTCAGAATCAATATGGTCTCCATGAAGCTGCTAGCATATGCAATGGATTTTTGGTCCAAAGGACAGCTAAAAGCTCTGTTTTTGGAACATGAGGTAGGTCAAGTCTGCATGGACTTAGTTTTCCTATGTGGAGTGTATTTGGTGTCATCTAACTTTCGAGTGAGTCCCTCAGTTTTAAAATTGGTCAAGTAGAAAGAGTTGTCATTTAAACTTTGCATTTATACAAAAGATAAAGAAAAACTATATACAAAATGGAAGCTTTCTTCTTCAGCAATTAGGACTGGTAGCTGGTTAATTTAAAAAAAATCAGCTGAAATGGGTAATCATTAAAAAACTTTCTAACCATTTTATTTTAACATAAAACATATAAATGTTCATTCACTTACCAATTTCTTTGATGTAGGACTAAGGCCCATTTTTGACCAGGGGTTCTGCTATTACCCTTTTTTTTTCAAAATCCACAACTATTATATGCCTCCTTTGATTTCTGATTTATTTCTTTAAAATGGATCAAGAAATTAAAGATACCTATGAAGCACTGTGGTTACATAATCCTAGATTTTCCCCTTAACCTTTCATTTGTGGTATCCACCTAAGTAAAGAGTAATGGTTTGTGACCGCCTTTTTCAGTCTTTTTTGAGAATTTAACTGGATTTTCAAAGAAATGACCGATTTATTTTGTACTCTTTTTACTGGTTTAGGTGGTATATAATTAACTTAGATTATGACATTAATGTAAAACTGTCATAAGCAAATCAGAGGATAAACACAGCTGACTCTTGGCAAGCAGATGACTCCACTGGTGAGAACAGAAGTGCTGCAGCTACTAAGAGCAGCCTGGTGGCCCAGAGAGCTGATGTCCTTAGACATTAGCAGTCTCTCTGCAGAAGATACGGACATCAGTTACTTGAGAGAGCCCCTTCTATCCAGTTTCTAACAATCCTATAAATCAGGTTTCCAAGAGTAAGTGAGGACCTTCCTCTCTTTTCCCTACCTTCTGTGCCACCTTCTTTAAAATCAGTACTGTAGAAAGCAATTGTTTCATTATCACGGGATGGAGGAGGAGGGTTGGTATGTAATCCCTGGAGTTTACTGTAGTAGAAAAGACTGTGAGAGAACAGATACCACAAACTTGTAATGAATAACTACTCTGGCACTTTTCTCATCTTCAAACCAAATTATTTATCTGAAAAGCTGCCCATGTATTTTTAAGTTATTTAGAGTTTCCTAAGCCCATATTTTATTTTCTTAAAGCAGATAAAGCAGTAGGAACTTAAATACTAAATAGTTAAGGCCCAGTGATAGAACTTAATACTTAAACATAATACTAAAGAAAGCCTGATTTTTTTTTTTTTTTTTTAAGCAGGCTTAAAGCATTGAGTGATAGAACTTTTGGGGGGTGAGGGGAATGGAGTCCCAGAATTTTCAACCCCTCCCCCAACCAGAGCACCTCCCTTTTTATCTACTTTAAAGAAGCAATTGAAATGAAAAAAGAAAACCACTGTTCCAGTTCAGCTAGAGTTGCCATATTTAGTGATTTAAAAAAACAGGACACAGTTATTTTATCTGGCATTTATCTATATTTTATCTGGCAACCCTAAGTCCAGATTCTCTTCAACTAAGGCAAAAAACAAACTCAGGGAGCCATCAGGAATTAAAAGCTATCCACAGGGTCCCATGGGGAGTTAGTTGGTGGTAAAGTACAGACTGAGATCCCACATTCGGGGGAAACTCACTTCTGTAGGTGAAAACACAATCACATTAGCTCGTACAAACCTAGTCACTGTGGACCGTGGCTTGACTTTGCGTATAACTCAGCCTTTATGGCCAATGAAAGTGGAGCATTTTTATAGCCCCTTGTAAAGTTCTCTCAGAAGAGGCTCTGCGTTCTTAAATTCACTCTGCCATAGGAAGGCCTTCCCGGAGGATACCTCAGACAGAGAACTTTTGGAAGGCACTGGGGCAGCAGTTTTCCTGCCCTGCCACAGGAGTCCTCACTCCTGTTGTCTCATTCATTCAACTAACAGGATGGAGAAGTTGTCAGCCAAGCAGATAAGACAGTGTCTGTTGACTGACAAGGAGTCCTTAGACAATGACTCTACCTCTACATCTTTGTTTTAGTCTTTGTAACATGGGGTGATAATATTTGTCTCATAAGGTTATTATGCAGATTAAATAAGTAAATTCATGTGAAGTGCTTAGAACAATTGTTAGGATCTAATGAGGCCTCAATAAATGTTAGCTGGCAGCAGCCAAAGCAGAGATCCTGTCACAGAACTGCCGGGCCTGGCACGCTGCCACCCATTTGGGTTAGTGACCCCTTAAGTCAGGCAACAGGAGTGGAGTCTCAGACCTTTCAGAAACCAAGTTCTCCAAAAAAATTTTATTTTTTGGTTCCTTTCACTTCCACAGAAACATGGGCTCTTATTTTACAGATGAGCATAGGGCAGCTCTGGTTAATTAAAATTGTTGCCTTTCCAAGCTCTGCTGAGGGGCGCTTAAGAGTTCTCACCTGTGACCTACAACTTTGAAGTCTGACGGATTCGGGGTTGAGCCCTGGCACAAGTGTGTGACCGGGAATGGGAAATTCACTTTATTACCTTCCATTTCTCATCAGCAAAATGGGAGTCATAGTATGAATTTTGCCCTGGCACAGGTTAAAATGCAGTCATGTAATTCTAACAACAACAGCCCTCATGTAGTCCGACTAGGTGCCAGATGTTTCCCTTAGCGCTTTATTTACATCGGTTAACGTAGTTAAGATAGAAAAACAGGTGTATCTAATAAATATTATGACTTATTCTATGGTGCATGGTCAAGTTTAGGTTTTTTTTTTTTTTTTAAAGATTTTATTTATTTATTTGACAGAGAGAGATCACAAGTAGGCAGAGAGGCAGGCAGAGAGAGAGGAAGGGAAGCAGGCTCCCTGCTGAGCAGAGAGCCCGATGCGGGACTCGATCCCAGGACCCTGAGATCATGACCTGAGCCGAAGGCAGCGGCTTAACCCACTGAGCCACCCAGGCGCCCCAAGTTTAGGTTTTAAGGGGGCAGCAGGCTTTTAGGGGGCAGCATTCCTAGAAGTATTCAACACAGTAGGCATTTAGCTGTTTAGGGATCATCAGGGGCGCATTGCTCTTGTAGGGTTATTTCGGAGCTGTTGGGGCGCTGCTGGAACTGTTCAAGATGACTGATGACCAGTAGTGATGACCGGTGGGTGGAAGAGCCTTCTGGGAGAACAGAGAACTCAGAGCTACTGCCGGAGGAGGGAGATGCCGCGCTGTGGGACGGAAGCCAAGCCATTACGGCGGACGAACCTGCTGGATTTGTAAATAATTTAAAATCCTTCTAGCTGATCTTTTACTCTTGGGTTTTGAGCTGATGATTCAAAATGGGGAATACAAGAGTTTTTTCTGTATACGGTATTTTTAAAAAAAAAAAAAAAAAAAACAACATTTGTGCAGCGAGGCCAAACCTACGAATTTTATGCATTAATCTTGAAAAGTTGAATGATGTATAAGAAGGACCCGAAATGTAAGTGCTGTTTATTTTTCTTCTGGGGTTTACTGATCAGTGTGGTAATTTTAACTTCATTTAGTAATGACTCTAGGAGATTCTACCTTTACTTATATTCTTCATGACGTTTCATGATCTGCTGTTGGTTTCAAATGAAACTACAAATCTGGCATGTTTTACTGTGAACACGATTTTGTTTGTTTGTTTATATACCTTTTCTCGTCTTGTTTTTTTTTTTTTTTTCCCCTGTTGGAATGTCTTATGGAGAAAGAAAGTCCTTCCCCCTGTTTCTGTCCTCAAATGACTCCCTCTCCTCCTCAATACCTTCCTTTAACCCAGTTGTTCCTATCAATCAAGGTGCTGACCAACTCCATACGAAGTTAAGCACGAGATCGAAAGCTCTCGAAAGTGCCCTTGCTGAGAAAACTCTGAAAGTGTTCACGAATTTTATGAGTCAGGCAAAAGTTGAAAATGACACGCAATTTTGTCAAGGGTTAACCTTATGAATATGCAATGTTTTGTTGGATTTATTTTCTGTTAGGTTATAGTACATTGAAATGTTTCTCTGATGAAATGTCCTCACTCATGCCCAGCCTATGAATGGCAGCAAATCCTTATGCAGGACTTTGGAACTTCCCGGGTAAAGTCTCCCAGTAGATTAACTGTTCACATTGGGAGATGAGGGAGAAGTCACAGGTTGAGGTGTCAGGTAATAATACCTATTTGTTTTGTACACGTATGTACATAGGAGCTTTGTAACAAGGCATCTTAAATAATAACATTTTTTCATTTGAAATATTTCAAACTGAAAACTGTATTTCAATCCCAGTTTCTAATATTTAAAAAAAATCATGATACTGATCTATCGATACTTAATTTTTTCTTCTTTTTCGAAAGATGTCATTGGAATTGATGGGTAACTTTCAAATGAGAGTCTTGTACAAATCCTGAAACGCATGAGGTCTAATGATTTAGAACTGAGTAATCTTTTGAATTGAGCATATTGCTGAAAGAGATTTTTGAAGGCAGTGCAATTCCTCCATGATGAATCTTTCCTTTTCTGCCTCCTGAGCACCATCTTTAATTGCTATATCTTCAAGTCCTGAAGAACTTGATGTTAACTGAAGTTCTCACTTGTCTGGTTGAAATAAAGCCTGTTTCTGTTGTGATGTTTTTAGTGTATATGTTATTTTCATTTCTTAATCTTCATGTCCATATTACCTGCTTTTGTACCATAAAATGAATGTGTTGTATTTTTGCTACACTACATTTCATAATTTGAGGCTTTCACATAAGGTTATCTTCAGTTGAAGCTGTAACTCTATGCATTGATTTTTTTTTCAATAGCTTTATTGTTCTTATACAACTGACTCATTGCCAATATGTCATTACTATATTTGGTAATTCAAAAAATTTTTCAAAATTTGGTCATCGCAAGTACATTTTATTAACTTCCACCTGGCTTAAGAAAATTCAAGCAGCTAAGATGTTCTTGAAAAAAGATAAGTGTAAAAATGTACATATGATCTACATTAGTGCCTTTTTGACTGTTCCCTTCTATCAGTCCTATTCTCCTCTGTCAGGGAATAGTAGACCTTAGATATGGTTCTGCAAAAGGAATCAGGGCAAGTTAATGTAATTATATAATATTTTAATTACCTGGAACCACTTGATCTTTCATTGCAAATGTGTAAGACATTGGTTTAGCTGAGAAAATCAATTCCACTACACAAATATCAGTAAATGTTGGCTACATACAGCAGGGCTTTTTTTTTTTTGTAATGAGAAACGTGTATCCTGAGGAATTTTACATTCACTTGAATCATAGAGACTTTCCTTTGGCTCACCATTAAGAAGGAACTTGACGAGACTAAAGAATTTTTATATTGCACTGTGTGAATTCAAGATGGTCAGGTAGTCCAGAGTATGGCTTTTAATTGTGAGACAGTTTCAGTATGGCTCTTGCTTAGTCCTTGCCTAGCTGTGTGGACAACACTCTAACCCTCTCTCTAAACCTTAGCTTCCTTATTCATAAAACAGGACAAACAGTTTTCGCCTCCATAGTTAAAGAGCCTAGCACAAAGGCTGTCAAACAGTAAATGGTAGCTACTGGGAAAAGGAAAACAGATGTTTTAAACTAATGTGAAATCAGTGGTGTCTACCCTTCTAGAATGTAGGGAACCTATTTCAGCATAGATACAGATCTCACTGTGCCAGTACATGTCCACAGCTCTGTGTGCACAATTCCAAAATTCCAAACTCTTAAAATGTATCCTGACAGTCACTTGATGGAAAAAGCTGACTTGAGCATTATTTATCAATCTCTGTAGGACTCTTAGCATGTTTTGGTGCAAAACTTCTAATGTGTTTGATTACAGGGTACTGCCCCAGGCTCTAGTGAGGGCTGTACTATGGAGTGGACAATTCTGAATTTTGAAAGACCTCTGGTCCCAAGAATTTTAGATAAAGGGAATTGTAGCGATATGTTGTATTCTACAGTTTAGGTAATATATGTGGGTTCAGAGTCCCTTTGTTGGGAACTCTTGTTACAGGTAATTTATGCTTGACATCATCTGTTCATACAAAGAATAAGAAGTAACTTTGTGCCAGGAAGGAGCTGAGGAATTGGCTGTAACCCCTGCCATTCAGCAAGGAAGACCGGTCTCAAACCAGTTCACATTGTAAAATATCACAGGTGTTATTCGTTCATTCACCAATATGTACAGCAGTGAACAAAACAAAGACCCATCCTCACAGAGCTTACATTCTAGAAGAAAGACATATAATCACTAAGTAGATCGTGCTAGATCAGTACTACAAGGAGAAAAGGAGGTAGTTGTATTTAGAAAGTGGAAGGGAAGAGATTCTTCTTTGGTAGAGTGGTTAAAGACAACTTCTCCTACAAGGGGAGATGTTCGAGCCGTCAGATGAAGTTGGGAATGTACCGTATAAATCCCTGGGAGATCATTTTTTACTCCTGGCAAATGAGAATGAAGGTTGTGAAGAACTGCCAGTATTCCAGCGTGTGTGGAGTAAATAATGGGAAGAGCGACCGGAAATGTAGTTTGGGGAGCCACGGTAGGCCAGGCCCGATATGAAGGCTGTACGTGAGAGTAGAAGCTGCTCCTGAAGGGGGAATTGGTCACTTCTCCTGGAGGAGAGGGTTCGAGAAGTGTCCATAGAGTCTTAACCAATGAGTAGAAACCACTGAGTGGGCCTGGAGAGGAGGGCTTCACAAGCAGAGAGAGCAAGGTGAGAGGGGCATTGAGAGATGAAACAGGGGTCAGATTATTCAGGGATTTAGAAGCTGTTTGCTTCTGTTGGAGCCTTGTTTAGGGAGAGAGAAACCAGATATTGGGAGAGAGGAAACTAGCCAGATTATGGAAGGACTCATATTCCATGATAAAGATTCTGGTGTTTTCTGTAGTCGGGGCAGAGCCCTCAAAGAGTTTCAGGTAAAGTGAAACTAGAATTAATCTGGCTTCAAAGTGGTAATAGAACAAAATGTCCTACTGAGGTAAACAAGTAGACCAATTATTGTGCTTTTGAATGCATAACACCATTTTTATGATCATGTTTACTTTAGTTCCTCTATTGTGCCCAACCTCATGCAGTAGCTGCTTAGTGAACCACATTTCTCTGTAACGAGGAGGGTTATATAAGGTCTTGAGAATTTTCCCACAGGACCAAGGCTGCTAATAGCTACAACCCTGCTATGATTCTGTTTAGTGACTACGGAGATTTCAACATCCGTGATTACCATTAACTCTGTTCCTTGCAAGAATCGTTTGGAGAGAAGGCTCTTTTTCTCCCAGTGATCAGATGACCCCAAATTTGTGAGCAAAACTGAATTAACCCACAGTTTCTACTGGGTCTACCAGATGCTCGTGATTCATTCTTCATGGATTTAATTTTGACTGAATGCCTGTGATCTGGGAGGCACTGATTGGGTAACCTTCTAGAGACATTCAGTTGTAGGACACCACGGTCCCTCCTTTCATCAGGCTTCCATTCTCATGAGGGAGGTAGACTTCAAGCATGCAAGCCAACAAATAAACAGGAAAATAGCGGTTAGTGGTCAATGCCGCAAAGGGAAGAAAAACAGGGTGATGTGGCGGAGAGGAAGGCAAAGGATTTCCTTAGGAAGCTGGGCACAAGATACAAATATGAAATCATGGCCTCAGCATTTGAGGAATGACCCTCAGGTGTTTCTTGCTTTTATTTATTACTACCTCCTCAATGAAAATGAAAGATGTTATTGGGAAAGAGTTTGAGAGCTAATTCATTTTATTTTACTTAGAATATTTAATTTAGTTCCCATATGAATTTAAAACCATATGTTACATGAAACAATAGATTAATCTAATAATGCCCTCTTTGTACTACTCACTCATTTTATGAAACAATATTATTTAGGCTGTTCACTTGAATCTTTATTGTCATTGCCTTTGTCCTGGCCAGGGTCATTTCGTGGTTTCCAGAGCACACCAAGTTTGACACACAGCACTTTTTGAATCTACTTACGATATTGACGCTAGACTTTTTTTTTTTTTTTTTTTTTAACCAAGCCAGAAGCTCCTATTCTCACAATGACCTCACTTACTTGTTTCTATTTTCCAAAAGGTGTTATATTGGTGATGCCACAGTGTAACCATTTATGTAGTGCCTTTTATGGTCAACTTTAAAAGGTTAGTTTATAAGTATTCATCACTTGCAATACAAAAATAAAAGAAAATTTGTATGAAAACTCTTTGCCTCTTTTTATGCTCACTCCATCAGGTAAACACCAAGCATTCCAAATTGGAATTAATTGAGGTGATTTCAGTTAATTTTGTCACCAAATAATTCTCAACCAGTCTACAGTTAGAATTCATCTTCTTACATTTAAGTATTTTTTTTTTAATTTTAGGAAGTTTTATATGCATATAATCTAAAGTTTAAAAGTTCCAGAAGACTATGAAAAGACTGCAGTACCCATGTTTTCTTTTTCTCCCTCTCTTTCTCTTTATACTTTATTCATGACAAATGGTGCTTTCTCAGGGGTAAAGGCAAAGCCAAGGGCAGGAAAAGGGTCTACTTGGACATGTCAGACCACCAAGGTTGTAGCTAAGACTCATAGCCACAGAGATAGTCCTAGTTGGAGGATTTTGGAGAGGGGTATGCTCAGCATTCCAACCAATGATGCCTGGTTGTATTTTTTATCAGGAATTCATTTTTCAACATTGGCTGCTGGTCTGTCTTGTTTTATTTCACTATTCTAAGCATAGCAGCTTCCCAGAGAAAGGGAAGGGTGATAAAGGGAAAGATTTGAGTAGCTGTATGTCTAAAAATATTTTTATTCTATGCTCATACTCAATTGATAGTTTGGCAAAATAAAGAATTTTAGGTTAGATATTTTCCTTCAGGATTTTTGAAGGCATAACCCTATTATTGCCAAGCATCCAGCATTGCTGTGAGAAACACTATCATTTTGGCTCCTGATCTTCCTATGTGACTATTTTTCCTCTCTTTTCTAGAAGCTTTTGGAAATTTTCAACTTCTGGTTTCAGCCCTAACATGTAAAGAGCTTACAATTCATTACTCCCATCCTTATCAGTAAAAAGCTGGGGTACCTGGGTGGCTCAGTTGGTTAAGCATCTGCCTTAGGCTCAGGTTGTGTTTCTGCGGTGCTGGGGTCAAGCCCTGCATCAGGCTCCCTGCTCATGGCGGCGGGGGGGGGGGGGTGTCTGCTTCTCCTTCTCCCTCTGCCCCTCCTCCCTGCTCATGGCTCTCTCTCTTTTTCTGACAAAAAAATTAATAAAATCTTTAAAAAAGAAGGGGGGGAACTAAACAAACTGAAAATCAATAACTTTTCTTGGATCTATCAGAGAATCAAGGACACAGAGCAAACTGCCACACTGAAATTTGAAGAGACAAGAAATAACAGAAAATCACAGCTGAAATCAATTTACCTACCACCCATAAACTGGTGGGACACTTAATGGCAATTTTGACAAACGTGGAGGCTGACTAACATAAGAGTGAGAAATTCCCGAGTACCCACGGTCTTAGGGAGGGTCTCCACACTTTCAGGGGTTGTACCTCTAAGAACGCCATCCAGTTCTTGTGGTGGAGAGCCAAGAAAAATTCTCCTGTGTCTCTGGCAGGCGGGAAAGTAAAAGAAACCATTTTGAAATACGTCTAGAGTGCTCTGCATGAAAAAGGGCTGTTTTCCAGGAGACAGGAGTTTATCAGAGACTTATCTCACCCCAGGGCGGAAGGAAGTTACCTAATGTCAGCCTCCTGCTGCATCCTTATCTCAACCAAGGCTTGGGGAGGGGTTGCTGGGGAAGAGGAGGGAGAAACATATTTCTGAGGAAACGGGAATGCTGGCAAACACTTAAGATCACAGCCCAGGGACACAGGCCCACTGAAAGGAAGACAGATTTCTTCTTCAGATTATGGATGCTTCCCCCATATCCTACCACCACATCACCACAGCTTCAGTGTAATAATAGTGGATTGCAGCTGAAAGAGAACTGTAAGGTGCAGATTCTATTTAATAAGAACTTATTAGGAAAACTCAAAGATAATGGAGAGTTAAAAACAAGGCCACAAGAGGAATTTGAAGCTTCTGGTACCTACAGCTACAGCAAACATTAAATACAGCCCAACTCCTAGCCAGAGTCACATAAACCTCACACCAATAAGCTGTCTTACCTCAGTTTCCACTACATAATGCATCCCATGTAGCTTTCTGTAAAAGATTATATGACCTGCTGAGAGGCAAGGAAAAAAATAGTCTGACGAGACCAACTGCATCAGGCACCAATAGGACATAGATTTTGGAATTCCCAATCAAGGAATTTAACATAAATATGATTAATACGTTAAGGACTTTAATGGAAAAAGAAAAATAACTGATTGGCAATGTAAACAGAGAGATGGAAAAATCTAATGAGGAATCAAAAGGAAATCCTAGGAATTAAAAATGTTGCAACAGAAATGAAGGATGCCTTTGATAGGCTCATCAGCAGACCAAACATGATCTAAGGAAAGAATCAGTGAGCTTGAAGATATGTCAATAAAAACTTATAAACAGAAATTCAAACAGAAAACATAATGAGAAAGTTAGCACAGAATACCTAAGACCTGTGGCACATTTCAAACCGTGTAACATACATATACTTAGAATGCCAGAAGAGAAGAGAGAATGGAGCCAAAGAAATATTTGAAGTAATAACAGTTGAGAATTTTCCAAAATTAATGACAGATACCAAACCACAGATCCAGGAAGCTTCATAATCTAAGCAGGATAAAGACCAAAAATCTATACCTGGGTAAATCCTTTCAAACTGCAGAAAATCAAAGAGAAAACTTTGAAAGAAGGAGGGAGTTGGGGGGACTGTACATGTCAGGGAACAATGCTAGGACCTACAGTGGACCTCTCAAAGACCAAACAAGTGGTAAGAGAATAGGTTAAAAATATTTTAACTACTGAAAGAAACTTCACCATATCACCAGTATTCTGAAAATCTGTAATGATAGGCCTTAGTGTGAATGTATTTTCATTGACTCATCTGGTTCCATAATGGTTCCTTCAAACTAGAAATTTGTATCCTTCGCCCCTGAAAAATTTTTTTAATATTATTTCTTTTGTAATTCCATCCCCTCTTTGATCTCTCTTTCAGGAGCTACTCCTGTTTGGATGTTGGACTTCCTATACTGGTTGTCTAGTTTTCCTATTTTTTTTCTTCTGTTTTTCATCTTCATCTTTTTGCTTCATTTCAACTTTATTTTCCAGCTCTTCTATGGAGAAGAGCTACTATTTCTACCATCAGGCTGGAGTTCGCAAGAGCTCTTTTCATGTCTTTTTGTAGCCTGTATTTTATTTTTCAAAATATAACATTGTCTTTTAAATTTTTACATCTTTGAATAATCACTCCTCCAAGTTGCTTTTTCCTGTATTTTGGTCTCTCTCTTTGATTTCAGAGGCTTTCCCTAGATGTCTTGTGAGCCTCCACTGTGTGACCAGAAGTTGATTGAGACTTTTTTTTTTTTTTTGAAGATTTTATTTATTTGACAGACAGAAATCACAAGTAGGCAGACAGGCAGGCAGAGAGACAGAGGAGGAAGCCGGCTCCCTGCTGAGCAGAGAGCCCGATGCAGGACTCCATCCCAGGATCATGATCTGAGCCGAAGGCAGAGGCTTTAACCCTCTGAGTCACCCAGGCACCTGAAACTTTAAGTAAGGGGTAGAAATTGTTGATTGGACTTTACTGTAAGTTGATCTGGCTCAGTCATTTCTTTAGAGAGCCTCCCTGTCAATATCTTTGGATCTTTTCTTTGGGATTGGTGATATCTTCCAGAGAAGTTGCTTCCCAGGTACTCTCTGAAGTGTAAGCTTGACTGCAGCATTCTGGGAATGGGGCGGAGGGAGGAATCTGAATGGTCAGAATCAGAGACAATGAGGTACTCTGGAGCCACCTGCTGTATGCGTTTAGGCAAGCTAACTTCTCTGTGATTCACTTTCCTCAACTGTTAAATGCAAACAAAACTTGTTAGGAGGGTTAAACCTGTTAATATATGTGAAATGTTGTAGTGAGCTGGAAGATATGTCAATAAAATCCCCATCAGGGGATGGATCCTTAAAAATAGTTGTCCTCTCAGAGTCTCTTACAAGACTTCCTGAAAATTACCTCATAAGAATTTAGGCAAAGAACTATTATCAAGTGAGAAAAAAATTTTATAATTAAAAATAAAATAACATAGCCCTAAATTATATGGGGCAAAAATGGGTAGAACTGAAGAGAGGAATAGAAAATTCAACAACAGGTGGAGATTTCAATATCCCTCCTCACAAAGCACATAGAACAATTAGTCAGAAGATCAACAAGAAAATATAAGACCCAAACAACGCTATATACCAAGCAGACTTAACAGACATCTATAAAACACTAGCAGAACACAGGAAGACCCTATAAGACAGCTGCAGAATGCACCTTCTCCTTCAGAGCACGTGGAGTCATCTCCAGGATGGACCACATGCTTAGGACATTCAACCAGCCTCATCAAGCTTGAAGAGATTGAAGTCATTCTAGTTATATTCTCTGATGACAATAGAATTCAATTAGATGTCAATAACAAAAGAAATTTGGGGAATTCATAAATATATGAAAATTAATACACACCTAGATAATCAATGGGTCAAAGAAGAAATTACATAGGAACTCAGAAAATGCTTTGAGATCAATGACAATGACAATACATGTCAAAACTGTATTGGATGCAGTTGAAGTTGTGCTTGGGGGGAAATTATGGCTGTAAATATTATTTGTCTAAAAAGGAATGACGTACGGATGCCTATGACAGCATGGACAAACTCTGAAAATATTATGCGGAGTGAAAGAAGCCAGTCACAAAAGACCATGTATTGTATGAGTCCATTTATATAAAATGTCCAAAATAGGCAAATCTATACATATAGAGAGTAGATTAGTGGTTTCCTAGGGCTAGGGGTTTGGGAGAAATGAAGAGTTGCTGCCAACAAAAAAGAGGGTTCCTTTTTTGGGTGATGAAAAATTGATTGAGGTAGTAGTGGTTATACAACTCAACTAGAAATCTTTGAGTTATACACTTTTTTTTTTTTTAAGATTTACTTATTTATTGGGGAGAGAGAGAGAATGAGTGAGCACACTTGCTGGGCAGGACAGAGGGAGAGGAAGAATCTCAAGCAGACTCCCCATGGAGCATGGAGCCTGACATGGGGCTCAATCCCACAACCCATGAGATCATGACCTGAGCCAAAACCAAGACTGGGACGCTCAACTGGCTGAGCCATCCAGGTGTCCAAAGTTATATACTTTAAATGGGCATATGGATTTTATTCCAGTAAATGGGCATATGAATTATATTTCAGTGAAGTCATTTTTCAAAAGCAAGTTAAATTCAAAGATGGAAAAAAATCCTTTGAATATTGCACAAAAGTGAAAATATGTATGTTAATAATCAGATGTTCTTTTTTAACCTGACATCATTTTTAATTTTGTTACATAATCTACTTGTTATTTTGCTTTTCCACCTCCTTTTCCTTGTACATTTCTTGAATGATCACATTTTTAGACACAACCACCAAGTGCATTTAATAAAATTTGTGTGGTCCAAAGCTGATGTGTTGACAGTAAGGACACTGTGATATAAAGGCAAAAAGCCTCAGCTCCAGTTGTGTAAATTGCTGGGTATTTTTTTGCTTTTGTTTTTTAAACAAATCTATTTCCTTTTTGCAATTGCAGATTAAGGAGAGTTTTAAATTTTCCCTTAGGTCATAAAGCAACATGAAAAAACTGGACCTTTCTTAATATATTGCACTTTCTCTTCTCTCTTCTCTTCCTCCCTTCACTCCATTCAGGGAGATTTGCTGTTGCTATTTTAGCCAAGTTTGGCATCTGAAGAATTTATGCCATTTGGCCGCCATGACACGGCTGAAGAATTGTGTCTATTTTAGCACATGCCGTATGTGAGACAGGTGGACCTTGTGTGTCTTTAAGAGATACCTAAATTTTACTTTTAAAGAAAACTACAGGGGCGCCTGAGTGACTCAGTGGGTTAAAGCCTCTGCCTTCAGCTCAGGTCATGATCCCAGGACCCTGGGATCCAGCCCCACATCTGGCTGTCTGCTCCGCAGGGAGCCTGCTTCCTCTTCTGTCTCTCTCTGCCTGCCTCTCTGCTTACTTGTGACCTCTGTCTGCCAAATAAATAAATAAAATCTTTAAAAAAAAAAAACCAAACTATAAATTCTAAAATAATTGTTTTCCATTAACTAATCAGGTTTATTTACCCTGACATAGTAAATGTGTTTTCTATTCTGTTCTCAGACTGTGTTTTCTAGACTGTTTTCTAGCATTTATGGGGTGTGTGTGTGTGTGTGTGTGTGTGTATGTGTTGTATATGTGGTGTAGGGGGAAAGAGACCCCAAGTTAACTGTGCAAGTAATGAATCTGGAGTTTATATCAAAACTGTAATTTTGGCAGAGTATATTTCTAAATTAGATATTTGAATAGTTTGGCAAGTGACACATTATTTTAAATACAGACCAAAAGTGTTTTCGTACTGAGCTCCAGAAGTGTGTGGGTTGAAATCAGGCAAGTTAAATGCAATTGTGAATTTTAAACAGGAACAGTTTTAAGCATTCTCCTTTGGAGTTTGATTACTAGTTATATTGGATTGATAAATTTTGAAAAGAGCAGTCATTCCTGTCTATCTCTGTGTGTGCCAATATCAACATTGAATTTATCAAGTAGTTATTTCACAATGTTTAGACAGGCAAACTGGAGGGGAGAAGGGAGGCGATTATCTATAGATCCTACCCACACAATTTATAGCAACTTCTGGTTGTCCAGGAAAATTGAGTTTTATTGGCTCTGCCCTGCACACTTAGTTGATTACACAACTCTTCCCATCATTTAGCCTGCATCCTACGGCCCATGTCCGACCTCCGCTGGCTGTGACGGTCACAGCAATGATGGTGAATGGAAGCGTGAGGTGTGTGGGGCAAAATCAGGCTGTCGGGATCTCTGTCCATTATAAATCTTGTTCTCAGAGAACCCTAAGGACAGTTTCATCTGTGGCAAAATCTGTTTGGGTGGCCATCGAGAAAGATACTACCAAGACGTAACCTCACTTGGATATAAGAAATGAACATTTTTAAAGGGTAGATGGCATTAAGATTTGTTTAAAAAGGAATCACCAAACTGCCTAGTTTTGGGATGCTGAGCAAATTCAAAATACCGTGGCATACAAACTCTAAGACCTAGGGATTTATAAATTCGTTACATAAGGTTAATTCCTGATAAATTACTGCTCCTGTTCGAAGGTCAGCTTGTATTCGTTGGTTCAGTGCCACGAGAGAACTTAGGTGGAAGCAGTTAAGTCTTGCCAGTGTACCTCAGGAGCAGTTAACTTTGATCACTCAAGTGGTAAATTGCAAAACTATGCTAAAGGCCTTGCCCAAAGCCAGGCCACCAAGTATGAGAAGTGGAAATTAGGCTTTCCACTGTCATTCTAATTTTAAAATTCCCAAATAAGTGCTAAACAATTGTTTAAAAAATATCCCTTAGGAAGGTGCCAGATCTTAAGCCTTCTTTGAACTCCCTTCAACTCTCACAAGGTTGTGACCTAGCACTGAAGGAAGAGGGAGGGCTGGGAACCCCCTCCCTCTTTAACACCCTCCAAACCTGAGCTTCTATGAGGGGCCCTGGGCCTGCCCTTTCAAAGCTACCACATGAGAATAAAAGGTGTTGACACAGAAAGGAGTTTCTAACAATGACAGTGCTGACAGATGAAGCCCTCATGTGCTTGGCTGTCCTGCAACCGCCTTGGATCCACTCAGACAACGAAGGAGGTGGGGGTTCCTAGCTTCACTGGCCAGGAGAAAAGACTGAGGCTTGAAGAGGTAAAGGAACACTCCCCTGATCTCTTGCCAATAATCCAGAACCCTGAAACGGCCTTCTGGGGAAACTCAAGGCTTCTTTGGGTCCAAATGATCCAGATGTTTGCTTCTGTTCTCCAGAAGGGTTTGTGTATGGAGGCAAAGCCTGGCTGTGCAACTACCACGCCTACAGTTCATCTCACCGAAATTTCTTCACAAGTTCACATTGGCTGGTCTGAGGTCCTAGCTCAGGTGCCTTCCTTCCTTGTCATTCAGTTAATATGAGCATTCTTCCATTTGGCCTTCTTTCTTTCTTTGTTCTCCATGCTTCCTTCACGTTCTACACCAACACTGATGCAGACCGGTACACACTGGAGTCCTTATAAAACACACAACAGGTGTCTGAGAGGCTCAGTCAGTTAAACATCTTCCTTCAGCTCAGGTCATGATTCCGGGGTCCTGGGATGGAGCCCCACATCCCACGATGTGGCTTCCTGCTCAGTGGGGAGTCTGTTTCTCCCTCTGCCTGCCACTCCTCCTGCCTGTATGTGCTCTCTCTCTCTCTCTGTCAAATAAATAAATAAAATCTTTAAAAAAAAGAATTTTTTATTGAATTATGTTTTTTTTTTAAAGATTTTATTTATTTATTTGTAAGAGAGAGAGAAAGTGAGAGCGAGCACAGGCAGACAGAGTGGAAGGCAGAGTCAGAGGGAGAAGCAGGCTCCCTGCGGAGCAAGTAGCCCGATGCAGGACTCGATCCCAGGACGCTGGGATCATGACCTGAGCCGAAGGCAGCTGCTTAACCAACTGAGCCACCCAGGCGTCCCTTGAATTATGTTTATTCCTGTTCAATTGGGGGGGCAGTCCCTAGAAATGATGTGAGCCAAAGACAGTTTTCTTTTCTTTCTTTCTTTTTTTTTTTTAAGATTTTATTTATTTATTTGACAGACAGAGATCACAAGTAGGCAGATAGGTAGGCAGAAAGACAGAGGAGGAAGCAGGCTCCCTGCTGAGCAGAGAGCCCGATGTGGGGCTTGATCCCAGGACACTGAGATCATGACCTGAGCCGAAGGCAGAGGCTTAACCCACTGAGCCACCCAGATGCCCCTAAAGACAGTTTTCTTTTTGCAAATCAAATTCTTTGTTCTCAAACTTAGCCCAGCACAATTACTTTAGTGGCATTTCAGATGTCAGATGGCTTTTATTGAAGAAGATGCTTATAATACTGAGTATCTTAAAGTGTGGTATAAGCCACAGGTCTTAGAATAACCTGGACAGTTTGCTTAAAGGGGGGACTTCTCCCAAGACCTTCTAAATCCAAAACTCTAAGACTGAGGTCCCAGAATGCACTTTAAAAAAAAAAAAAAAAAAAAAAAAAGATTTTATTTATTTATTTGGGAGAGAGACCAGGCAGAGAAGGGGAAGAGGGAGAGGGAGAAGCAGACTCCCCACTGAGCAGGAAGCCCAACACTGCCAGATCCCAGGACCAGGGGATCATGGTCTGAGCTGAAGGCAGACACTTACCCGACTGAGCCACCCAGGTGTCCCCAGAGTACATTTTGAAAAATCTTCCCAGATGACCCTTAAATACTTAAAATTTGAGAATCCCTGTACTAACGGTTATATTGCTACAAGCATTAAAAATGATTTGCAGGGGCACCTGGGTGGCTCAGTGGGGTTAAAGCCTCTGCCTTCGGCTCAAGTCATGATCCCAGGGTCCTGGGATCGAGCCCCACATCGGGCTCTCTGCTCAGCGGGGAGCCTGCTTCCCTTTCTCTCTCTCTGCCTGCCTCTCTGCCTACGTGTGATCTCTGTCTGTCAAATAAATAAATAAAATCTTTAAAAAAAAAAAATGATTTGCAGACTTTGCCCAAAGCTTCCTAATTCTTTGGCAGGTCACACCCAATTGCAAACACAGTGTCCCATCTTGTCAGTTCACACAGAAAAACTAACACTGGAGGCCCTATCGCTCACGTCGGTGCAGGCCAGGGAACACACAGGCCTAGGCTCACAGGACTGCTTATCATTCAAGGCAGTCTGTAAGACAAACAATCGGCACTGCCCTAAAGATATAATCACCAGATGTAAAATAAAGATATTTTTCAAATTCCAAGCATTTGGGGATGAAACAGGCCTCCAGGAAACCAGACAAAGTGGGATCAGAAGTTGTTAAGTAACATCCGCTCACATGACCTCGTGGGCTTCCCATCAATAGGGCCGCCTGCTTAGAAGATCCCTGCCTCCAGTTTTACCCTTAAAAACCCTCATCCAGCAAGCCATCAAGGAGTTTGGGACTTGTAATCTTCAGCTCCCCATTCTCCTGAGCAGTGCCACACAGTGAACAGCCGGTCTTTCTTCACTTCAAAAGCTCAGCGTCCATTTTTAGCGGCTTGCTGCGTATTGGGCCGGTGAACTCCCCGTTTGGTTCGGTTACAATGGCAGGAAAGCAACCTTGTTGGGTGGCCAATGGCTGATCAAACACACCCAGCGGCTGTCTCAGTGTTCAGAAGGATGGCACCACCTCAGTCAGCCGCGGCTACTGGGTAATGACTGTCACTCCCTAAAACAATACACAAACGTGTCCCCCGCACAATGTGGAAACAGATTTTGCCAGCACCATTGTGGCGCTGTTTTACCCCCTCCTGCCCCACTTCCACACTTCTCCAATACCTCCTTTGGCCTCAAAATGTTCTCAGTTGAGTTAGCAAGGGAGAAGGAATCTCTTAGCTCCATAGTTACCCTGCTTCAGAGGGAAGTTCCCTGTTGGTGAGCCACGATCCTCTCTCCACTAGCAGTGACAAAAGACATCTCCACAATGTCAGCCTGCCCTTGACTGTTGCTGTCGTCTCTGATTACTCAAACACTTGGCATGTTCTAAGCCTTCCCCAAACACACTGGAAATTTTAAGGATGAGTGGCACAGAAGCTTAGAGATTCCATTTTTTCCAAAGGGACCCTTGTCCTGAATAGCAGAGGCAGGGCTGAGGTCTGCTTATTTTAGGCTGTGGGAAGCCAGCAATCACTCCTTGCAATCACATGGACCTTCACCTAAAGAGCCTCCCAGTTTTCTCCAACAACAGCAAGAAAAATGATAACCAAAACCTGCATTTTCTAACAGACAGCATGTTTATAAAGGTTTCCATGACAGACGTTAAGCTAATCCCAGTTTGTTAATCACCAGGCCGCAAAAGGATTATTGGATTCAACAAGTGTTTATTAATTGCTTCTTGTGAGATATTACATTTAGTCCCAAAGCTCATCTCTGGCTTGGCACAATCCAGAGACTGACAGATATCTTTCCATTTCCTCCAAATTTAAACATAAAAGTAATCAAAATTCATTACTTCTTTTTTTTTTTTTTTGGAATAATTAAGCCACTGTGGAAGACAGTATGGATGTTCCTTAAAAAATTAAGACTAGAACTACCATATGAACCAGTAATTCCACTACTGGGTATTTACCCAAATATGAAAACACTAATTCAAAAAGACACATGGGCACGCCCCCCCGCCCCATGTTTATTGAAGGCTTATTTAAAGAGCCAAATTTTGGAAGCTGCCCAAGGGTCCATCAATAGATGAACAGATAAAAAAAGGTGTACTATATCTATACAATAGGATATTATTGAGCCATAAAAAAAAGAATGAATTCTTGCCAATTGCAACAACATGGAGGGTGCTAGAGAGAATAATATGAAGAAGCAAAATAAGTCAGAGAAAGACAAATGCCATAGGATTTCACTCCTATATGGAATTTAAGAAACAAAACAAACAAAGTTAACAACAACAAGACAAAGAGACAAAGCACAGAAACAGAAACAAAAAACGGAACTATAGAGAACAAACTGATGGTTACCAGAGGGAGGTGGGGGGGGGGGTGGATGAAGCTGGGAAGGGCTTTAAGAGGCCACCTAGGCTGGTGAGCACTGAGTAATGTATAGAAATACTGTCACTATATTGTATACCTGACACAAAGAGAACACTGTTAACTGCCCTGGAATTAAAATAAAATTAAGAATTAAAAATAAAATGAAAATAAGTAGTGCTCTCCATGAACTGAGACAAGAAGTGGGATTGTTTTAAATCCACTGGGCACTGAAATGCCAAAATTCCCAAATGACTGCAAATCACTTATTCATTTGGTATTTAGGTATCTTTACCAAACTCTTAATTTTTAGGACATCCTGAAACCATGTTACTTTGAAAAAGCCTGTACCCTATTAAATTAAAGATTACTCAAATAAACATATTGTCTTCAACTCTTACTATGTAATTGCTAAAACTTTTCTCCCCAGGGTCTTTTAATTTATCTAGAACTAGAGACATGTGGTCTTTTTTCTCACTTAATGAGGTGATAATGAAGTGAAAATATCAAGAAAAAAAAAAGCTTACTTTTTGTTCTTAGTCTGTAAATTTATGCTATATTATTCTGAAAGCGTAAGTTCCATCATTTTGAAAGCTTACGCTATCTGAAATCATTTCACGACAGAGATATAGACATGTATCTACATTTAGGACGATGCCGTTTCATGGACTTACGGTGTGAGTTTATGGATTGCTATTATATCTTATCACTAATAAACACTTCTATTATATTAAAAACCCCATTCAAAGTGAGCTTCCTTTAATTGTTACATTTCATACAAATACGTCATCCTAAAACTTCCTTGTTGCACTTCAGTCCAGAGTAATGAGGTATACAAAATCCTAAATGATTTTGACACTTGATCCAATTACAGCGCTGAAGCCAAGCCTCATTGTTCTTTAAAGTGGCAGCTGGCTGCGTGGATGGCGGACAACCCTGTCCCTGTCCCTGCGCTAAGAACAGGCATCTGTTCAACCTTGTGAGGCACATATTCTGCTTCCCAAGTCAACACTACTTCATGATTATTTCTCTCTCCCTCTCTCTCACTAGCTTTTCTGTTTTTTTGCTTCTTCTCTCTCCCCTCCCTTTCTTTATTTCCAACAATACTTTCCTGAAGGTACTGAGACAGAGAATGGGGTATAAGACAGAGACTACAGCTTCCAAGAAAGGTTCAGGTTGGTATTTGAATCAATTAAAGGCAGAGACTATAAAGAATGTTCTAATCACAGGACTACACCACATTTTGCTGTTTCAGTCAAATCAGGGTTAGGCTGGTGATTAATAACACACATTGATGAGAAAAGTCAAATTTGCCTTGATTACCAAAGGCAAATTTTTCTTTAGTGAAGAAACAGAATAAGCATAAAACTGACATTTATGTTCCATTCTACTGGAAAAGGCTTTCCAGCCTTTTATTAAAAAAAAAAAAAATCTTTATATTTTTGCTACACATCAAATTTGGAAGCGTATGCTTTAAAAATATGCTATTAGCAAAAATTCGTCTTGGCAGCTGGTTCACATATCTATTGACGAATATGGAGCCCTTGTGTCGCCGGGGGCTGGCCCCGTGCGTCAATCACCAAAGTGGTCTGTTTGGATTTCCTTAACATTTTGCTGCTTTGAAGTTTGAGGGGACATCATTTACCCTCTTTTACTGTGTCCTTGGAAGAGCAAAGAAGGTTTGGAACGCTAACTCGGAAATGATGACTCTGAAGATACACACAACTGCTCAGGGGAGTGAGCAGAAGCGGCCAAAACCCTCAGGACTCTTGCCCCCCTACCATTCCAGCTCACTCACTCCGTCCTCCAGTGGAGACACTATCTTCAGCTTCTAGGTCTTTGGAGATTTAGTGCTAAGTCAAAACCCAGAGAGAATTCATTTTCTTCATCAGAAAATGAGTAAGAAAACAAGAGAGGACTGTATAAAGACAAAATACATGTTGCTGCCATTTCTCTTCCCACTTCAGCCATGGAAACCCAAGAAGTCCAGATTTTGGTAGACTCTTAATGACTCTGGGGTTTGGCACTGGGTGTGGCACCCAGTAAACACTCAGTAAATCTTGCACAAGTGAGGGTTTCCTCCACTTAGCCTTTCCTCCGCTTTTTCAGGCTCACTGGTAATTTTTTTTTTTAATTTGTTCAGTGACTTTTCCATCCATTCAACCAAAAGATATTTCCCAAGAGCCACCTAAAGTGGTCGTGACAATGCAAGGAATTTGACAAGTATTTTGCCTAGACATTTGATTTCTACCCACAAAGTTTTATTATAAAAATATACATCATTCAATCTCTCTCTCTTTTTAAGATTTTATTTACTTATTTGTCAGAGAGAGCAAGCAGGGGGAGCAGCAGGTAGAAGGAGAAGCAGGCTCCCCGCTGAGCAGGAAGCTCGACGCAGGGCTTCATCCCAGGACCCTGAGATCACGACCTGAGCTGAAGGCAGATGCTTAACCACCAGAGCTACCCAGGCATCCCAACAGCATTCGATTTTTCAAGCATTTTTTTTTTTCTGTGTAGTATTGAATAGTTTTCTACAATACAAGATACTTGTTTTGCTAATGAGGCCAAGAACCATCTAGATGTTTCAGTCAAGAGTTAAAAGTCTGCTTAAATGTTTGGTCATTAATGAGCTTAGGAATCTCTAGTGAGACTTGTTAGAATGCGGATTCCTTGGCCCTAACTGCATAGATATCAATTAATTTGCCAGGAAAGGGATTGGGTCGTTGGTATTGTTTAACTCTCCTTAAATGAGCCTAAATGTGAAAACAGGGTTGAGAGCCATTGGATTCAAGGCAGCAAAGAATACTGAAAGTGAATACTCATAACATCGTATCTCACATCTCACATTAGTGAGAACTGCTGGGTGTAAAGACACTGTGTCAGGTGAAGGCAACTAGTGAAAGCTTTTCTGAGCAGAAGAATGATGTGGTCTAAAGCCTGTTTCCTTTGAGACCCTTGGGCTCAGTTGGGTAAGTGTCCAACCCTTGATTTCAGCTCAGGTCATGATCTCAGGGTTGTGAGATTGAGCCCCGTGTTGGGCTCTGAGCTGGGTGTGTAGCCTGCTTAAGATTCTCTCACTCCCTCTCTCTTGTTCCCTCCCCCGCCCTCTCTCCTTCTCTAAAAAAATAATAATAAAGGGGCACGTGGGTGGTTCAGTTGTTAAGCAGCTGCCTTCGGCTCAGATCATGATCCCAACATCCTGGGATTGAGCCCCGCACTGGACTCTCTGCTAGGCAGGAAGCCTGCTTCTCCCTCTCCCTTTCCCCCTACTTGTGTTCCCTCTCTTGCCATCTCTCTCTCTGTCAAATTAATAAATAAAATCTTTAACAACCATAATAAAGACTACATTTTCATAAGCAAATAAACCATGGCTCTTTTTGTTGTTGTTTTGCCAATTTAAAAAATTATAAAAGCAGGGGTCCCAGCTGGCTCAGTTGCATGTCAGCTGAGCATGCAACTCTTGATCTCAGAGCTGTGAGTTCAAGTCCTGTGTTGGGTATAGAGATTATACCCAAAAACAATTTTAAAATAATTTTTTATTTTTAAAAAATAATAGAAAAAATAATTTTAAAAAATTATTTAAAAAATAATTTAAAAATTTTTTAATTAAAAATAATTTTTAATTTAAATTAAAATAAAATAATTTTTTAAAATATAATTTTTAATTATATTAAAGAAATAATTTAAAATTTTTTAATTTAAAAAAATTTTAAAAATTATAAAAGTAACATAACCTTCTTGTGATAATTCAGTAACACATCAAATGAGAGTCCCACCTTACCCCTGTTCACCCTCCATATCCCCAGAAGGAGACACTCATGGCAATTTGGGCTACTATATTTCCAATTGTTTTTCTGTTCATTTGCATGCCTAGGTACTCATGGAAATATGTGATCTGAGTCATACAGATTGGTTATGGATATATACTTGTATATTAGAAATATAAAAACATGCATGGGGGCGCTGGGTGGCTCAGTGGGTTAAGCATCTGCCTTTGGCTCAGGTCTTGATCCCAGGGTCCTGGGCTCAAGCCTCACCTCCGGCTCCCTGCTCAGTGAAGGGTCTTGTTTCTCTATCTGCCCCTCATCCCTCTCATACTTTCCCTCTCACTCTTTGTCTCTCTCAAGTAAATAAATAAAATCACACACACAAAAATAATAACATGCATGGGATTAATAAACATGAAGTTCAAGATAAGGTTATGAGGGGAGAAAGACATAGATGAACATGAGGTGGTTTTATATGTTGAGAAGTAAGCTCGGTTTGGAGGAGAGTGGCTTTTATGTTATTATCTATACTTCTTTAAATGCATGAAATATAATATAAATCCATGCTTTTATTGTGTGTTGAAATACATGTTTAAACGTATTTTGATTTTAGAACAGCTTTTTTTTTTTTTAAGATTTTATTTATTTATTTGAGAGAGAGAGAGCAGGAGCAGGGGGAAGAGGGAGAAGCAGACTCCCCACTGAGCAAAAGGCCCAATGCAGGGCTCCATCCCAGGACCCCAGGATCATGACCTGAGCCAAAGGCAGATGCTTAACCAATTGAGCCACCCAGGCGCCCCAGAATAGCTTTACATTTAGAGAAAATAAAATGGAAAGATCGGACAGAGTTCAGATAGTAAAGGGCTCAGATGCTACAAGGCTCCCATATATACTGTACTGGTTTTCTCTCTCATAACATCTTGCATTAGCAGGATACATTTGTTACAATGATAAAGCAATATTATTAACTTAACTAATATTTTATTCAGAGTTGGTAGTTTTAATTAATGTTCTTTTTCTGTTCTAGGATCCCATCCAGGATACTACCTTATATTTTGTTATCATGTCTTCTTAGGCTCTTCTTGTTTTGGATTCCTCGTTTTTGATGACCTTGACAGTTTTAAGTACTGGACAAGCATTATGTAGAATGTCCTTCAGTTGGGATTTGTCTGGTGTTTTCCCATGATCGAGCTGGGGTGATGGATTTGGGGAAGACCACAGAGGTAAAGTCCATTCTTTTTTTTTTTTTTTTTAAAGATTTATCCATTTATTTATCAGAGAGAGGGGGGGGCAGAGAGCAAGAACAGGCAGACAGAGAGGCAGGCAGAGGCAGAGGGAGAAGCCGGCTCCCTGCCGAGCAAGGAGCCCGATGTGGGACTCGATCCCAGGACGCTGGGATCATGACCTGAGCCGAAGGCAGCCGCTCAACCAACTGAGCCACCCAGGCGTCCCGGTAAAGTCCATTCTTATCACATTATATCAACATGACATCACTGATGAGGTTGGCCTCGGTCACCTGGCTCATTGTTAACGGTCTTGGGTTACTGGTGGTGTTATTTCTATTTGTTTTTAGTTACATTTAATGTTAGGCATCAAGAAAGATACCTTATTGAGTAAGATCATGAATCACGACTTATATTGTTCTTAATTTATACTAGGATATCACCACCTCTAACTTTAGCAGATGATATCTATCAGGACCTGTTCTATCTTGAAGTGTGTGTGTGTGTGTGTGTGTTTTAAGGTTTTATTTATTTATTTGAGAGAGAGAGAGAGCACGCATGCGTGAGGGCACCAGTTGTGGGGAGGGGCAGAGGGGTCATGACCTGAGCCAACAGCAGAAGCTTAACGGACTGAGCCACCCAGGTACCCCAGTAAATTGTTTTTTATAAAAACAGCTTTATTGAGGGCACCTGGGTGGCTCAGTCTCTTAAGCATCTGCTTTTAGGCTCAGATCCGGATCTCCTGGGATCAAGTCCCACAAGAGACATCCTGCTCAGTGGGGAGCCTGCTTTTCCTTCTCCCACTCCCTCTGCTTCTGCGGGCTCACTCACTCTCTCTCTGTCAAAAAAATAAATAAAATCTAAAAAAAACCAACCAGTTTTATTGAAACATAATTTACCAGCCATACAATTTGCTCATTGTAGGTATGCAAATCAATGGGTGCCTGCCTGGCTCAGTGAGAAGAGAGTGCGACTCATGATCTTGGAGCCATGAATTTGAGCCCCATGTCAGTGGTAGAGATTACTTGAATAAACAAGTATATATAAATAAAGAAAGTGTGTGATTCAATGGCTTTTAGTATAATCACAGAATTGTGTGACCATTACCACAGTCAATTTTAGAATATTTTCATCACTCCCCGTCAAAAACCCATGCCTATGAACAGTCATTCCCTCTTTGTCTCTAACCCTTCTCCTGAGCTCTAGGTAACTGCTAGCTTACCTTCTGTCTCTGCAGATTTGCCTATTCTGGACATTTCGTATAAATGGAATCACACAACATGTGGTCCTTGCGACTGACTTTCTCACAACATACTGTTTTCAGGATTTGTTCATGTTGTGCCATGATATGTTATAGTATTTCACTTCTCTTTGTTGCTAAATAATATTCCAAGGTATGGAGGTATCACCTTTTGTTAATCTACTCATTATACTATAAACTTTAACTTGGGCTCTTTCCACTTTTCCATTATGGTGAATAATGCCGTCACAGACATTCTTGTACAAGTTTGTGTGGGTGCCTGTGCGTTTAAGTTACCAACACTATACACCTGTATTATTCTGTACCATTCTGTATTCTAGCTGTCACATTTGTGGCAATTCTACCATAAGCTTAAGTTATTTTACCTTTTATTTTTATTTTATTTGTTTATTTGAGAGAGAGAGAGAGAATGAGCAGGGGAGGGGCAGGGGTCGAAACAGACTTCCTACTGAGCAGGGAGCCTGATTCGGGGCTTGATCCCAGGACTCCAGGATCATGACCTAAGCTGAAGGCACTCGCTTAACTGACTTAACTACCCAGGTGCCCCGATTTTTACCTTTTCATGAGATTATGACTGTTTACTTGTCAAAACATTCTATATTATAAATTACTGTCTTTTTATTCCTTTGTATTAATTTTAGCATCTTATATAGGGTATTGGGTTGATTCTTTTAAAATTCTGCTAGGTAATTTACATCTAGGAATTGCATTTCAGATGGCCAAAAAGAGCATTACAATGTATATCTTATTAAGAGGAAGAGCTGTTGGATTTGATAAGATTGGGGAACACTGGACCTTTTCTTTCTCCCAATCAGACTTAAGGATTCCTTTCCCTGAGCACCACTGTATATATCATCACTAAAGCAAATCATGTGACCATATGATCATTGTTAACAGATTAGTTCTTCGAAGACTACGAGCCCTTTGAGCCAGTGTCTTTGTCTTTTATTTTTATTTTATATTTCTAAGGTTTGGATAGCTTCTGGGGCTCAGCAAATATTTGCTGCATGTTGAATAATGGGGAATAAATGAGACGACCACCCAAAGGCAGCAAGGCAAGAAAAAACACTAGGTGGGAAGAAGGGAAGACTACTGTGTCCTGACATCTGAGTTCAGGCTCTAGGCTCTGCTCCCTCACTTCCAATCTAATTCTCCAAGTTGGCTCTGGACCCATTGGGTGGAACTCCCCCAAGCCACCACCCTTCACCATCACCTGCCCCAGCTCTGGGCAGCCAGGTCTGGACAGATTGCCCCAACCTCTCAGCAATGCAGTGTAGTGGGAGTGTACTTGCAGCTGCTGACCTTGTGCCCTCTAGATGAGTGCTGCCTTTCAGAATATTAGTGCCTGGATCCCGCTGCTAGAACAGGCATCAGTGGGATGCACACTGCTTCATTTGGGCTTGATGGCAGCATGTTTAAATTAAAGCTGAGCTTCTCTGCACCTGTGCTGGTTTCCATAAGGCTCTAGATCTGGAAACTTTCCCAGGGGTCTTTGCTGCATGGCACAGCCTCAGCAGCCCCCACAAGTGTTGTGCCCTTCTCCAGGTGGTTAGTCATCTTTCCTCTCCATTGTGCCACTTATCACATTCCACCTTCTACTATTGGTATTAGAATATATGAAGCTTCGCCACTTAACTGTAACTTTTAGGGATAGAAACTGGGTTACACACCTTCACATTCTCATAGTACCTAGAGCATTGCCTCGGTCCACAAATGACAGGACACATATGGTTTATTATGTTCTGTGTTAAATTAATGTATTACAGATTACTATGTTTCATGCATGTATTTTATTAAAAATGTGTCTCAATGAAGTAAAATTCACATAGCAAAATCAATTATTTTAAAGCAAGCAATTCAATGACATTGGTACCTTCACCACCTTATGCATCAACCATCTCGTTCCAAAACATTTTCTTCACTGCAGAAGAAAACTCTCTGTATACTGAGTGGTCACTGCCCATTCCTGCTTTCCCCTATTGCCTGGCAAGCATTCATCTGCCTTCTGTCTCTATTCCAGATAGATACTATTCCACATAGCTCTTATACCTATTCCAGACAGCTCATATAAATGCAGTCATACAATAGATGACCTTTAGTGCCTGTGTGCTTTCACTTACCACCACGTTTTCAAGATTCATCCATGATGTAGCACTTACCAGTATTTCATTCCTTTTTATGGCTAAATAAATTCTGTGTATTTGCAGTTGATTGCAGGTACCCAATGTTACCACTAGATGGCACTACTTTCCTAGAAATTTCCTGGTGGTGGTTCCGGCAAGTTAGTGAAATTATGGAAACAAATTACATCAATTCAAGGACTGCTTTCATTGCAATGCCTGATGAATGAGCCATTATGTGTTCTTTGACAGTACAACATACAAAATGTTACGGATCTAGCCATTATATGTTGATATAAACAACAGTGGTTTTCACCAAATTAGATACTACTTTCCAGATTTGTTTACAGTATTTGTTTCATCTTGAATTATCAAAATATAAATCTTTTTATTAAGCTGTTAATGAATAATAACATCCCTGTCTAGAGTGGCATAACAAAACATTGTAGAGAAGTTTGTAATGTCATTGTAAAATCTGCATGATATTTGGCTTGGTTTAGACTCTGGTTCTGCTATTAGCTAAAGGTTCATGAGAAATGAAAGCAAATTAACAACTTCCTTTCAGGGATTTATGGGTATCAAGTGAAATATGTATGTGAAAATGCCCCACTATCTGGGAAGTATTATACTCATTGTTACTAATTTTGAAGATTTAAAAATTCATACTTAGTGTTTACATCATGCATAAAAATGTTATTCTCTTTTAGGTAGTGTAATTAAGCTCAGAGCTTATCAAGAATTTTAAGAATTTTGGGGGGTCTGGCTGGTTCAGTCAATAGAGCGTGACTCTTGATCTTGGTGTCACAAGTTTAAGCCCATACTGGGTGTAGAGATTACTTAAAAAAAGAATTTTGACAACTTAAAAAGCAATTCCATTTTGAGCATTTCTCTGAGACTTTCATCAGAGAGAGTAGTTTGAGAAGATTCTGTGTGAGGAATTCTGTGAGGAAACTACAGCAATTTTAAGTAAGTAACCTTTGTACTGGATAATTCGGCTGTGTTTATTTAGATTAGGTAACTTTGATTTGACCAACAATATTTCTTAGTACGAGAAGCATTTGTCCTATCTGGTGATAACAGTTCAAAGATTCTTTGTACCTTTAATTTAGTGCCCAACAGAGTTTGACATATAACAAGCCTTAAGTATATAATGGTAAACAAATAAACGAGTTCTAGTCCCTATATTTCTCCCTTATTTGACTAGAAATTTTCCCTCCTTCCTTTCCTTCTTCCCAGATTTTAAAGTAATCTCTACACCTAATGTGGGGCTAGAACTTAGGACATTGAGACTATTCTAGGGCATCGAGCCTGTGTTTTATAGAAGTTATTTCAGAGGATGTTCCCTTCCCGTGGGTCAAGTTTTTTAGGAGTTAGCATTGTATGGGTTTAAAAAAGGACATTGAGACCAAGATGCTCTACCAACTAAGCCAGCCAGGCACCCTTTCTAGGAATTTCTTTACGGTAACAAATGTTTTATTTATCAAATGCCCAGACCAAATACTGCCCAGCCCCCAAATAAAAAACAAAACAAACAAACAAGTAGTGTTTATTGGATGCACAAATGAATAGGAAAGTACATTAGTACTAAAATGCAGAAAATACAGGTTTAAAACAGTTTGTTATGTTTTTAAAATATTTAAAGTCTATTTCAAAGTTACAAATTCTCCCCTAGTTGATCTAGCAGTTTAGTTAAAAGCTAAAGCGGTTAGCATCTATAATCATCTTTTTTTTTTTTTTTTTTAATAATCATCTTTTAACGGATAAAACCGAAGCAAGCCAGGGGTGTTCACAGATAGATTTGCAAGTGATTCATATGACCTCAATTTCTTAAAATGTAAGCAATACAGAGCTCTTTGCATGTATAGGAAGCACTGGGACCTTGAAAGCCGAAAGGGAGGGAGGCGTGGGGCAAATGGACTCCATGAGATTACATCCACACAAGCATTCAACTCGGAACCTGGCTCAGAGCACCTTTGTGCTAATTAGGTAAGGACCTCTCTGGGCAGCTGCAGCCCAGCTAATGGATTTCTGTTCCTAAGCTTCTTTGGTGGGGGGCAACCTTGCACAATAAACAACCTGCAGAACTATTTTTGGAGGCCCTGGGGCTAGCTGTGGTCATTAAGGAGATGGCATGATATAGTGGTCAGATGGCATTCCCCATTTTACCTGTAGGGAGCTAGGAACAGAGCCACCTTTCCATGCCCTGACTTGTAAAGTGAGACAATGCGACAATGTCACTAGGGTTGTTTTGCCCACGAAATGAGCGAATGCTGTCCACGGCTCTGTCAGGATGGCTGGTGTATGCGAACCTCACATGAGGTGGTTTTCTTAGTCTTCTTCTGAGATGATTATTTATGAGTCCTTTCCCAAATGCGGCAGCATTCTGAAACATATGCTGCTGCATCTCTTACTGTTTGCTGTCACCTCCACTTTCTCACTAGGAATGTTTCTGTTCCGGTGGTAAGGAATATAAACAAACACAGGATTCCTCAGAGTGCATTCTCCTGGATTTTGGAATAGCAAAATTTCTCATCATAGACTTAAAACACTGAATAAACTTTATTTTATAGAGTAGTCTTAGGTTCACAGCAAAATTGAGAAGAAAATGCAAAAAATTCCCACGTCCCACACACCCCTCCCCCGACAACCCCTCCTCCGTTGTCAATGTCATGCCCCAGACAGCTACACTTGTTACGGTTGATGAACCAACATTGACACATCAATGTTAACCAAAGTCCACGGTTTATATTCAGGTTCGCTCTTGATGATGTGTATTTTATGGGCTTGGAAAAATGTGTAAAAACACCTACCTACCATCATAATTCTATACAGAAAAACAACAACAAAATCCCCCGTGCTTTACCTAGTCATCTCTCCTTCCTCTGAGCCCCTGGCAACCACTGATCTTTTAATATCCCTATAGTTTTGGCTTTTCCAGAATTTCAGGTAGTTGGGATCATACAGCACGTTAGCCACTTTAGACTGCCTTTTTTCATTTAGCAATATGCATCTAAAGTTCTATGCCTTGTCATGATTTGATAGCGCATTTGTGTTTAGTGTAGTATAATATTCCATTGTATGGATATACCACAATGTATGCACCCATTCACCTACTGAAAGGCATCTTGTTTTGGCAACCATGAATAAAGCTGTATGAGCATTCATGGGTAGGTTTTGTGTGGACGTAAGTTCTTGATGCCTTTGGGCAAGGAAAGTGATTGCTGGATTGTATGGTTATAATAGGTTTAGTTTTGCAAGAAGCCGCCAAACTCTCTTCCAAATGGTTACATCAGTTTGCAATCCCACCTGCAATGAATAAGAGTTCCTTTTGCTTGGCACCTGCACCAGCATTTGGGGTTAGTGTCTTGGATTTTAACCATTCTACTAGGCGTGTAAAGGTAACTCATCATTGTTTTAATTTGCAATTCCTTAAGGATGTGTGATTTTGACCATCTTTTCATACACTTCTTTGCCCTCTGTATATCTTCTTTGGTGAAGTGTTTTTTCAGGTCTTTTGTTCAATCTTAACTGGATTCATTTTCTTATTGGGTTTCACCATGATTTTTTTTTTTTTTAAGTTGTGGAGACTTCAGTAAATACAGAAAAGCACAAGGGAAAAAATAGAAATTTCTATAGCTTAAAAATAACCAGAACACTGTTTTATACCCTTTGGACCTGTTTTCTCTGTACATATGTAAATATTGTTACATAAAGTACATAAAAAATTAGGATAACACTCAACAACTAGAGAAAGGCCATGTTCATCAATGTTCCCCTGCAGAATTAGAATAGGATCCCTTGTCTTCTTGTCCTCATGTTGCCTCAGTTCCAGAAGCTCCTCCTATACTCCTTGTTGCAAACTATGCCAGCATCTTCACAATGGCTGAGTGACCGACAGGCAGCCTTCCATCTTTCTTCCTTAAAAACTGCAATGAGGGCAAGCAATGTCAATACATTATGGAAAGGTTTTCTACAAATCTCGTACAGATGATACTTCTCAAGGAGTTTGGAAAATTACACCAAATGCAGTTCCTAATCCACACATGTCCAGTTTACAGCTTGGTACAGGTTTGGATGTCAATAAATCCGGATTCAAATCCCGGCTCTGGGTGGTAAAATGTAAGTTGTTGCCGCTGTCTCATTTTGTCTTTCTTACAATTAAAGGGAAGAATCATAGTACCTAGTTTGTAGGATCGCTGGAATGTACTGAATCAGAATGACCAATGAGAGCTTACCTAGTTCAGTTTGACACCAGGCCCCTTCCCAGTTGGTAGCAAGTACTAGAGGCCAGCAGGCCAGGCAAACACTATGGGCTGGGCTGGTATTATCGAAATGAGTGATTCCTCGGGCGCCTGGGTGGCTCAGTGGGTTAAGCAGCTGCCCTCTACTCAGGCATTGGGACTGAGCCCCACATCAGGCTCCCTGCTCACCCGGGAGTCTGCTTCTCCTTCTCCCTCTACTCCTTCCTCCTGCTCCTGCTCATGCTCTCTCTCTCTCTCTCAAATGAATAAAATAAAATCTTTTAAAAAATGAGTGATTACTGGGGCACCTGGGTGGCTCAGTGGGTTGAGCCTCTGCCTTTGGCTCAGGTCATGGTCTCAGGGTCCTGGGATCAAGCCCCGCATCAGGCTCTCTGCTTGGCAGGGAGCCTGCTTCCTCCTCTCTCTCCGCCTGCCTCTCTGCCTTCTTGTGACCTCTCTCTGTCAAATAAATCAATAAAAATCTTTTTAGAAATGAGTGATTACTGATATTATTTATTCATTCGCAAACATTGTCTCTCTTAATGATCTATTATGACCATGTGGGTATTTACACATCGAAGATATTGAAAGGAAAAAGGAAAGAAAGCTTCTTGTTTTGGAGAAGCTTGTTGTCTAGCATGTCAGGCAGATAAATAAACTACCAGCTAGAACATGGGGTTGGAAGAAGGACAGGACCTAGCTGTGTACAAGGCGTCAAGGTCTCCTGAAGGGGTGGGTGCTTGCCTTGTCAGGGTGAGGGAAGCTTTCCAGGGCAGGCTCGGATTAAGCTTGACTTGATGTGTGAAGAGGAGTCAGCCTAGATAACCAGAGAAGGCACAGAAGGCTGAGTGAGTACAATCTATTCACAGAACCGTGAATGGCTGTGTACAAGAGAGTACCAATGACTCAGGCAGCCATAGGAGAAGAGCCCAAGAGGTAATTTCAGCAGACATCTTTATCCGGTGTATAATTTGCCTTGTCCTGACCCCACCTCATTTCCTACAAATGCCCTCCCTGTTCCAGTCCCACTGGCCTCCTTGCTTTTCCTCCAAGACGCCAAACACACTTCAAACTGCAGATAGCCACAGGCCCACTCCCTCAGCTCCTTCCGGTTTCTGCCTAAGTGCCACTTCCCTGACCGCCCTGTCAGGCATTTTTCCTGTGCGGTCTCTCTCCATGGCGCTCATCACGGCCTGACACACTGTATGCTCCACCCGTCACTAATCTGTTGCTTGTCTCTGCCGCTCTGCCCTCCGGGATGAGAACAGAGCCTGACCTTTGCCAGGCAACTCACATATTTTTTATGTTTAAATGAAGCCACACGATTGCTGTTAATCGAAGTCACGACAATACATCTCACGGGATGATACTTTTGTTCCTGTTTGTACATTTGTTTTTGCTGTACTGTCATGTAAAGGCTAAAGACATACAGAGTTCTTACCTGATCTTTCCCTATGTATGAAAGCAGCCAGGGCTATGATCAAAACAATTTAAGTTGCTCCTAAAAGATGTTCCACATCACTCATCATGAGGGAAATACAAATCAAAACCACAATGAGATAACACCTCACACCTGTCAGAACAGCTAAAATTATCAACGCAGAAAACAGCAGGTGTTGTCAAGGATGAGGAGAGAGGGGAACTTTCGTGCACTGTGGGTGGGAAAGCAAACTGGAGCAGCCCCTCTGGAAAACAGGATGGAGGTTCCTGGAAAAGTCGTAAGTTGACTACCCTATGACCCAGCAATTGCACCACCAGATATTTACCCAAAGAATACAGAAATACTAATTCAAAAGGGTACATGCACCCTCATGTTTATAGCAGCATTATCGACAGTAACCAAGTTACGGAAGCAGCCCAAATGAACATTGACAGATGAATGGATAAAGATGTGGCATAGATATGCAATGGAATATTACTCAGCCATCAAAAAGAATGAACTCTTGCCATTTGCAAAGATGTGGATAGAGCTAGAAGGTATTATGCTAAGTGAAATAAGTCCATCAGAGAAAGGCAAATACCATGTGATTTCATTCATGTATGGAAGTGAAGAAACAAATCAAATGAGCAAAGAGGTGGGGGAGAGAGGCAAGCCAAGAAACAGACTCTTAACTATCAAGAACACATGGATGGCTGCCAGGGGGAGGTGGGCAGGAAGAGGAGGATGGGGAAAATAGGTGTTGGGGATTAAGCAGGGCACTTGTTGTGATGAGCACCTGGGCGTGGTATGGAATGTGGAATCACTGTATTTTCCACCAGAAACCAATATATCACTGTATACTAACTAACTGGAATTTACATAAAAACTTAAAGAATTTAAGTTGATCCTGGGAAATGGTGATGGAGAAATCTGTAAGAATTTTTTTATTCCTTTAAAAGGGGTTCACACATTCCTCTTATTTAAGCAACACTGTTAGAGTATCTTGGCGTGTTTTGTTTTGTTTTGTTTTGTTTTCAGTTCGTAAGGAATATAAGAGTTAAACATTAAACATCTTAGTACCACCACCTACAAGCTTTCTGTTCTTGTGCAAATTATTCACCTGAGAACCACCTGACTATCGTTTCTGAGCGGATTAGATGAGATAATGCATGAGGAGTGTTTAGCACAGAGCCAGAGCATAGTGGGCTCTCCATAAACTGAGCTACGTTAGGCTAATTATCTTAAGAGGTAGGGAATAGAGTTGAATCATTTTCAAAGTCATATCCTTTCCTCCACAATATGTATTTGAAATACAAATTCCCTATGTTTTTGAAAGATGAGCATTTCTCTCACGAGATCTCAGGAGCTGTGTGGGTTTTGCCCATTTATCACTCTCTAGTTACCTAGCCCTGTGCCTGGTTTGCTCAAGTGTTGACCGTCTCTCAGGTGCCAGCATTGAAAGGCCATGTAAGTTCCAATACTGAGCACAAGAGGACAGTGTTGTCCCACTTATCCCCACCCTGGCTCCATGCAGTTAACTCGCCTGAGGAAAACGTATTGTTCAAGCCTACTTCTAGTCAAGGAAGCAAGTCCTTCATTTCTTTTTTTTTTTTTTAAGATTTTATTTATTTATTTGACAGCGAGAGATCACAAGTAGGCAGAGAGGCAGGCAGAGAGAGAGGAAGGGAAGCAGGTTCCCTGCTGAGCAGAGAGCCCGATGTGGGACTCGATTCCAGGACCCTGAGATCATGACCTGAGCCGAAGGCAGCGGCCCAACCCACTGAGCCACCCAGGCGTCCAGTCCTTCATTTCTTGAAGGCTCAGGCTCTTCGTTTTTGCTCCATTTCTGCCTAGAATATAAACTATCCTTCCCACAGAAATAAAAAGAAATTCTAAAAGCTTGACTGTGTTTGTACCCAAGACTTCATAGTTTAACGACAAATTATTTAAATCAAAGCAATTTAAACTGGTTATCCCTCTCTATTGGGTAACATAAAATATAATGATATTGCAATTAACATGATTATGTGGACCCTCTGAAACACTAGTTTGCTTGTGAATCATTGTGAACAACTTTCCAAAGGTAGTTGCTAACCTTGAACACTTCATTCTACAAATATTTACTGAGTGCCTTCTAGGTGCCAGGGATTTTTCTGGGCACTGGGGAGTTAAGTGAGGAAGACAGAACATTGTTGTGTCTTTGTGTTTAGCCTGGTGGATATTCTAGAAGGACAGGGAGGAAGAGATATGCCTGCTTGCAGAGGCTCAACACCCTTGAAAGAATATCTTAGAAACATCTAGATGTATTTAGAGAGACAGGGATTTAGAGATGATCTTGTGGAAATTCAGATGCTTAGAGGGGCTAGACAGATGATATAAATAAGTAAAATGGGCCAGGTGGGAACTAGCATTAAATGAAGAGCAACATCCAATTTAAAGACCACACCCTCCCCATCAGCTCAAGCTAGAATTTTCTTCTCTCTCTCTCTGTATGTGTGTGTCTCTCTCTCTTGTCTCGCTCTCTCTTTTCTACAACCAAAACCCCCCTCGCCTCAGCACACACACTCCTCAGGTCACCAAACAGAAAGAACAGCTCTCAGAAAGGTGGCTTCCAAGAACCATCGCCATCAGGTGCTACAGAAGAGGAAGGAGCTGGGCGAGCAGTGCCTTCCTATTTGCAAACATGAGACGTGAGATGCGGAAGGGAGTCTCAGAGGCCAGAATTTTCCAGGGAATTCAGATTTGGATTTTGCCGAAGCAACCAAGAACCTGGACTTCCATGGGCAATCTCCCAATTTTAGAAAGGTGCCTATGAATGAAATTTTTTTCTTTAATGCCATGAGGGCCAATCCAGGAGCTCAGCTGAGAGCTAAATTTGCCTCATTGCCTAGTAGCTTCATCTCTAACCTAGTTCAGTCCTCTAATTTCATAGTGCAAATAACAGACTCAGACATTAATGACTGCCCAACATCCCTATTCTTTCCATTCAGTAGTAAAACTGATAAAAAAAAAAAAAAAGTGGAGGAAATGTCTGACAACCATGAGATAACTCCTGTCAACTTTAAATAAGTTGGGCTTGATATGAACCATGCTACTTGGCAGTGTTGGTGCTGAGACGATTCAAAGAATGTGATTCATCCCAATAATGAATGTAGTACCTAATGTGAAAAATGATGTTATTGTCCCAGCGGTTGGGAGGGGGGTGGGGAGAAGGGCTGGATAAAAGCACAAGATGTGCTCCAATGGCTGCCAGGGGTTCCAAATGGGCACCCCGATGGCACTGTCAAACGTAACATGGACACAAACCCGCATGGGAAACCAGCTGCAGGGTAACATGTCAAGAAATCCCGGGTAAGTCGGCAGTTGCATTATTTCACAAGACTAATCAGAGAAGGGCATATGCCTTTTACTATTAAATTAAGAAAGAAATGGCTCCGTATCACACAGGAAACACAACGGCCATGCGGATCTGGTGAAGGAGCTCAAATGAACAAGGGGATGAGGAAATGTTCAGGAGAGGGCACCTGGGGCTTCAAATTCTGGGGCCATTTCCAATGCACTGAAAATCCTGTTTCATGGAAACAGGAGCTAAAAATATTGTGGTACTCTTCAAGAAAGTTCCATTGTCTTGACTGTTTACTCTGCGTGGCTAATTCCTGTGTTTTGCTATTCCAAGGCGATGGCCAAGTGCTGATGTCACCCTCTGGATTTGCTAAGTCTTCTTGACCTCCCATTTATTCTGTTAGGGCAGAGTGGATGTCTCAATTTTCACTGTCCTATTCCCAGCGCGGTTTCTGGCACTCAGAGGGCCCTCGGTAACTGTTTCTTTAGTTGGGTTGAGTTGGCAAAGGGGAACTGAGAAATCAGAAGCAATTGGAAGGGACCTTAGAGCTAGTTCTCATGGTCCCCACCCTCTGTCACCCCTCTGAGTGTGACAAGGCTCCCTCCTCTCACACATCCTTTTCCGTCGGTGATGGGAAATGCAATATACTATTGAGACATACTTGGCAAGCAGCCAAATTGAACTGCTCTAGACCCTCCCTAGATGATGATTCCTAACTCCAAAATAGATTGTCCTAATGTTCTTGGCCAAAAGCCCATAGTTTTAAAATGAGACTTCATGTGATTCATGGGTTTTAATATAACCATAATAAGTATTAATAACACATGCTGTGTAATCAATTGGCATTCTCCCACGAAGAGCTCTAACTCTTATTTCTTATTGTGATATCTTTATACTTACATATGAATATTAATAAATCTCTCTTCATAAGGGGCAAAACAAGCTTTTGGCTTCATGGAAGTTTCCTGACAGCAATGTGATCTAGCTCCACTAGTTTGGAAGAGCAAAGGGCTGGGGAATTTCATTTTTTTAATTTATTTTTAAATTTTATTTGTAAGTAATGTCCACACCCAGCACGGGGCTCATACTCACAACCCTGAGGTCAAAGGTTGCCCACTTTACCAACTGAGCCAGCCAGGCATCCTGTGGGCTTGGGAACTTCAGTCACTGAGATCACCCTAGAATGATGTTTAATTTCTGAATTGCACACTCTTACCCCACCCAAATGAGAGTTTCTAACTTGTCTAAATCAGGGACTTATCCACACCTTGAAAACTTGGGGTTCTTTTATCCACTCATCCAATAATCAAATTCCTAACATACGCTGGGCACTGTGGTACACGTAATGGACAGGTTCCTGTTCACCTTGAACTTTTAGTTTAGAGCAGAACAAAATGAAAGCAAACAGCAACAAAAAACTCAAGTTGCAAAAAAAAAAAAAATTATGAAGGAAAACATAGGCTAAGATGGAGAATAATGGAGACTCAGGGAGACTGAGTTTAAGTGGCACGGTCTCGGGAGACCTCTGTGGAGATGACACTTAAGCGGAGGTGTTTGCAGAAGAAGATGCAGAGCTGTTCAGGAGGAGGAAGAGGAGATGCAAAGGCTTCTCCCTCCTTGTCTTGATGCCAAGCAAAGAACCCAGCCTGGCCACAGTTCTAGCGAGACATGGGATGTGGCTCCAAGTGACGTAGGGGGTCTGACACACTCGCGCGCCGTGCTCTCAGGAGCCCAGGCTTTGTTTTGGGCCTTTTGGAGCCATAGAAGAGTTTCCGCCTGCAAGGCAATGTGATCCCAATTAAGTTTTGAGGAATATGTTCTTGATGCTCTAGTGGGACTGGCCTGGAGGAGGCTAAGAGCAGCCCCAAGCGGAAGGGTTAGGAATCGCAGACCAGACGGAGTGGGCAGTGCCCCTGGAAAACAAGTGGGACAGATCAGGTGTCGTGTTTTGATGAGGTCATGGATAGAACTTGCTGATGGATTGATGGGGGAGGTAAGGGATGACTTGGCTTGACAAATGGATTGCATAGAATCCCAATATAATAAAACCATAAATAGAGCTGTTCTATTTAAGGAGGAAGAAAAAGAAAAGGGGCAGGTTGGGTCCAGTCTGCTGGGTGCCTTCCTCCTCCCCAACCACCCTTGGGTCTCCCTAGATTACCCACGTATGGTTCTCAGTTTTTAGGGAGCTGAGCCACTTGGAAAGCTTGTTAAATACTGGTTCCTACAGGTAGTGTTCTGGATCAGAGCATTTAGAGCAGATAAGATGGTTAATATGGATGTGTCTGCTGATAAGAACTATGTATCCACTGGTTTCAACTAACCTGTAGATTGCTGGGTAGAAATACCTTTTTTTTTTTTTTTAAGATTTTATTTATTTATTTGACAGAGATCACAAGTAGACAGAGAGAGAGGAGGAAGCAGGCTCCCCGCTGAACAGAGAGCCCAATGCGGGGCTCGATCCCAGGACCCTGAGATCATAACCCAAGTTGGGTAGAAATACCTTACAGCAACTGGCAAGCAGTTTGTTGGCAGACTTATGGCTCCTTTTTGTAAGCTTTTTCTTTCTTTTTTTTTTTTTAAAGATCTTATTTATTTATCTGACAGAGATCACAAGTAGGCAGATAGGCAGGCAGAGAGAAAGGAAGGGAGGCAGGCTCCCTGCTGAGCAGAGAGCCTAATGTGGGGCTCAATCCCAGGGCCCTGGGATCATGACCTGAGCCAAAGGCAGAGGCTTTAACCCACTGAGCCACCCAGGCGCCCCAGCTTTTTCTTTTTTTTAAAGGAGCTTTTTTTTCTTTTTTGATTTTGTGCTTTTCTAGTCTTCACTCTCTACTGAAATACAATAGGACAAATGGTTATTATTTATATTCCTAGAATTTCTATGAGTGGTTCTTCCAGTAGTTGGGATGAGTTGTACCTTTTTTTCTTCTGTCTTTTTTTTTTTTTTTTTTTAAGGTAGATGCCATACCCAGTGTGGTGCGTGAATTCACAACCGGAGATCAAGAGTCACGTGTGCTCCCAACAGAGCCCGTCAGGTGCCCCTGAATTGTACTTTCTTAACTTAATGATGTTATCATAACCTCATCTAGAACCACAAGAACTAAGTAATAAGGCTGTGTAAATATGTGTTTCTGCTGAAGACAGTAGATACAACAGAACCCGTAGCACAGCTTGTAGGAACTTGCGGATGTACTTACAGCGTATAAAAAACTAAAAGTTACAAAGGATTTGGTCATTGTTTCCCTTGATGCTTTATTTCTTTGGACTGGCTTTATCCCCATCTAACATGTTCTTCAATTTACACATGCTGAACTTATTAAAATGAATAAAGGTGAAGCAGAAACGTGCTAATTAATCCATTAAGAAGATCAACACAGAGGGTCAAAAAGGGTAAATCAGCCCCAAACAAAGCTGGCTGGCTTTCGTTTTCTGTTGTGTGGTTTCGTTTTCGGTTTTTGCAAACGAGTGTCATCAGTCCCTACTATGTTTCTGTTGTTAGCAGGTGAGACATCCAGCCCGGACCACGCATCCCTCCAGATGACTTAACCAAAGCAGCGTGGTCCCATTATCACTCCTCCTCTTGGAAGAGAACGTTTCCGCTCTGCTGGTGTGTGTCTCCGTCCCTTCTCCGACCTTCTCCAAGGGGTTATCACACTTCTCTGACTCCCCTGGCGCTTGTGACATCCTGCTGGGCGGGCAGCTGCACCTCTTGCTTATCTCCCCCACTAGACATTGCCGACATTCCCCGAGATCCAGTCCTTGACCTTCTGCTCTGGTTTCATCTCCGCTTGCTTGCACTGAAGGCTTTCAAGCCCGATCTCTAACGCTGCCCTTCCCCCTTGGCCCCTGACCTGAATTCCCAGCAGCCTGCTGGGCATTTCACTCCCACCTCCAGTTCCGCCATCTAACACAGAACAGTTCACCAGCGGCTCCCTCCTAACTTCTCTGTTAATGATCACCATCCTCGGGCTGGAGACACACACACTCCTCACGCCCCTTCCACTCTGTATCTCATCAGGCACTTTGTCCTATTGATTTTCTCTGCTCTCATCAAAAGGACTTATTTACTCTCTGCCAAATACACCTTGCGCTTTCCCTTTGCTGGTATTTTACCTGCCGCTAAGCCTACCGAGACAGGCCTCCCAGCTGCTTATTGAAAGGCTCCCAGAAAGAGTTCCAGCCCCACCTGTCAAGTCAGCCCCCACCTGGGCAGTCCTCTGCCAAGCCTTCCACTTCTGAGTTCTAGCAAGGGCTGACTTCCTTTCTTTTCGAGACACAAGGTTGTGGTGCAGGGTTCTTGAAATCATTTATTGTTATCCAGTTTCTCTCATTTCACGGCTACTTATGTGTCAATTAGATTGTAAATTCCTGGAAGACAGGAACCACATCTTAAAATACTGTGGTACTGTGCAGAGTGCCTATACAGACCAGACACTCAAAACTGCTGGTTGATTTGTTTGCACGGGGTTCGTCTGATGATAGAAGTGAAGGAGAGACACCCACTGCGGTTCCGTTTGCAATTTAGCTGCTCATTCCATTGACCTACTAAATGCAAACTCTTTCCAAATATATTGCTCACAACATGTTTTTTCCCCCGTGAGTACTTGAAAAGAACAAAATAGCATGATAAAAACTGGGGGAGAAAAGACTTCTAGTAGAGGTGATGATGTTCTAGAACCTAGGTGAGGTTCGGTGGGCTGAGGTCCGGAGCCCATGACCAAAAAAGAATTCTTGAGACATCTTTGGTGCAAAATGGTGGTTTATTAAGCAGGGGACAGGACCCATGGGCAGGTGAGGGGAAGGGAAGTTTCAACGGAGTTTTCATATGCTAAGAGGGCCTATAAGGTGCCGGGATACCAGAGGGATTGATCAAAGTTCTTTTGGCAAGCCATTCACATTTCTGCTATCAAGCATTTTTGTTAGTGAGATTTGGGTTTAGAAGAAATTTAACTTTATTTAGGGCTGAGGAACTGAGTTATTTGCCTCTGGAAATTTGTGCTATTGATAAGGTAACTTCTTTGTAGATCTCTAGGACATTTGTAAACCAAGCAAAACTCTGTCTTGCAGGACTGTGATCTCTGCAAGTTAACTATTTGTTTCTCATTTATGGCAGTCAGGGGTGCCTGAGGAATGTCACCCACCAAGGGGAGGGGAGCGGGTGGAGAGGGGGTGCAAAGTGCCAGCTTTTGCTTTGTCCTCAGCCAGCCTCCTGCTCCCTCATCGAGGCATTTGCAAAAACATATCTCTTCATGCTATTGGCAGGTGCAAAGGAGATCTGCCGGTGTTGTGAATTTATATTCTTCCTTGGTTAAATGATGATGCATGGCAAACAACCACAACACCTCAGTGGCTATGATGGTAAACCTTTATTTTTGTGTATGAGTGTGTGGGTTGGCTGGGCAGTTCTGCTGATCTGAGCTGTTCTTGGGGGGCTCACTAGTGCACCTGAAGCCAGCTGTGGGGACGGTAGCCAGTTTTGGTGATCTTGGCTTGGCTCTCCTGGTGTCTGGAGCCTTGGCTAAGGTGGCAGAACTGGGTTCTCCTATCGTCCCACAGGCTAGCCCTGGCTTGTTCTTGTGGCCATGCAGTGCTCAGAGAATGAGAGGGGGAGAGAGAGAGATTGATTAAAGAGGTATGGCCCCGTTAGACTCAGAAATGGCCCCAGGGCAGCTGGGTGGCTCAGTTGGTTGAGTGGCTGCCTTGGGCTCTGGTCATGATCTCAAGGTCCTGGGATAGAGTCCCACATTGGGCTCCCTCCTCAGCGGGGAGTCTTTCCCTTTCCCTGTCCCAACGCATTCTCTCTCTCTCTCTCTCTCTCAAATAAGTAAATAAAATCTTTAAAAGAGAGAGAGAGACTCAGAAATGGTCCCCTGCTATTCCTCTTTCCTACTGGCTAAAACAAGGGCCAGACTAGCCCCGATTCAAGGAGTGGGACAATAGGGATGGGGAAGATAAAAATTCACATCACAAAGGGTATGGAAACATCTGGAGAGGGTGCCCGCTGTTTTTGTATCCCGGCTACTCCAGACTTACACCAGGTTCTACGGACCAGCACGGCTTCCTAGTTGCACAATACTGGGCAATTCGTGTAACCACTGTGTAGGGGCTGCGGGCAGGCCGCCCCAGACCAGCCGCTGCGGTGTGAACATTAGTTTGAGCTACAGGCAATTCTAGACCTGCTGGCTTGAGAAATTTTGCCCCTCAGCTAACTGCATGGAAAAATGTCAGTTGGGGGGGGGGGGTCTTTCCCCAAATAAGGGTTATCTGGCAGAGGTGAATTTTATCTAAATGACCATCTATATGGCAGGGCAAACATCTACACACCAAAACTCTGCTTTTCTTCTTCTTTCCCGGTGAACTGCATTCCTTGTCTCTGAAGTGCCAGACCCCTACCACTTCTCCTTAGTTCAGGAAGACAAATATACCACATCAGATCTGACTGTCTTCAGAATTTCCATGTCTGTATGGATTCCCCATAAGTACCCTAGTACATTTGATCTTCTCTTGTTAATCTGTCTCATGTCGATTTGATTCTCAGTCCCGCTAGATGGACTGAGACGCGGACAGACATTCTTGCTCCCCAAAACTCTGAGCCACTTTCCCTCACTTGGAAAATTGTCACTGTAAGAATGAACGGATACACAGGACCCGGGGCCCTGAGGGAATTCGGTAAACCCCTCCTGCTCCCCCACCAGCCATGCAGAGGTGGGAAAGAAGGGTATCCCCGCTGCAAACATTATGGACATTAAATAACTTTATTTAAATTCTATTTGGAGAACCAAAATGCTAAAACCAAACACATCCTTTGGGGGAAAAAAATGACTTAAAAGTTTCAGCAATAACTTGAAAGATTTTGGGTAAATTCACTGGGAAACAAAGCTTGATGTTATTAAAATCAGTAGGGCCTTTGGGCGCCTGGGTGGCTCTATCCGTTATGTGTCTGCTTTCTGCTCAGGTCATGATCCCTGGGTCCTGGGATCGAGTCCTGCATCGGGCTCCCTGCTTAGCAGGGAGACTGCTTCTCCCTCGGCCTGCTGCTGCCCCTGCATGTGCTCTCGCTCTCTGTCAAATAAATAAATAAAATCTTAAAAAAAAAAATCAGTAGGGCCTTACACTACTCATGGGAGCAAGAAAGAGTGGGTCATGATGTCTGTGGGCTAGGCCCATCCTCAAGGGAGGAGTGTTTGTTATTTTCAGCTAACATGTATTTTAATTTTTCCCCCAGCTTTACTGAAGTATGATTGGAAAAATTGAAGTAATGTGCACAACATGATGATACGATACATACATACTTTATGAAATGATTCCTGCAAACTAATCATGTCTCACAGTTAGCATTCTGGTGTGCGGTAAGAACACTTAGGATCTACTCACTCAGCAAATTCCAGTATATAACAGAGCACTATTACCTATAGTTACTAAGTGGTACATTGGATTCCCAGAGCTTACTCATAAGTAAAAGTTTATAGCCATTTCTTCCACCATTGATAAAGGCGACCACCATGCTATTTGCTGTTTCTGTGAGTTTGAATGTTCTAGAGTCTATCTGTAAGGGAGATCATAGAGTAATCGTCTTTCTGCGTCTTCCTTATTTCACATAGCATGATGTCCTCTGGGTTCATCCATGTTGTTCCAAATGACAGGATCTTATTCCTTTTTTATGGCTGAATAATATTCCATTTTAGAAATACATACCACATTTTCTTTTTCCATTCTCATCAACAGATTTTAGGTGATTTCCATATCTTCCTATTGGGAACAACTTATTAAGTCCTGACTGTGTGTCAGCTCCTGTGCTAGGCATGAGAGAAGTCTATGTCTCATTTAACTTTGCAACAGTCCCACAAGGAAGGTGTTCTTCTGTCATTTCATAAGTGAAGAAGCTGAAGTTTTGCACTGATCTGGAACTTGCCCAAGGTCATCCAGCCAGCAAGAGGTGGACCTGGCTTTGAACCCAGGTTTACCTAACACCAGAGCCTAAATTCTTAATCACGTAGGGCTAGAGTTAGATGGGAAGCCTTTTATATGTTTGTTTTGGCTTTTTTTTTTTTTTTGTAATTTTATCTCATTTATTTTTATTAGGATAATTTTCAAACAGAGAAAAAGTTGAAAAATTATGCATCTGCTGCTTGCTAGATTCTAGGTGAATATTCAGCTACATTGCTTTTTCAACTGACTTTCCATCTCTGTCTCTCCCTCCCTCCATTCATCTATCTTTTTTGGGGGTGCCTTTCAAAGAAAGTTACGAGCATCAGTAGAAGTTGGGATTTGAATTGAGACTTGAAGGATGTTATCAAGACTATAAAGGCAGCCGAGAGAGAGGGAAGAAGCCAAAGTCCAGGTATGGGGGAAAAGTGTGGGTGAAAGAACAAAGGGGCAGGAATGTGCATGATGACTTGACAGAACAAGAAGGAGACTATGATGCAGAGTGACAGGTGGGGGGTGTGATGATGAAGGATAGACAGGAAGGCGGGATGGAAGAGAAGGATGGCCAACCAACAGTGGAGTTCCATTCAGTGAGAGTAAATAAGAGGAACAGGAACTACCAGAGTTTCCAGCAGAAAGAATGTAGGGCATGAATAGTATCAGGAAGGCTCTTTGTCCAGATGGGCAGGAGTAAGGAAACACTGGACTAATAGAAGTCTAGTAATTCTAGTGAGCTATGCGTAAGGGAATCTGAGTCTGGAGATCAGTCAAAATAGATAGGGAGAGAACAAAACTATTAAGAAAATTTAATGTAAGAAATGTGTCTTATTGTTGCTTAAACTCACAAACAGCACCTGCTAGGATAGAATAATAATGTAGAAGAACACAATCTAAATTAATTTTTTTTCTGAAAGTGTTTCTCAGCTGTGAGTTTCAGAAAATTCCTCCCCTTGACAGAGCTTCAGGAGTGAGTAGATATCCATATTCTGCTGATGCTGACCTGGTCAGGCTCTGTGCGGGCTGCCTTCAATGCCCATCAGTCTCATGGAATCCTCACAGACCCAGAGAGGAAGGCCCTTCTGCTCCCCCCAAAATTCCTCTAACCCAGGGGTGGCTAACAGGAGGTGATTTTGTCCCTGGCCAGGGGACTTGTGGCAGTGTCTGCAGGCAATTGGGATTGCCATGACCAGAGGGTTACTGCTGGCATCTAATGGGTAAAGACCAGGGGTGTTGTTGAACATCCTACCATGCACAGGCATCCTCACGATGAAGAATTATCAGGTCCAAAATCTAACGGGTGTGAAGGGTGAGAGTCTAAACTAATTAGCACAGAATCGGAGATAAGTAGCTGCCCAAGCTGTGTTTTTTGAAAGGTACTGTTGGTCTAATTTTATAGATGAGAAACATGAGGCTCAAGAGAGTTAGGAAATTTCCTAATTTCCTCTTGCCAAGGACTGACAAAGATGGAAGTTGTTTTTTTTTTTTTTTTAAGATTTTATTTATTTATTTGACAGAGAAATCACAAGCAGGTAGAGAGAGAGGAGGAAACAGGCTCCCTGCTGAGCAGAGAGCCCAATGTGGGGCTCAATCCCAGAACCCTGACACTATGACCTGAGCTGAAAGCAGAGGCTCAACCCACTGAGCCACCCACGTGCTCCAAAGATGAAGTTTTTTACTCTGGTCTTTTGATTCCAAATTCAATGCCTTTCAGTTATACCACGACTCCATGAAAAAGAAAAAGGGGTTAACATCATTCCATTGTTTCAAGTTACAGGAGATGGGAGAATTTCAGCACCAAAGACCAAGGCAGTGATATCAAAGAGGAGAAAATAGAAAGTCTGGGATGGGAGGGGAGCTAACTACAGAGTGTACTGATAACTTCAGTTCCTGAAAGGTTAACATTCGAAGTAATGGGGTACGGAGAAGGTAAATGACAGTGTCTAGTGGGGATCTGGCGAGAAGCCCTGGAGAGAGGTCAGAACCAGAAAAGTACTGCCTCTCAGACAGGTGTTAGCCACAGGCATGACAGGAGGGGTGTAGGATAGGGGTGAAGAAAAGAGAACAGAAAAATAGGGGCTGAATTCTAAGAAAATGTTCATAAGAAAAGAAGTGCTGAAAAAGAAACCAAGGAAGACAATAAAGAAAGTGGGAACCCAAAGCAGCCCATAGGATGTGACTTTATTAAAGAAGCCAGAAAAATAGGAGTTTGAGAAGAAGGTCATTCAGAAATCCGTGTTTCTCGGAGTGCCGGGAAGAATTTCCCTGCTTCCTGTTCCGCGTGTTGCCCTGATTTGTATAACTGACTGCAGACAATCTTTTAAAATGATGTTTGTAGTTATTCCGAGAATCTTTATTACTCATGAAAATAAACTTTCAACTTCTATTTAGGCAAAAGCCTCAAATTGTCAGTCCCAGGCCCCGCTCCCCAGCTTCTGTAGCTTCCAGTCTGATGTGTACACCCCAAATATTACTTCTCTGGAGCCAATGTTCTCATTTCTCTCTGCTGAGTCCACATACCCTTGTTTGACCAAATAACAGGAACAAACAATTCCTTCCATAATGTACTCTAAGGTGTCACAATTCTGAGAATTTCAACTGAAAATTGATTCCCCTGAACTATGGTGCAATATGATTTTAGTTAACACACTTCCTATTTATTGGACCCAAATGGTAGGGATTTGAGCAAGTATGCTGAGCCTCAGGCCAGAACAGTACAGGTGGTGCCCAGCTCTGAGCAGGGAGGGGGGAGGACGGGAGGAGTCGGGGCAGAGCTATAAATGGTTGCTGAGGGAGGAGAGCGGCTGAACCATGTCAGCAAAAGGCTATTTAACTAATACTGATGTAACTGTAGGACTATGTCCCCCCGACAACTTTTCTTTACAGTAAAATAACTGTTAATGCTTATTCTGGTCAGATTTTTTGCACATTTACTCTATGCAGGGATGACATTCATTCCCTGGAATGATTATGGATGAGCCCATTCCGACCCTCCCGAGGACTCAGTGACTTCGGTTTCATGACCAATGCCTACACCCACCTTAGGACAGCTGAGGTCCTGACAAGGATTTGGAAAAGCTGGAACACTGGGGCTTCCTTTTTCATCAAAATCCTGGCTTCTAAGCCACCACTGTAACGAAAATTTGTGTGATGAAGAAAACGTCTTATCTGCCATCTGGTACGGTAGCTAGCAGCCACACGCAGGGATGGAGCAATTGAAACTTGGTTGGTCCAACAGACTAGCACTAATGCACACTGAACACTAATGCACACAAAAACCCTGAGTTTTCATTAAAATATAAATGTAAATAGCCACACTTCGTAGCCATATGGACCACGCAAATGCAGAACATTTCCACCCATGGAGGGTGTTCTGTGGGGTAGTACTGTTTAGGAGAAATGTTGTCTTTTTCCTTTCCTGCCTGGTTGGATTCCAAGGCAAACAGAAGGGTCTTTTTCCTTCCCTTTCCAGCTCCTCCAAACCCCCAGCCTCTGAGAACGGAGATTCCTCTCCTCTGACCATCTTCCCCTACTCCACGTCCACACTGCCCATCTGCAAGCCATCAGCTTGTTCAACAGCCTTGGGTGGGCAGATGGAACTGACCTTTCCAACTCAGGCACTGTCAGGCAGCCTTACCCTCCTCCTCATCAACAATCTGCAATTACCCCACTCACACAAGACAGAAATCATCCTGCCAGAGCTACAATCAGGCAGACTAAATCTGAACATTCCAAGAATCAAAACCAAACACAAAACCCAAACACATAGCATTTAATGAAATAAACAAAGTGCATGCTTCGGGCTTTGCTAGAGCTTCTCTGTGAGTGATGACTTCCGTCAGATGGAAGGAAGGTGAGGTTTCTATTCTCAAAAACTTTTTCTTTCCAAAACTTATTTTTTAAAAGATATTTTAATTTATTTATTTGACAGAGAGAGATGCGGGGCAGGGAGAGAATACAAGCAGGGGGAGTGGGAGAGGGAAGAAGCAGGCTTCGAGGCTTGATCCTAGGACCCTGGGATCATGACCTGAGCTAAAGGCAGATGTTTAACGACTGAACCAAACAGGTGACCTCAAAACTTTTTAAAAAAAACTGGTTGTCCTACATTATTTAAATAGAGAATGGACCTTATTTGCCACCCAAAACAATGTTCTGAAATGTGAAAGTATTCAAGTCTTGAACCTAAAGACCTTCACAGGTCAGCATTCAGGGCTCTCCAAGGCTCTAGATTGAGAAATCTGTTTGAAATCTGTTTTCAATGCTAATGAATTATTTTACAAGCCATATTTGCTAATTCTTATGTGTGTTTTAGACATAGATTTACTAATCATTATTCAGTTGCAACCCAAAGGTTTTTGCAATGAAAATAAGACATAAATCCAGATTTATAAAGAGCAGGAGATTAGAGAAAGGAGAAGAAATAAAACAGCCAGAGGGTAAAATGAGGAAGGGTTTCCTAGTCTATTTTTAAAAATAGACTAAAGTATTATATGGCTACTGCTCAGTAGCTTTGAAGCCCCTTTTTAAGATTTTCCAAGAAATTCAACTCTTACCGAAACTTTGATGTACCACTGACTAAATCACCTAGGGATTCTTGTTAAGACACAGATTGTGACTTAGAGGTGCCGGGGGGTGGGGGGTGAGCCCCAGATTTCGCATTTCTAGCAAGCTTGCACATGACAAAGATACCTCGGAATGGCAAGGGTGTAGACCCCAAGAATCTGGAATCAGACAGACAATTCGGAGAACCTGCTTCTGACAGGCTGATTTACAGGAAGGTTAGCCTAGAATCTGCCTTACGCGGGGTGCTTCTGGGCAAACCCGGGAAGCTGCCTCTCTAGGTCATTGAAACCGCCGCCTTTAAGGCAACATTTGAGGAATGGGGACGAGCCGCCATACAATCAACAGCAGTTACGTCGACCGGGGGCGTGTGACATGCCCGGCGCCTGCACTTCGCTTCATTGTGTCCTCTCGGCGAACACCTGAGCGGACTATTATTATTCTCATTTCACAGGTGAAGAAACTGAGGCCCAGGGACTTAACTTGCTCAAGGTCACAAGCTTTTCAGGAGCGTTGAATCCAGGTCCAGCTAACTCCCAGAGACAACGCTTTTAACTAACACTCCGGGGGCTCGGGGTCGTGCGCTGTGACCTGGGAAGCGCGGCCGGCGGCATCCCTGCCAGCTACGTCTAAGGGAGTCCTTGAATTCCTTCTCCAGACGTTGCTCGTCTACCCTGCAGGGGAAAGTTCTTTTGCGAACGCCCGGCCGCCTCTGCTCGCCTCGGTCAGGGGCGCGCGCGGCTGATAAGGGTCACGGCGGACCCCGTGGAGACGAGGGCGGTGCCGGGGCGAGCTGGCTGGGGACCCAGCGGGCTGACCCATTGCATAACCGCGAGGTGTCCCTCCGCCCCCGCGCCAAGCCTCGGCCCGGCGAGCGGATCCCGGGGATAAACCCCTTTCGCCCACCCGGCAGAGTCCACGGCGGCGCTGGCGGGGCGGGGTTGGACCCGCCGGCGCGTTTCGCAGGCCGCACTCTGGGCGCTTCCCCGCGACGCTCTCCTCCTCCCGCGCTGCCCGCCGGGCCCCCGGCCCCGCCGGCGCCTCCGCCCCGAGCGCTCCCCGCCCCTCGGAAGCGCGGACCGCGGCGGCTGGGGCCCGGGAAGGGGCCACGGCACGGGGAGTCGGCCGGGTGGGTGCGCCCGCGGGGCATGTCCGCGCGCCGCCGCCCGGGGTACATCGGTCCACGCGAGGTGAGGACGCGGCGGGACGGGGCGGGGGCCGGGAGAGGGGGGTACTGCGCGCCCGGAGCGGGCTGCGGGGCGCGGGCACCGGCCGGGCGGGGCTGCCCGGGGCGCAGCCTCCTGCGAGCGGCTGGCTCTCTCCCCGTTTCCCAGCGGCGTGGGGGCTCGGGGGGACCCGGGGCATGCAGCGTGGCGGGGCGGCCTCGGGCTGGGCGTGTTGGAGCTGGCGGAGGGCGCTCAGTGGCTCCCGCGGCCCCAGCGTCCCCGGAGCCTGAACCCCTTCCCCAGTCCAGGTCATCGGGGCGCATGCTGGGATTGGGTTAGAGGGACAGACATGTGCTCCCTCGTCCTGTCGGCGTTGGGCCCGCGCTCCAGCTGTTTCTGGGCAGGTGGCTGGAAAGGAAGCGGTTTTGATCTCCGTCTCCTGTGCTTTCCAAAGGTAGATTTCCCGGTGTTAGAGAGACTGCTTTTCTGCTGGATTGGGCTTCCAGTGACTTCCCCCCACTCCTTTTTCTTAATCGTCTTCTGCTCAGGTAGTATTTATTTCTCGTGTACGGTGTACTAACAACATACCGACTAGCCTTCAAAACCCTCAACTGACTGAACTTAATTTCTCAGCTCTTTCTTGTCCTTAAGGAAGGCCGTGTGATCCCTGTAGTGCAAACTCAGGGACAAGTGTTGACAAGCAAAATTCTAAGCATGATTCCATTAAGTACTGAGGCCATTTGGTTAGCCTTCCGTTTTCACAGTTCAGCTTTCTGACCATCTTTTTTTTTTTTTTTTTTTTTAATGTTGAGTCAGATGGAACCTACCAGAACACCGGTTAAACCATTCCATTCTGATGGGACTCTAATTCGTCCATCCTGTTTGCTTCTTTGCTGAGATCTCGGTACTCTGAAGTTGCAGCCGGCTTAGCCCAGGAAGAAAGACAAGGCCTGACAAATTTAGAAACACACTGTCTCCACGGATTTCTGAGATCACTAGCTTTTAAAATCATCAAGGGGAGGGGGGTGGCCTGGGTGGTTCCGTACATTGGGCGTCTGATTTGAGCTCAGGTCGTGTTCACAGAGTCCTGGGATGGAGCCCAGCATCCGGCTCCTTGAGCAGCGGGGAGCCTGCTTCACCCTCTCCCACTCCCCTTCTGCTCTCTCTCTCATTCTGTCAAATAGATAAGTAAAATCTTAAAAAAAGAAAGAAAAAAGATAAAGTCATCAATGGACCCTGCAATTTGTCTCACCCTCCCTCCACCAATGTCCTGCTCAACTAAGCCAATGTCCTGCCGAACTAAGTGGAGGGTGTCTGACCCTCCTGAGGTGCCCAATGTCTGTCTGTTAAATAAATAAATGGTGAAAATAAGGAATAGTAACTGAGTGACTGGATTTGGTCATGTAATGGCAGGATCTTAAAAATTGAAAAGGGTTTTTAGAGATTATCTATTCAAACCCTTCACCTGGCAAGCCAGAAAGCCAGGATTCCCATTGGCAAAGATTGGCTAAACTCACATTGTTCATTGGTGATGGAGCCAACACCACAGTCCATGCCTTCTTCTTCCCACTTGGTGACACTGGCAAAGCATATTGTTGCTAGGCATTTTGAACAAAAATGATGAAACTAGAATCACCTATAATTATATTCTTATTCTTATTATTTATTTATTTATTTTAACTGGTGGAATTTTGAAATAAATGAGAGGTTGATTTAGCCAAACCACTTCTGTAGTACAATTTAAAAAAATACAAACCTTTAAATTTAAATAATATTTACTTTCTTCTTGAACAGTGATGAATATTCACATACATCCTAGGTGAACATCCAGAAAAGAAAACTAATCAAAGCAGGTGGACTAAATTTACCTGCATCTCTCCCTGGAATCTCAGCTCCTTCTGGTGATGATTGGTTAGAGTAAAAGGTGTAACATATGACTTCGGAACCAACTTGAGAAAAGGGGTTTATATGAGGATCGTTTGTGTGTTGTGATTAACACCATGACCTTATAACAGAGCTGAGAAAGGGACTTTAAGCTGACTTCTTTAGCATTTTAGGCATTGCATACTTTTTTACGTTTCTCAATTTTTAACAGAGCTTTTTATTTACCTGCCGTATTCTGCAGTGACTACTGTGTGCCCGGTGCTGTTCTGGGCATTTGGGATCATCAGTGAATGCAGCAAAAAGATTTATTCCTGTGGAGCTCAAGTTATAATTCATTCATTAGAATGTTTCTGGATTTTGCTTGGCAGATAGAAAAGAATTTTGGTTTTGCCTAAAGTAGGGAAATGAACTTAAATGTTCCAGATTCTCTTCCTTCCAATCTCCTGATCCTGCTGATTTTATAATCACTGGAAACAAAGAAGGGAATTCAGATAAATTACTTTGACTTCTTTGAAAGGATATCCTCCCACGAAGAGCAAGTGCCACATTAGGTTATTTTATGTATGTTCATTCGGAGTCCCTTAAATTATATTTCCTTTAGTGCAGGGACATCATTGGGGTGACATTAAACTTAATGAAGCATGGGAGGGTTCTTTTTCTCACTAGCGTTAGCGTGCCCGTGGTCGTGTTGCTATTGTAATGGTACCAGTGGGTAAGATGTAGCTGCTTACTTATATATGCAGATGGTGTTCTGCTTTCATTTTTTCTCACTTTATATTTTGTCCCCCACTCCTCTCCATATTCCTAAGCTTCACAGTGTTGTGACTTCTTGGTAAATCCGTTACCACGGAAGGTTTTTTTCAGACATTCCAGTTTTAAGCATTTTCTAATTCCCTCAACTGCTTTTTCTTCAAAACGGCATGGTTTGCAAGCTTAGGCATGTTTATTGTTTTTAACAAAGGCTTATCAAAATGAACTTGGCAGTTTTTCAGTCATATACAGCCAAAAAAAGTATTCAGTGCAGACTTTGGGGTTGTTTATGCATTCCTTAGTACCCTATTGGTTTGCTTTTAAAAATCGCTAATTTGGAAGCTATTTGCTTATAAGGACCTTTGTAGGATATCTCAAAACTCACCCATTAAAGTGGTATGGTATAACAATTTAATTGGGGAAAAACCAAATCCACATTTGATGTTGGGAGATTTGGGGTACAGAGATTTTCCGTCTGTTTTTAATTTCTTCTCCATCAAAGGACATCAGGAAGTGTCATTATCTAACAATGTCCTATTTGAAAGTGGTCTCTGTGAAGCCCTTGGAGGAGAGTCATGATTTCTGATGGCTGCTAGGCACCCGGACTCGTTGATTTTCTTCAGTTGCCCTCTGCTTCTCCCCATCAGTCGCTCATCCCTAAGCTCATCTCTCCTTTCCCTCTTCTTTGACGCCATGTTGATGAATGGGCTGAGTTGCTCTAGCCAGGTAGGAAATGCCTAAATAAATTAGTTATTTAATGTGCTCCTTCTTTACTTAATAAATAAATAATAAATGCTTAGCGAATTTCTCCTTTTTTTTTTTTAAAGATTTTATTCATTTTATTTGACAGAGATCACAAGTAGGCAGAGAGGCAGGCAGAGAGAGAGGAGGAAGCAGGCTCCCCACTGAGCAGAGAGCCCGATGCGGGGCTTGATCCCAGGACCTTGAGATCATGACCCAAGCAGAAGGCAGCGGCTTAACCCACTGAACCACCCAGGTGCCCCTCTCCTTATAAATATTGGTATAAAGATTGTGTTTTGAGCACCTTTTTTTTACCCCCTATGCTCTGGCAGCATGCAAGGCAAAGACACAGACCTGCCTCCGAGGTAGCTTTCAGCCAGGTATGGAAAAAAAAAACAAAAAGATGTTACATGACTGGCTGTCATCCGGGTTATGAGCTTCATGAGGTAGATAAGTACTCTGGAAATTAGAAGGGAGAAGAGAAAGCATGCAGGCACTATAAGTAATCAGGGTTTAGGGAAGACTTAAAGAGAGGACATTTTTGAGCTTCTCCTTGACAGTTTGGTAAAGCTTTCTAGAAGTAGAAGGGTATATCTATCTTTTGGGGAATGTATCTCTGGTTTTTCTCTTTGTGGACCTATGGAGGACTTCCTTTTGAGGGGCCAGGTAAGGCTGTGTTGGGTTGTATAATGAACCCTGACCATTTCTACACCCTCTGCATGCTTCCCTCTCCATCTTGGATAATGGCATACTGACCGACACTACAGCAACTCAGGGCACCTGTGTGGCTCAGTTGGTTAAATGGCTGCCCCTTGGTTTAGGCTCGGGTCATGAACTTGGGGTGGTAGGGTGGAGCCCCACCTCGAGCCCAGTGTTGGTCTCCACGCTCAGTGGGGAGTCTGCTTCAGAATTCTCTCTCTCTTACCTCTCTACCCACTCTCTCTCTAACATAAATGAATAAATCTTAAAAAAAAAAACAACCCAACTCAGGGTTAGCCATTACTCTTCTTCCCTCCGGAACCCTTCCTGGTTGCTCCTCAGCACAGAGGCCGCGGTGGGAAGTAGCTGCCATCACGATGAATTGGTGTACTTTGCTTTTTATCAGCTCAGGGCCATGCTCATAGTCGTGTTTGCTCATAGTTCTGTTTATCACCAGCCTACCACTAGTACTTGCTATTATAATTTTGCAATTTAATGAAATATTACATAAAATGATGTAATGTAAATGCCGAAGAATGTTTTTTCTATAAAAACTGAATGGATCGCCCTATAGGCCCATAAAAGTGAGTCATTTCTAAAAAACGGTGTCAACACATGCTACAGTGTGGATGAACCATGAAAACATTATGCTGAGTGAGAGAAGCCAGATACAAAAGACCACATATTGTGTGATATGTCCAACGTAGGCAAATCCACAGAGACAAAAAGTAGATTGGTGGCTGACATAGTAAGGGGGTGGGGAGAGTGGAGAGTGACTGACAATGGTACATGGTTTCTTTGGGGGATGATGGCTTTATTCTAGAATTAGATGGCAGTGATGGCTTTATAACATGGGAGTACACTAAAAAATCACCAAACTGTAGTCTTTAGGATGATTAAAAGGGTAGATTTTATCTCAAACCACAGCCTGCAAAAGACAGTGAAGCTAAAAAGAGAAAGAACAACATCAACAAGCAGGCTACTACTCCTTACATGTGGAATGGACAGCTGTAGAAGATGGTTAAACTCTAATAAAACGAATCTAGGAAGATTTGGCACTTGGGCTTTTCCACAAGTAACTTTAAGGTACAAATGCTTTTACTGTCTTCGAGAAAATGTGGCAAGATAATAGACAAGGTGAAAACACTGATCTAGTGGATTTCTTAAAACTGATCTTAGTTGTTTGTTTTGTTTTAAAGATTTTATACATTTATTTGTCAGAGAGAGAAAGAGTACGCACAAGCAGGAGGATCGGCAGGCAGAGGAAAAAGCAGGCTCCCCACTGAGCAAGAACCCTGGGATCATGACGTGAGCCCAAGGCAGATGCTTAACCAGTCGAGCCACCCAGGCATCTCAGAACTGACTTTTTTTTTTTTTTTTTTCTCAAAAAAACCCACTTTAATTCCGGCCTAACAGCGCCAGGTGCAATGTTGGGGACAGACTCTGGGTACAATGCTGTGTGGCGACCACTCACTCACACACGGCTCTGAGAAGGCCCCCAAGGGGGACTTACCTTCAGGGGGCTGAGCCAAGGGGGGGAAGGGGTGGCCCCAGAACAGGGGGCAGGGGCAGGCAGGGGGAAAAGGTGCTACTTCTTGGCAAAGGAGATCTTCATGGCATTGTTCTGGGTGATCTTGAAACCCTGCAGTGCATCCCGAGCGGCCCCTGCCTGGACCTCATTGTCAAACTCCACAAAGGCAATGTCGTGCCGCCCAGGGACCAGTTGGACCTCCTTGAAGCCAGGGAACTGGTTGAAAAGCATGGACAGCATGAGCTCGTTGGTCTCCTCGGGCAAGTTGGTGAGGAATAAGATGTGATTTGGTGGATTTTCTGAAAGAGGCTGGGCAGGCAGCATCTGGCCCGGCATAAGCTGCTGTGGGGGCAGGGCCCCTGGTGGGATCTGGCCGGGAGCCAGGCCTGGGGGCGGGATCATGCCCGGAGGCGGCATGTAGGGAGGCTGGCCGGGCATGTGGTGCATGATGCGGGGTGCCTGGGTCATCGGGGGCATGCCCGGAACAGGGCCCTGGACAGCCCCCACCACAGGGGTGGCTGCCCCACCCTGCACAGCCTTCTTGGCTGCTGGGGTTTCCTGGCTCTTGGGCTTCCTCTTCTCCCGCTTGCGGTCCCGCTCCACAAAGGTGCCCTTCATCTTAGCAATGATATCCGAGTCAGTCTTTGCATACTGAATGCGCATGGGCTTGTCGTAGAAGGGGAAACCCTGCATGGAGCGCAGGGTGTTGGTGGCACTGCTGACCTCCTTGAAGATGACAAAGGCCTGGCCCCTCATCTTCAGGCTTCGGGAAACCAGGATATCCAGGATCTGGCCAAACTGGGAGAAGATGGCATAGAGGGACTTCTTTAGCTCATCCTTCTTGATCTTCTCGTTGAGATTGTTGATATAGTGTGGTTGGGGCGGGTCTCGGGAACTGCCATGGAGAGGTGCCGAGGTAGAGCAACAGAGCCACAGCTCCTGCAAGTGTCGCCGCGTAGGTTTCTGAGCGTCGACTACAAAAGCCAGAACTGATCTTATTTTTAATGACATTTAGTCTTATTTTACTCTCAACAGTAGTGGGAATTCTCACCCTCTGTTACCAGTTAGCTGTCCCCAAATGTGTTTTCACTGTTGATTTTTGTATTAAATGTAGTACTTCTGGGGCGCCTGGGTGGCTCAGTCACTTAAGCCGCTGCCTTCGGCTCAGGTCATGATCCCGGTGTCCTGGGACCGAGTTCTGCATGGGGTGCCTTGTTTGGCGGGGAGCCTGCCTCTCTCTCTGCCTCTGCCTGCCACTCTGCCTACTGGTGCACTCGCTCTCGTTCTCTCTTTCTGACAAATAAATAAATACATAAAATCTATAAATAAATGTTTTACGTGGGTTTCAAGGAGTCTCGACACATGAGGGGACGGTGTGGGGAAAGATGTCCTACATCCAGCTTGGCGTTCCTTTTGGTGATCTCTTTGGCAACCTGAGTGCTGTGCTGGTCTTGATTTCCCATTTTGGGTTTCCAAGTAAGATTTTCTCTGAACAAGGGATTTCTTGGTGAAAACAAGTTTGTAAATGATTAGGCCACATGTTTATAAGTTTCTGCTTCCCTTTCTCTGCCAAATTTGGTTTATGTCATTCTGGTAGCTCCTAATTATTTCAAAATACTACCGTGCACCTGTGTTGAAAAAGCATGGGAAGACATTGGTCTTATTAACTTTATATCCTCTGTGCCTGTGCATCAAATGAGTAATTAGATATTCTGCGCAAGAAGCATAAATTGGAAGTCATTAGCATAGCGACTCAGTTTAAGTCCTGTGTGTGTGGAAATAATCACGCCAGGAGGGTGTTGATGGAGAGATGTGAGGTGGGTCAAAGATGAAATCCTGAGGAATGGTGGTGCTAGGTCAGGTACTCTCTGTACTCACATTTTGGTCAGCAAAGTTCCTTCTTTAGTTTGCTATTTCCCCACATATGCTCGGGCATAACTGTCGAAAGAATTGAAGCATGAGTGTATATGTGTGTAGGTGGAGGTGTGGGGTAGGGTCAGAGCATAGGCCATGGAAGCCAGCCAGGGAAGTTTCTCTTCGAGGGCTCCTTCTATATGTGTACTGATGTCCAGAATGAGAAGATAAACTTGAGTGTTTGCCTCATGGATTTGGTAGTGAGAGAGCCATTGCGGTATTTTTGTCTTGCAGTGATTTGTTAAGAAGCATTACAGTAAAATTCAGACATCCCCCCTGCCCTGCCCCCACCATGTCTTCATTTCCCTTGTGGGACTAGAGTGGTGACTACTAAGTTCTGGGTAGGGTCCCAGTGAGACCCCAGGTAAGTCCCCATGCCACAAAGGTCTGAAGTTTTATTTTGTGTCATTGACACAGACTTTGCCTTCAGTGTTGGCCAGCTGTTTAGCAAATGTGTTACAAGTCTCAACAGGCAACAGTGTATTAACATAATTTATAAACCCTCTTAGAAGAAGTCAAAGTACCCTGATAAAGAATAAATAAATGCTCATAAGTAAGACACTGGCAAATATATTTTACTTAATAGGGGGTTCTAATAATAAAGCAGGCATGATATGGGGGTGGGGAAAGTTGAGAGTTACTTGTATCAAAAAATTAAGCACCACACATTTTTTTCCCTCTTGTTTTTATTTCTTTCAGTTGACTTCTTCCACATTCAGAAAAGAAAAATTGTAGACAACCCTATGTTTTAATTTTATTAGAGATGAAGGTGTAATTAAAATTTCAAATGAAAGTGGGGGGGCATCTGGGTGGCTAAGTCAGTTAAGTGTTTGACTCTTGATCTCAGCTCAGGTCTTGATCTCAGAGCGCTGAGTTCAAGCCTTGTGTTGGGCTCCATGCCCTGTGTAGAGTGTACTGAATAAATAAATGAATAAATAAAACTTCAAAAACTAAAAGAAATTTCAAATGACATTGCATAGCTGATGCATCTGAATTGGTCTCTCGGAATCGTTCTGGCACATTCTGCTTTCTTTAGAAATTCTTGCATGATCATATGCCTAATTGGCTGCAGATACAGGCTAGATTAAGGCAAAGTTTAAGTTTTTTTTTTTTTTTTTTTAAGTTTTAATAGTTTTAAGGTAGGAAGAGCCTTTTGAATTAGATGGAATAGAATTAATTACTTTTAGAGGCCCTAATAAAAACATATTGTGCTTAAGCAATGTTAAAATAGCTCAGTGAGTTTACCTCTTCATCAGGCAAATGTTTGCTGAGTCCCAAGCATGTCAGGTGCTGAAGGCCCACAGAGAATAGATGGGGTCTTACCCAAAGGCTTGCAATCTCCTAGGGGAGGCAGATTACTTGTCTCCTAAGCAGACAAGTTATCAGGGCATTGTGAGTCCCTTCTTTAGTTCAAAGCCAGATGGTCTAAATGCTGCCTGGGTTGGTCAAGCCATTAAGGAAGTGTAGAGACTCATGTGGTGAACACCCTGAGGAAGGGTGGTCTAGGCACCAGGCACAGCATGTACAAAGGCACTGAGGTGGGAAAGTAACACTGTGGACTGAAAGAGCTGCGTGGCTTCCCAGGGTGGTTAGGGATGGCATGGAGCCATACACCTGCAGGGCATGTGTATGGCTCCATGCCAGATAAGACCAGAAGAACTGGCAGGAGCAAGATCATTTAGGGTCTTCGTGGACCGCACTAAGGAGTTTCAGTTTTGCTTTAGCTGCTAAGAGTACTCCTTGAAGGCTTTTAAACTGAGGAGTGGGGGTGGGAATGGGGTTTTGGTGATAAAATTAGCTTGTGCTTCAAACATTTCTGAATGAGGCTTGAAGAAAGGTCCAAGAGAGTGACAAATGAGTGGTCTGTTGAAATGGTGCCTGGGGAGTAAGGTTCATGCCTCATGGTAAGACTTCCGCTTTATTCATATTTATAGTCTTTGTGCTTGGTGCCCTTACAGGGCATGTGGTGGAGAGGCAATTTGATGTTCTAGGAGAGCAGTCCAAAATGTGGGCATTATCAGCTAATAGGCTCAGTTGAACATGACAGGATTGGATGAACAAGACATAATTGGATGTAATTACCTGAGGAGCATGTAAAGAATGAAGTGTGAAATGGGTCAAAAAATTGTGGAGAATAACTAGGGTGTGTTCACATTATACCCCGGGCACATCTTGGTCACTGTACCCTCCTTTTTCCATTCTAGTTACATGCCGATCTTTTTCTAGAGCAACTGTGAGGGCAGAGACTACGTCTTATTTACAGTGTCACTGCCATTGTTCACAGCTTAAGCCCTGTGTTTGGAAATGATCACCCAAGGAGAGTGTTTATAAAGAGACGTGAGATGATGGGTCAGAGATAAAATCCTTGCACAATTCCAGAAAGTGCTATTCATATGTCTGCATAGTTGTGTCTCACTGTGAATAATGCCTCTTGGGGTTGTGCTTCAGCTGTCTCTACTCAGCTGGTCACAGCAGCTGTCATGCTACCTCAGATATGGTAAGTGTCCAGTATGTTTGTTGAATGGATGAGTAAATGACATGACATCTAATGAGTGGCCAGAGAAAGAAGGCTCTAGCAAAGGAATGTAAGAAGCATAGGTCTTTGGGCCAGGGGTGGAGGATAAACAGGCAGGACTCTGGTCGAGGAAATTCAAGGAAGAAAGTTTCAATAATGAGAGAGCGTGCCAAGCGCTACAGAGAAGCCAGTTAATTAGGGATGGCAGAGTTACTATTGGCAATTAGGAGTCATTGGTGTCTACAACAGCTTGAGCGGTGTGTAGGGGAGGCAGGATGCAAATTCCATTCTGCGGAGGTGGGAGTGAGAAAAGGAATGAGGACACAGTCCGTGTGGACAGGTCCTTAGGAGGCCAGGTTTGGGAAGGGAAGAAAGTAGTTGGGGGCAGATGAAAGGGCAGTAGGGGTGAAGGGGGCTTTCTTCCCAGGTGGTAGGGGTGAAGGGGGCTTTCTCCCCTTGGCTCGAGTTCTCTTCCCTTCTTTCTTCTCTCACATTCCTCCTTCTCGCTTTCAAGATGACAGATACTTGAGGAAATTTGTAAGCTGAAGGTCTAGGTTCAAAATACAGAATGTAGAAGAGGGGACACTACCCTGAGAAATCAAATACGAAGGGAAGCCTCTTTCTTTGCCAAAGGAACAAAAGGGATGAAGGGTGCACATGGATAGGGAAGAAGTGGACGAATAAGCTGAAGGGGGAGAAAATGGAGTAAAAATAGCCCACATTTTCTCTATAAAACAGGAACTGGTATTTTCGGGGGGCGCTTTATATGTTCTAAGCTTCGTTCAAACTACTGCCCTGGGTGAAGCCTCTGAGTTCTAGCAACAGTCATGTGAGGACGGAATTATTTTCCTAATGTTGTAAGTGAGGCAGTGGCAGCCCAGATGGGTGAAGCCTCTGGCCTGAGGTTGAACAGCCGCCCAGAGGCAGGACCAGGATGCCTTCAGTGCTGTCCACCATCCTGCTGTGGGGTACATAGAGTACTTCTTTTGAATAAGCAGTGTGCAAATGGAATAGGTAGAAATATTGTTGCTGAGTCATTCCAAGCACTTGGTTTGTGTTGGAAATCATAATTGTGCCATTGATTTGCGAGGTTGAGAGATCTGCTCTGGCAGAACTTGCCTTACCAGTTATAGGAATGGAAATGTTTGGATGGTCTGGGTTGATTCAAAATTGAGGACTGGTGGCTTAGAAGGAATGGGGATGTCAGAAAGAGAGCAAGTGACATGGTGGAGAAGGAGCTCTAGCCTCTGAAGAGCAGGCAAGCTGAGGGGTTGGGAGGTGAGGGAGAGAGGCCAGGGGCCTGGGAGCTCAGGGAGGTTGGAAACCAGGGGCAGTAGGAGTTAGGGAATTGTGAAGGATAGAAGGTTGAGGTTTGGGACATCTCACATCAGCTCTAGTTTTCAGAAGTGAGGACTGGCATAGGTGATGATTGGTTGATGGCTTTGGGAGTACATGGCTGAATTGAATGGAGGTGAATGTTATGGGACGTGACGAGGTCAAGGTTGAGGCTGAGATCCGCAGAATGTTGGGCCCATGTTGACTAGACCCTCCCTCTTGTGGGAGGATGGTGCCCAGTAGCCCTAAGGACGGGTCTGGACTTTAGAAAGCTACAACCCAAATATGCTGTGGTTCTATCGAAGGATACAGAAGGCTGATCTCTGGCATGCAATAAGTACCACCACCTGCTCCCAACAGGGCAAGTCACAGAATGGTTGGATCGCTCCCATCTTGCACTGTAGTTTTTGAAAAAAATAACTTGCAAGTATCGGTTGGCAAAACAACACCTTTCAAAGCAACTTTGGATGCTTTAGCCAAATCATCTTTATCACACTGCAAAGAAAGGACTGTGTGCTCTGATGCAACCGCCTCCTCCTTCTCCCTCTTCATTCTCCTCTCCGGGAGTGAGCGGCACAGTGGGCGGGGAAGAAACTGAGGATCATCAGGCTTCCAGCTGTTGAGCTTTGTTGTGCTTTGTGGGGGTGGGGGGTCGTGGGAGAGGGGCCAGAATTTGAGTGGGGCTCAGTGGGGCTTCTATAGTTAGCCATGTGATGGGAACCAGCAACGCGTGCTCCCTTTGTACAGCTGTGCATACCACGGTCGGCTTTGCTCTTCTGCCCATTCAGGGTTGCAGGAAATCAAAATTAGATCCGAGGTAAGCTTAGATGCCCTACATGTGAAGATCCGGAGCTACTCCTGGGGGACAGAATATGTGTGCCAGGCCTAGGCGAGTGGCCGGCACGGATAGTGAATCAGGCAGGCTGTTCTGGGGTGTACGGAACAAAAACTCCAAGCTGGACTGACGGCACTGGTAAGGAAAAGGATTTCTTCAGTTAGCAGAATGTCCCGGGCTCTGGCTTGGCTTCTCTGTGATTCTCTTGGCTCCGTCCCTGCCATGTGTTCATTTCATTCTCAACCTGATTGCCCTCATGGTCTCCAGATGGCTTCAGTTGTTCGAAGGAGCACATGGAGACAGGAACATCCGCTGGGGGATGGGGGGAGAAGCAGCGTCTTCGTGTCTTCTCAGTAGTGAGCGAATCTTTCCCAGAAGCTCCCGGAAGACTTCCTTGTCCCTGGCAAAGAGGGGGGTCACAGCCCTTTCCTTAAATCAGCCCATGACTGACAGGCCCAACAGGGTTGCTGTGATTTTGATTAACCACTTGGGATGGACTGGATGTTGGGAATCATGTCTGTGACAGAGAGAAAGCTCAGGGGCATTGTTATAAAATTCCAGCCTTTTCAAGGGGAAGGAGCCTCAGGATGGCGGCGGTCAAGTCCCACTCCAGCATTTGCTGGCACTGTGAACTCCGGCAAATTACCAACTTCCGTGAGCTTCGGTTTTCTCTGAGATGATCATCGTGGGAGTTGGAAACTATATAAACTTTAAAGAGTGAATTTTTCATTTAATAATGATGATGATGACGATATGAATAATGGTTACATTTACTGAGCACTTATGTGTTCCAGACTCTTGCTCTAGTAATATAATTCACTAAACACATATCAAGTAACCATCATACTCAAGGCATTCTAAATGTTTTATTTCTGACCCTGTTAAGCTGAGATCTGGAACAGTAAGGCTAGAGAAGAGGCTGGTGGTCAGTTTCACTGTGGGTTTCAGTGCTGTGGCCAGTGTGACTGGGAGTGGCAGCTGGCTATTGGGCCTCTGACAACTGCTCCGTTGTCTGCCACTGACGGTCTTTTGCTAACTAACTAGTTCAGGGCTCCCTGCTCTAGGGGTTTGCAACACACAGGTGTACATGTGCTTTTAGAACACTCGATCCTTTTCTTTTCTCTTTCCCTTTACTTCCCAAATATAAGATTTTTGTGTACTTATGCTTTTGAAATAGTAGAGGGATTTACAAATGTTTATTACACGCTTATCTCTATTATCTCATCTGAGCCCCAGGAAGAAGTCAAGCATGAATGTGCATCTGTATTGAGAGTTAGTGGGGTCATGAGTTCCATCATGTACTGAAGGCAGTAGGTGGTGGTGGCGGCATCATTTTTTTTTTTTTTTTTTTTGATGTTGCAAATTACCCTGCTTTGAACATCACTGTGAAGTGAACTTCCCCCATATTTTGGTTTCTATCCATCAGATAGTCTCCTGGAAGAAGAATCTAGGTCAAAGAGTTTGAAACTTTTTGTAGGGATTGCTTGATTGGCTCATGGAAAGTTTCTGGATGGTGAAAATGACACACTTGTAGCATTATTTGGGGGATTAAGCGCTTTCTCAGTCTGTGGTGCTTTTATCTGCCTGGGATCATTAACTATTTCCAGAAAACCTGAACTGTTCTGATAACATCTAACTTACATTTTCCCAGGTCCCCCTTGCAATTATAGTAAAAACTGTGATTCTGTGGCTCAGCTGATGCCATTTCCTCCCCATTCGTTTGTAAAGTCCTGGGGAGAAACTAAACTCATCCATCCTGATTCATCTTTTCCTTAGCGTGAGTTACTGCCCTTGAGGCTTCTCGGTCTGCATGCAAAGAGACTCCCCGAAGGTCTATCTTTGATACACATCTGCTTTTTACTCGTAGTTCTGGCCCTCGTGCTGGGACTTCTGCTCTACTCTGAGACAAAATGCAAGTCGTTGATGGCGAAAGTGAAATGCAGTATGCTGGATTTTCTGCTGATGCAGTATGATATGGAGTATCTGTCTCGGCGTTGTGGTGGGACTACGAAGACTTGCATTCATGTGACTTGACTTCCCATGTAATTGTCCCAAGAGTTTCTAAATGATACTTCTCCCCAACTCTTCCAAGCCCACCCGATATATTGATGAATGAAGCTACGTGAGCAATACAAAGTCAGAAGAAGGAACTGTCAGTAATCTTAAATGAATTTTTGAAAACTCATAGTTGCAACCATTTATGATACGAACTATATTTGTATTTTGTCCTTTGTACATTTCCTGAGCTAATTTTAAACAAAAGTGTGTCAAGTGGGATAAGCGGAAAAAGCAAAAGTGTAGGACCCTGGAGGTGACCATCAACAGAACACACAGTGTGACCAGGCCTGGGGGGCCAGGGTCGGGGGAGAGTGCTGTGGCAGCAACTGAGTTGTTTGGGGAGGGCAGGTAGAAACTGGAGACCCAGGAGGCCGCTCCTACCAGATTACAGGGCCAGTTAGGGGGAAAGCCTGCATTTCTACCCAGATCTTTATGCATTAGAATGGCACCTTCTTTATTTGCTTCTTTTTCCATGTTTGAATGTTCAAAATTACCTCTAGAATAATCAGACTTTACAGAAGGGAACAAAAGAGCATACTGCTTCCCCCACTTTCTCTCACATCTCCGGTTTACATTATTTTTGAATGTATTGTGCCAGTGCAGTTAACATACAGTGTTCTGTTAGTTTCAACTGTATAGTATAGTGATTCAATGCTTCCATACCCAGAGCTCGCCACAAGTGCGCTCCTGAAGCCCCATCACCTAACCCCGTATCCCGCCACCCCCTGCCATCTGGTGACCATCAGGGTGTTCCCTAAAGTTATGGGTCTGTTTCTTGATTTGCCTCTCTCCCTTTGTTCTCCTTTGTTTTGTTTCTTAAATTCTACATGTGAGTAAATCAGGGTTACATTTTGTATTTTTAATGTCCCCCTTCTGCCAATAGGGTTTCATTTTGAATTTCTAAAAAATGGCTCTTAAACGTTTGAACTTGTCTTGAATTAGTCCTTGGCAAGAACCGTTTGCCTATCATGGATTCAGTGGATCCCTGACCCTTATTGGAAATGTCAGGTTGTCCACAAAACTCTTGTAACTTGGGGGCCACCTGGGTGGCTCAGTGGGTTAAGCCTCTGCCTTCGGCCAAGGTCATGATCCCAGGGTCCTGGGATCGAGCCCCGCGTCGGGCTCTCTGTTCAGCAGGGAGCCTGCTTCCCTTCCTCTCTTTCTACCTGCCTCTTTGCCTACTTGTGATCTCTGTATGTCAAATAAATAAATAAAATCTAAAAAAAAAACCCAAAAAACTCTTGTAACTTGGGCAAAATGCTAACCCAAAAGAAATGTTACAATTCAAATGGGACAGAGTCGCTTAATTCCTGTGATTTGCTGAGCAACTTGAGGGAATTTAAAACAGTTACTCCCTGTCTTCCTGTCCAGGTGGAGCTCAGCTTGGAGAACCTCCCAAGACTAGGCACTGAGCTAACATTTCCCTTTTTGGTTTGATTCAACCAATTTGCCCTGATAACAAGTTTGAAGGAATTTATAATCGAATAGGAACCAAGGTAGGCATTCACCTTGTCAGGTAAAAATAGGGTGCTAAGCCCATAACTCGTGGAAACAAGATCACAGAGAGAATACATAGATTCCTACAAGAAATCTTACCAGTTATTTACAGTATCCATTTACAACTAAATGATCGGTGGTGGCACTTAAGCCAGGGGTTGCGAAACCCCCCTCTTTGGGAGCTCAAGCATGAAGTAGCCGAGCTGTGATTTAATACGGAGGGACAGGGCTCTCACCCGGTTGCAGAGAACATCATGTCACCATTGGACAGATACTCTGATTCTGTTCTTACTGCCAAGGAAGTATCAGCTGACAAAACCGACAAAAATCCCTGCCCTCCTAGCGTTTACAGTCTCATTTGTCACTGCCTTGGAAAACAAATGATCAAGCCAGTTAGAATGATGGGCAGAGCAAAAGAAGATGAGTCAGACACACTGGTTCCTGTAATAAATTGCACGGATTCCAGATTTGTTCATTTTGAGGCCTTTTTCTCATAGCCAGTGTTTCCGGGTAAGTGTGTTGACTGTAATTACAATAGAAGTTGAGGTAGCTTCTTTTTGGCATTCTGCTGGTTTTGTTGCCTTAATTTGCCAAATAACCTTAATCATAAAATATTACTGGCTCTACAAGGCAGGCCCTGGTTTATTTCCTTCCCGTTTTGTTGTTGAATGGAAAATAGAGCGTTGCAAACAATTCCATCTGTCCTGTGCTGGTGGTGATGACTAATTGATAATGACTTGGGTGGGGTCCGAGCGCCCAGCAATCGGTTCCGGTTCCTTGCCTCGGGGGCTCCCCCCACCCCCAAGCCCCATCCCCCAAGGGGCCGTGCTCTTACAGGCCTGGTTTTCTGCCCGGCGGCATGACTCTGATGAGGTCACTAGAATAACAAGCCTGGGAGCTTGAACTGAGGAAGCCATGTGCCTTTTCTTTGAGCTTCTTGTGGGAAATGGGTGTAGGAACCATCTGTGACTGCACTTATCTCATTTTCCCAAATAGAACTTCTGGTCTTGCAAAGTGAGGCCAAATTGATAGTTTTGAAAAGAGTAATGCTGGCCACCGGCAGGGATCTATCTAGTCCTCTCTTCCGTTCAGGCTTCAGTGCCTGGGGAGCTGTCTTTAGCAACTGAATGAGTATTACCAATGTGAGTGTTTGTGGCCAGGATTCCTGAGCTGCTTGGATGTATGTGCCCAGAGCTCCTGCTTGTCTTGCACATTGAGGGGGCAGGGGGATGTTCTGTGCTGAGCTGGGGGCAGCGATCTGCCCAGCCAGGGTCTCAGCATTCCCAACCTGGGGCATTTTCCCCTGGAGGGACCTGTGAGTCCTGATGGCCACATGTCTTACAGAAGACATAGGTGTTCCTACTGACACTGTATGCCCTCAGAGGATCACATCACCCACTGAAATTGTAGCCAAACATTTCTGGGACACTTCCACCTCAATACAAAGTCCAGTGGGCACTCTAGGAGCCCAGTGTTTGTGTCTCCCCTTTATATGCTGAAGCCCCAACCAGCAGTGGTGCATTATTAGAAGGCGGGGCCTTTGAGGTTCAAGTTTAGAGGTGGTCATGAGGGTGGAACCCCGTGATGGGATTAGTGTCCTTAGAAGAAGGGGAAGAGAGGGAAGAGCTGAGGAGAGGCCATGTGAGCACACAGCCAGAAGATGGCCCTCTGCAAGCCCCTGCAAGCCATGGAGAGAGCTCTCACCAGCACCCCACCTGGCTGGCACTCTGATCCCCCCCCTTCCAGCTTCCAGAATTGCAGTAAAATAAATGCATGTTGTTTAAGCACCCCAGACTGTGGTATTTTGTTAGGACAGCCCAAGTGGACTAGGACAGGCTCAGTGCCTCTTCTTAGAGTCTTACCTGATCTGTCAGTACGGTTAATAATATTGTTCCCTTTTTTAAGGGGGGGGGGGCATTTTATACTTTTATTTTTATATATATATTTTTATTTACATGTAATATGTTATTTGTTTCAGGGGTACAGGTCTGTGATTCATCAGCCTTCACAATTCACAGCACTCACCATAGCACATACCCTCCCCGATGTCCATCAGCAGGGCACCTTATCCCTCCCACCCCGACCCTACCCTCTCCAGCAACCCTCCGTTTGTTTCCTGATACAAATGTAGTGATCAGAAGGGACATGTGCACCCCAATGCTTATAGCAGCAATGTCCACAATAGCCAAACTATGGAAAGAGCCTAGATATTCCTCAACAGATGAATGGATAAAGAAGGGGTGAGATATATATACAATGGAATATTATGCAGCCATCAAAAAACATGAAATCTTGCCATTTGCAATGATGTGGGTAGGACTAGAGGCTAGTATGCTGAGTGAAATAAATCAGTCCGAGAAAGACAATTATCATATGATCTCACTGATACTAAGAATTTGAGAAACAAGACAGAGGATCATAGGGGAAAGGAGGGAAAACTGAAACCAGACAAAACCAAAGAGGGAGGCAAACCGTAAGAGACTCTTGTTCTGTTTTTTTGTTTTGTTTTTTGTTTTTTGGTTTTTTTTTTGAGCTCTGACCCTGTGCTTGTCTGGATTTATCTTTACCTTTCTCAATTTCCTTGCAGCCTCTGCTTCTTCTACCCCTCCCTGAAAGACTGGGATTCCTCCAAGTCCTTCTCACTCTTCTCTCCCACCCACCATCAGGACACCTGGCTCCTCACATTGGGGTCTGTGGACCAGCATAGGCCTCCCTTGTGAGTTTATCAGAAATTCAAATCTCAGGCCCCACCCGGACCCGCTGAATCTGAATCTGCCATTAACAGGAGACGCCCAAAGAAGTCTGAAAGGCCTATTCTTCGACATCTCAGTGACCAGTGGCGTGCCTGGATACTGAGTGCAGGTCTGGACACCAGGTCTCTCTCCTGAGCTCTAGACCAGTTTCTCTAACAGAGCCCCTGGTCCAACCACTTCAGGGTCCCACAGGGATACCGAACTTTGCCGGGTCTAGAGTTTTGTTTCTTTTTTCCCAAATATGCTCCTCTTCCTTCGGGCAATATAGGGGCTCTCCAGAAACGTCTACTTTGGAACTCCCGTTTAACATTGTGCTAGATGGTTTCTTTGGGGTTAGGAGAGCTAATAGCCAGGCAGGATACTCTGATCTGGCTCACCCAGTGTTCATTTGGCCTCTCCTCTGACTGATCGGTGTGGCTAACAGTCTTTTGTTAAATACTTTGAATATTGCCCATGGTGTCATGTTCCTTTAGTAACATGTCTAAGATTTTTCCTCTGTAGTATGTTCAAAAGCACACAGGTACTAAATAAATTAGGTGCTAATTTAAAATTAGTATTACTTATTATATTTGTTATTAATTATAATATATTAAAGGCACTAGTACTTAATACATATTTTTGAGCAAGTAGGAGGTTCTCTGCCTGCAGTGCAAGATTTTCAGCATGTCTGGGATTGACCATAGCTATCCCAAAGGAAGGTTCATTGGGAATATAGTGTGACCCGATGTGTCACATGATTGAGTCCTACAATATCTGTGCAATGATAGAGGATGGTGACATCAATTATAGTGCATTTGTACAAACGCTTTATAGCTGTTAGAATATCAGAATACATTTACTAACATTCATGGTATCAAATGAAACGACAAGAATAAATTATATAAAATGATTATAGTTTGGGATTTTTTAAAAAGATTTTATTTATTTATTTTACAGACAGAGATCACAAGTAGGCAGAGAGGCAGGCAGAGAGAGAGGGGAGGAAGCAGGCTCGCTGCTGAGCAGAGAGCCCGATGTGGGGCTCGATCCCAGCACCCTGGGATCATGACCTGAGCTGAAGGCAGAGGCTTTAACCCACTGAGCCACCCAGGCGCCCCTAGTTTGGGATTTTTTTGAAGTGCGGTGAAATATATACAGTACAATTTACCATTTTAATGTTTTCAAGAGTACAGTTCTGTGCCATTAAGTACATTCATATTGTTGTGCAATGATCCCCACCATGCATCTCCAGCACTTTTTTTCTATCATTTTGATGAAGTTCTAGAACCTAGGTGAGGTTCGGTGGGCTGAGGTCTGGAGCCGATGACCAAGAAAGAATTCTTGAGACATCTTTGGTGCAAAATGGTGGTTTATTAAAGCACGGGGTCAGGACCGTGGGCAGGAAGAGCTGCTGCCCCGGGTTGTGAGGAGTGGTTGGTTATATACACAGGAATTGGGTAGGTGAGGACAAAGGGGTGTCCAGAAGGGCTATTGATAAGGTAACTTCTTTGTTGTAATCTCAAGGACATTTGCAAACCAAGGGAGACTCCTGTCTTGCAGGATTGTGATCTCAGCAAGTTAACTATCATTTTATGGCAGTCAGGGGTGCCTGAGGAATGCTACACATATGGAGGGGAGCGGATGAAAGGGGGGGGTGCAAGGCGCCAGCTTTTGCTTTGTCCTCAGCCAGCCTCCTGCTCCCTCATCAATTTCAAACTGAAACTTCATACCCATTGAACAGTAACTCCCCATTCTTCGTCCATCCAGTCCAGAACCACTGTTCTTTCTGTTTCTATGAATTTGACTATTCCAGATACCTCACATAAATGGAAGCATATAATATTTGTCCCTTTGTGACTGGGGAAAACATTCACTTAGCATGTTTTCAAGGTTCATCCATGTTGAAATGTGTCAGAACTTCCTTCCTTTTTAAGGCTGAATAGTAAGCCATTGTGTATATACACCACGTTTTGTTTCTTCATTCATCTGGACACTTGGATTGCTTCTACCTTTTGGCTGTTGTGAATATTGCCATTATGAATGTGAATGTATGGATATCTGTCTGAATCCCTGCTTTCACTTCTTTTGGGTATACCCCCAGCAGTGGTTTTGGTCGATGGTATGATAATCCATTTTTAAATTTTAAATTACAATTAAATTAAAATTAATTTTAATTAAAATCTAAATTAATTGAGATTAATTTAAATCAAAATTTAAATTTATTAAAATTAATTTTAATTAAAGTTCAAATTTATTAAAATTAATTTTACTCTAAATTTGATTTAATTTTGATTTAAATTGATTTAAAATTAAATTTAATTAAATTTTAATTTAAATTAAAATGAAATTTAAATTAAAAAGAGCCACCATGGGACGCCTGGGTGGCTCAGTGGGTTAAGCCGCTGCCTTCGGCTCAGGTCATGATCTCAGGGTCCTGGGATCGAGTCCCGCATCGGGCTCTCTGCTCAGCCAGGAGCCTGCTTCCCTCTCTCTCTGCCTGCCTCTCCGACTACTTGTGATTTCTCTCTGTCAAATAAATAAATAAAATCTTTAAAAAAAAAAAAAAAAAAAAAAAAAAAAAAGAGCCACCATATCATTTTCCAGTAGAGGCTGCAGCATTTTACATTCCCACCAACAATGTACAAGGGATCCAATTTTCCTGCATCCTTGCTAACACTTGTTATTCTCTGGTTTTGTATTTTGATTTTTTGTTTGTTTCTTATGATATTCATTGTGATGGGTATATGGAAAGATATATTTACAGGGGCGCCTAGGTGGATCAGTTGGTTGAGCGGCTGCCTTCAGCCCAGGTCATGATCTCAGGGCCCTGGGATCAAGTCCCTCATCGGGCTACCTGCTGAGCAGGTAGCCCGCTTCCCTCTCTCCCTCTGTCTGCCCCTCTGCCTACTTGTACTCTCTCTCTGTCAAATAAATAAATAAAATCTTTAAAAAATTGATTTAAAAAAAGATGCATTTACATATATACATAATATAGAAACCATTTCTCCAGAGGACCTACTCCAAATGAAAGCAGTGTAGATGATTTTTATGATTCTCTCTGATGACTATTCTCTCCCTTTTCTGCATTACGGATGTATGATATGTGTAATTAAAAACGCCTGAAGCTCAGAGTCAAGCTATGTCTTCAATTCAGGCCTTGGTAGTAACTCCTGTTTGTCTGGCTGTGCAGCCTTCAGGTGGGCCTCCTAGTTGCTGATTTTGGACTTGGCGCTGCCGCTGTCACGAGGACAGTCTTCTCGTGCGTCCACCGCCACTCCTATGCTTGAGGCCTGGCTCACAGGGACAGTCTTCGAGTTGAGGTCCTCCACAGCCACTCCCGTGCCTGAGGCCTGGCTGCATGCGGCTTGTTCCTCTGCCCGGTGAAGCAGCCCCAGGCTTTGTTGGCTGTGCAGGAGGCTCAGGAACTGATTACAACCAGGTCTCAGCATGTGGCTTTCTGAGCCTGAGGCCACCTTCCTCCCCCAACTGGATTTTTAGCACAAAGAAATCTCCTTTTTGGGTTATGTTTACTTGGCAAGGTTTTGGCTGGTCATCTTGGTTGATTACAAATGAAAGGGAAAGTTACTTTCTTCCTAGTCTGTGCATTATATATTCTGTAATTTTCCAAAGTGTTTCAAGGCTCATTCATCACAAGAGTCTGTGTCGGCTTCAAAAGCGGTAAGGGTTGCCTACGTACCAGTTCAGAAAGACCCAAAAGAAATCCTTTCACAGAGTGAACGACTACATTCATGCAAAGAAGAATTGTCCAGAGTGCAATAATATAATTTATTCCTTTCTTTTTCAAATTACTATATTGGATCACGTGCAGGCCGAAAGGGTGGCTTTTCTGCTTGTTTTTGAGGACTCAGGAAGGAACGGGGGATGGGTGATCAGAGAAGGCTTAGCCAACGCTCTCTGTACTTGTGATGGGGTGTTTTAATCAATTACCAGTGACCTTTTGTGGGAACCTTTTCCTGGTGGTTTTGTTTTGACATGATGATCCTGGCTGCCTAGTTTGCAGCAAAGTCAAAGAGACTGAATGGTCCAGACTTGAGCTGTTAGCAGTTGGAGCTGATTTCGTGCGGATGTGAGCAAGAGTGGTGAGATCTGGTGACTAAGTCTGGGGCCTCTGAGAGATGGAGAGAGTGGAAGCTGAGGACACATCCCCTATGAGAGGCAGGAGAGCAATTCTGCATCTTCATCCTGGTCTTTCTGGATGAAGCATCACTGCTCCTTCGATCTCAACACTTCTTCCTGTGCCCAGATTTCTCGGAGATGACATCTCAAAGGAGAAGCTGTTGATAACTTTGAGTTTGGCTTTGGAGCCCCTTCCTCCCTCACTTCCAGCCTCCCTGCATGCAGGCTCCTCTTCCTCCAGGCCTGCCACTGCGGGCCATAGCCCCACCCAGCACAGGCCTCGGTGGCCCACCTCGCATGGGGACAGCTGCAGACATCACTGCCCACAGTCTGACTGTGGGCTCAGCTTCTCGGGTTCCACTGATCACCCCCATCCCCCACCCTGCCGACCCTTGGTCTTTCTCAGTCACTGCCTCTGACTCATCTGCTTGTGTCTCTTCCTTCTCAAGGCACATCTAGAAGGCCATGTGCTCCAGCCCTTGCTGGACTTTCCCTCCCGTCTCTCCAGACAGGCTACCTCCACTCCCCGCACATTCTGTTCATTACTGTGTCCACCCCTCACAAGAAGGCAGCCACCCACTGGGAGAGAGGGCCTTCTCAGGTTTGTGAGATTTTATGGGGAGCTTTTATCATTCTAGGTGGGGTTGGGATAGCAACTATGGATGAGAGGCCATTACATGAGCAGTTCGTGAGTTTTCTTCTTACCGAAGTCACCACATCATTTTACAATCTTTAAATAAAAACTAGGTCATGTTTATATGATGAGGTTAATCAAGGACCTACCACTTCTGTAAGACATAGTTAATATGAAAAGAAAGTAATGAACAAAAAAAGATAGAAACCAGTTCCATGAGAAATAAGTCATTTTGACATATTTATAATTTAATAAGTTCTGTTCTTCAAAGAGAGGGTCGCATTATCCTTTTTGAAGCCTGTTGTTTTGAAGGATCTGGGGCTGCTTTTGAGAATCTTCACTGGAGAGAAAGGAACTAAGTGCTTGTCTGTTTTGACAAGGTACTTCCTATCAACTAGAAACCCCCAGCCCCTGACCTCAGATTGTAATTTTAATTGTGGGTAGAACACGAGTTTCCTCCAAGCTTTGCTGGGCACCGATGCTTCTCATTTTTTTAAAATTTTTGCCAAAGAGGTAAGAGAGGGCAGACTGCTGGCTTCTTTGGACAGATGGAGGTCTAATGGATATGAAGTTGGGGAATTCCTGATCCTCTGCCAATTAATATTTATTTATTTATTTATTTATTTATTTTAAAGATTTATTTATTTATTTGACAGACAGAGATCACAAGCAGGCAGAGAGGCAGGGAGAGAGAGAGAGGAGCAAGCAGGCTCCCTGATGATCAGAGAGCCCGATGCGGGGCTCGATCCCAGGACCCTGAGATCACGACCTGAGCCGAAGGCAGAGGCTTTAACCCACTGAGCCACCCAGGCGCCCCAGCCAATTAATATTTAAAAGCATCGTGTTGGTCTCAGTCTGTGGCAGCCAATGTGACTTGGCAGCTGGAAACAGACGTATGCTCTTTATGGAATGGGTATCGACTTTATTGATGCCTTGCAAATGCAAAGCCAAGATGAGTGATGTTTATTTGCTTGTATAATCCCAAGGGCTCAAGGCACTTGACACATTTTTGATAGCCCTCCAGTTGCCTGGCTCTGAAACACGGCAAACCTCTGGGCAAGATGCTGAATTCTCAGGAGCATTGCCTGTCAGCTGGTGAATGCATGCAGGATCCAGTTCTCAGTTGTACCAGGAATATTTCTATGGGCGTCGCTCCTGCCTGAATTCCAGCATCATAAGGTGGGTGTGCGGGCTGTGTACACCCCTCACTCCTCTCAGGCAGGGCTTTTCAGCGGTCTTGAATCTGTGAGTAGCCAATCTGCATAACGGAGATGGAAAACACCACGGTAAGGATCCAATTGTCTGCTATCTATGAAGCAATTCATCTTTCATTTTCAATAAATATTCGTTGGGACCTTGCTAAATGTTAAACTTGTTCTAGGTCTCCGGAACCCAGCAGCATTTAAATAAAATAGGCAAAATTCCTTCCCTCGTGGAGCTTACAGTTTTGTCCAGAAGGCAAATAATAAACAATTAAATTAATGAATGATACTTCAAATAGTGGTAGCTATAAGGCAATGAAAAAGCCTAATTAGTTGGAGAGTTATTAAGGGGTTGAGGGGATAGGAGACATCATAAATTACTATGGTGGGGAAGGGGTCTCCTAGAAAGAAGCATCTGGCCTGAGATCTGAATGACAAGAAGGAGCCATCCATGTAAAGATGAGGAAAGAGGGGGCTTTCTAAGCATGAAAGGGCTTTCAAGGCATGAAGAGGCAAGTGCAAAGGCTATGAGGCAGAAATGAATTTGGAAAGTTCAGAGAACAGAAAGAAGGGCTAGGATGCTACTTCTCCATGACTGAGAGGAAGGGTTAGAGTACTAGAAGGGGAAATATGATGATTTGAAAAGTGTCAGATCATTCAAGGTCTTATGGGTTATAAGGAGTTTAGGTTGTATTCTCAGGGAAAGGGGAAACCATTAGTGAGTTTTAAGCAGGGGGGTAATATGATCTGATGTATAGTTTTGCCTAACACCTGACTTTGCATTTATAGTCCATAGTCTTCTCTTTTCATATCCTGACTTTTTAATATATAATGTTCTAGAGGTTTTATAAATGTTTTTATTATATATATTTGGTAAAAATGAGGTAGATCATGCCTAGTTTTGTAACGTAATTCATTCACATATCTATATATCTAGAACAACTTTTCTTTTCTTTTTTTTTTTTTTTTTTTAAGATTTTATTTATTTGTCAGAGAGAGCGAGCGAGAGCGAGCACAGGCAGACAGAGTGGAAGGCAGAGTCAGACGGAGAAGCAGGCTCCCTGCGGAGCAAGGAGCCCGATATGGGACTCGATCCCAGGACGCTGGGATCATGACCTGAGCCGAAGGCAGCTGCTTAACCAACTGAGCCACCCAGGCGTCCCTAGAACAACTTTTCTTGTTAGTAATTATACTTCAGCCCGTCGTATGTAAATGAGAGATCATAACTAATGTAATTAACCTCAATCAATTGAACTAGTAAATATTTACTTTCTATTTACTGGTTATAAAAGTAATACTTGTTTCTTGTTTTATTTTGTTTTTTGTTTTTTTTTTCTTATTGTTTTTAAGTAGTACACAATTAGATAAATTAATAAGTTGTACCTATATCTAACTTTATCTTATGTAGTCCGAGTGCCCTTATAATTTACGATTTGGAGGGAATAATTACATAGTTAACGTACATACATAAAGTATGGGTTTGGCCTCAATACGAAAATGTTATTTTATATATTGTTAGAAAGGGCCTTCTTTAATTAAGAGAAGCATGCTCTTTTTTTAAGATTTTATTTTTTTGAGAGAAGGAGATCGAGAGAGTGAGGGGAAGGGCAGAGGAAGAGGGAGAAGCAGAATCCCTGCTGAGTGTGGGACCTGTGGGGCTCAATTCCACAACCCCAAGATCACGACGCTCAAGTGATTGCACCACCCAGGCACCTCCAGAGAAACATGCTTTCAATGAAATCATCCTGGGTTTTCTTTTTCTTTCTGATGTCTATACCCTTCCAATGCTTAAATCAGTAATTGTGCACCAGATAGCAATAGCATGAAATAGGATGCAGCTAAATTAAGTCAGGAGATTCCATCCCATTCTGCTTCTAACCAACTGTGTTTGCAGGAGACTATCTGGGCCTTGATCTAGTGCTCTTTCCCCTGTACCAGGGAATTGGATTCCCAGGGAATGAAGAACAAGGAATTCTCCCCGTGGGTGTGCCACTACCCCTGTTGCACCGTTGTGCTTTCCAACTTAAGCTAAAAAGACCTGGTCTGCGTTTTCAGAAATTTGATACAAAAAAGTTCATATATAATAGTTTGATTTATGAATAATTAACATTTTTATTTGTATAAGGAGTTACATGTTAACTTCTGAATTTCTTTGTTTTTACCTTTATTCTTTAAGAACACATACATAGTAATTGTACTACTGGGTATTTACCCTAAAGATACAAATGTGGTGATCCGAAGGGGCACGTGCCCCTGAATGTTTATAGCAGCAATGTCCACAATAGCCAAACTATGGAAAGAACCTAGATGTCCATCAATACACACACACACACACACACACAATGGAATACTATGCAGCCACCAAAAGAAATGAAATCTTGCCATTTGACAATGTGGATGGAACTAGAAGGTATTATGCTGAGTGAAATAAGTTAATCAGAGAAAGACTTATCATATGACCTCCCTGATATGAGGAATTTAAGAGGCAGAGCAGGAGGTTTGAGGGGCAGGGAAGGAAAAAATGAAACAAGATGGGACCAAGGAGGTAGACAAACCATAAGAGACTCTTAATTTCATGAAACAAACTGAGTGTTGCCGGGGGAGGAGGGTATGGAGAGGGTGGTTGGGTTATGGATATTAGGGAGGGTATGGGCTTGGTGAGTGCTGTGAAATGTGTAAGCCTGATGATTCACAGACCTGTACCCCTGGGACAAATAATACATTATATGTTAATAAAAATAATTAATAAAAAGAAAAAAGAACACATACATAAAACCAAAGAAGCTGGATAGTCTCTGTGACCTGAGGAGAACATGTTTATCGATGTGGTGTAAGACCTGATAGGATGGTTTTGAGTGGACGCAGCATGTGGATCTAGCAGTCCCCCCTTATCCTTGGGGGATATGCTCCAAGATCCCCAGTGGATGCCTGAAACCAAGGATAATACTGAATCCTATTTATACTATGTTTTTTCCTAAGATAAAGTTTAATTTATCTTTTTTAATCTAATTTTTATCTAATTTAATTTTTTATTTTATTTATTTTTATCTAATTTAATTTTTATCTAATTTAAGTTTTTTATCTAATTTAACATACCTAGGATAAAGTTTAATTTATGAATTAGGCAACGTAAGAGATAAATAACAATAATAAGAAAATATAACCATTGTGACAGTATAGTATAATAAAAGTTATATGGATGTGCTCGCTCTCTCTCTCAAAACATCTTACTGTAATCACCTTCTTGTGATGATATGAGATGGTAAAATGCCTATGTGATGAGATGCACTGAGGTGAATGATTAAACACTGTCTTCTTAAGGGTTAATTGTTTTACCTTTTATATTTTGTTCTATAATACACCGGAAATTGATGTTCGTGAATGGGGTAAGATTGGGGGCTCTGGGGTTTTTTGTTAAATTTTTTTTGGCACACTCTCATGTGGGGATGTTTTTGTAGTGTTTTTCATCATTTATCTTTTCTGTTCCTGGGACACTTGTTCTCTGAATGTTGGATCTCCTGAGTTTATCTAGTAATTTTCTTATTTCTCCTAATATTCTGTATCTTTGTGTTTTTGTCTACTTTCTGGGTAGACAGAATTTTACTTTCCAATTCTTCTATTGGATTTTACATTTTTACTCTATTTTTATTTATTTTTTAACTTTTATTTTAATTTTAAGTAGGCTCCATACCCAGCACAGAGCCCATTGCAGGGCTTGAACTCTTGACCCTGAGATCAAGACCTGAGCTGAGATCAGGATTCAGATGCTTAACTGATTGAGCCATCCTGGCATCCCTCTACTCTCATATATTTTTTAAAGATTTTATTTGTTTATTTGAGAGAGAGAGACAAAGAGAGCGTGCATGAGCTGGGTTGGGAGGGGGAGGGCAGAGTGGAAAGGGAGAAGCAGACTCCCCACTGACCAGGGAGCCTGATGTAGGGCTCAATCCCTAACCCTGAGATCATGATCTGAGCGGAAGGCAGATGCTTAACCAACTGAGCCACCCAGGTGCCCCTCTCATATTTTTAATTCCAAGACTTCTTTTTTAGTTCCCGAATGTTTCTGTGTTACTGCCTCCTTTTCCCATTTCATTCGCGAGCTGTCTTTTCTTTATCTCTCTTGAGTGGTTTTAAAATTTTTCTTTCGGGGCGCCTGGGTGGCTCAGTTGGTTGGGCGCCTGCCTTTGGCTCAGGTCATGATCCCAGGGTCCTGGGATCAAGCCCCACATTGGGCTCCCTGCTCAGCTGGGAGCTCGCCTCTCCTTCTCCCTTTGCTACTCCCCCTGCTTGTGCTCTCTTGCACTCTCTCTGTGTCTGTCGAGTAAATAAGTAAAAATCTTAAACAAGAAATTTTTTTTCTTTCATGTCCTTGTCCTTTTCTTTTATGCTCTGAATTGTCCTTTTTTCCCCTGTGTTCATTACCTGCCCCACCCCCACTCCTGAGTCCTCCATCCCAGCTCTTGTATTAGAGGCTTTTAATTAGCTGGTGATCTTTGGTTGTCTATTTGTTGAGGAATGAGACACTCAGGAGCTGATCAGGATGGGCGGACTTCTGAACTGGCAGCTGTGTTACGGTGAGCAGTTCTGTTGGATTGAGTTCCTGCATCTCCCAAGTGAAAATGCCTTTTTTCTCGGTGTGGTCTGTTTCTCCAAGGCTACATCTCTGGGTTCTGCCTGATGGTCAGAAGACTGGCTGCTAGTCATATGGCGCCAGGGTGATTTACCATTTAGCATGATATTGATTTAATCCTCTTGTGTTCATGTAGTGCCCCCCGCCCATTCTAGCTTTATCGGCCATCCCCGGTAACGTAGCATGCAGCATTTCCACAGAGTATAATCTAGTTTCTTCCAGAGAGGGGATGGCTAAAGACTTTCCATTAATGCTCTTATTTTTAACCCTGTCCCACACTCACTGCCTTTAGAAATCTCTGTTCCTTCATTCTTGACACTTCCTGGGATTCTGCGGTTGGCTTACTTCTTACTGTATTCCCTCCCTGTTGAATTAGCTGTTAGTTCCCTGTTGTGCTGCATTGTATACTGTCTGTCCTTGCACTTCCAGCTTCCCAAATGTGCTTTACATCGTTTAACTCACTGTCTTCTTCTTGCCTGGGCCCTTCCTCTTTGCACTTCTTTTTTATTTCTTTACTATTAGTGGTGTTTCAGGAGAGAGTAGATATAAATATGTGTGTTCAATCTGCTATATTAAATTGGAAGTTGAGGGACGCCTGGGTGGCTCAGTTGGTTAAGCAGCTGCCTTCGGCTCAGGTCATGATCCCAGCGTCCTGGGATCGAGTCCCGCATTGGGCTCCTTGCTGAGCAAGGAGCCTGCTTCTCCCTCTGCCTCTGCCTGCCATTCTGTCGGCCTGTGCTCGCTCTCTCCCCCCCCCTCTCTCTGATAAATAAATAAAATCTTTTAAAAAATAAATAAATAAATAAATTGGAAGTTGAATGTACCACAACTTATCCAACTGATTCTCTGCTCATGGCAACTTACTCCAGCGTGTTTGCAGTTATGACGAATGCCAATGTGCCCTTATCCAAACATATATGTGCCTATGGGGGAGCGTGGCTGTATGACATGCCTACACCAAAGTCAAGTTCATTTAAACTTTTGGTAGATACTGCCTGCTACTACTCAAAAAAATCGAATGAACAAATACTGTTAACAGCATGATATAGAACACATTTTTATTCATGAATTAGCTCTGTGTCCTTCCCAATCCTTGACTGAAAACCTTCTATTTAGTATTTTTGGCAGACTTTCATATTAGATAAGTGAAAATTTCAATACTAAACATTACTGTATTATAGTTCCTCAAGAAAAAAATTGTAGTGTGTGGGTGATTAATTACCAACAGGAATGGAGCCAATATGATTCCTTGGGTTTTCTTTATTTCTGCTCTGTTCCTGTGGCTCATAGTACTTCAGTCTCATAGGCTTCCAGAAGTTTAAGCACTAAAGGAACTGATGACTGATGTGGTAATAGTCTGCTTTGACAAAATTACTTTGGTGAGAACCCTTCATTTGTCTGTTTCACGTTACAAATTCATTCTCCTGATTCTTCTACTTCTGACGTGGCTGCTGGCCCATCTGATTACATGAGTGTTTGTGCAAAAAGAGATAAAAATGTGTTTGTTTAGGCCTGTAGAACACGGGTAGTATAAGCATGTGGGATGGAGAGCCAAATGGGGAATTGGGAAGGAATAGAGAATTGGGAAGAACCACAGATGGAGAGTTTGACAGCTTTGGGTTTGCTTCCTGCCTCAGCCACAAATTACGGCAGGATCTTGGAAAATCATGTAGGCTCTGAGCCATGAATAACAATGATTATAAAAACTAGATACGATTTTTGGGTGCAGGAGATAGAAATCAAATGCAATGTGACCAAAAACAAAAACAAACAAACAAAAAAGAATTCATCTGTATACTTAACAGAGAACCCCAGGGGCAGAATTTAGACATAACCGAATTCAAATGTTTACACAACTTCGGAAATCTGTATTTCTCTCTCACTCCTTCCCTTTCCTGGTTGACTTCATTTTGGGTGGGGGTCCCTCCAAGTAGAGATAAGAACAGCTACCAGCAAGCTCTTGAGAACCCCATGTAAAGAAAGCACTCTTTCCAGTTGTTTCAGCAAATAACCCAAGGCCGACTCTTACTGGTCGAGCTTGGCTCACAAGTGTCTGGATAAATCCGTGTCTCCAACTGGCCAGGCCTCTCCAGGAGCATGTAGTTTCCTGAGGCATGTGAACTAAGAATATGGGATGCCCAAGGAGAGCAGCTGCTGCCCAGAGGAAGGGCCAGGGATGCTGGGCAGAAAAAGAAGCAAGAGCTGACCATTAATCACCCTTCTCTGTTTTTCTCACTAGAGGGTGGGAGGCTGAAATACAGTAATAAATGTCATGATGTAATAAATAATGTAATAATGTGATACATAAATGTCTTATAAGCTCCATAGCACTATATAACCAATGTAAGGTATTCTTTTTATTCTACTTTATGGAATAAATGATATCCATTTAATTATATCCAAAATGGAATAAACTGTATCCATTTGATTCCCTTTTATGGATACTCAACTATAAGTAAGTAATACAGATTCACCCCCAGAAATGATTTGTAGTTAGTTTTTGCAAGTTCTTTTAGGCCTGAGTGGGTTGTCCTCGTGCCTCTTTCTAAACTGATCTTGTCTCAGCCACATGAGCTAAGGATGACTTCAAGGGAAGATCGAGAAGAACCTTTAGTGGATAGTCTCTGTACATTCATCATCATCTACATAGAGTCTTGTTTAAAGTGTCTTGGTCAATGAAATAATGATCATGACAGATTATTCTGTCTGGGTATATAACAGTTATGGCCAATGAAGATATACACAGTTTTAAAACACAGAAATTGATCTTTTGTATGACACCAGAAACAAAAGAAGCCAGGGGGAAGACATGGTTATTACGTTAGCACAAAGTGTGACAGCATCTTCCAAATATTCCCTGTTTCTCTTGGTAACCCGTTTTGATATTACCCATGAATTGATCTAAACTTCTCTTGAATCTGTTTATACTTAAATTGGTATTGCCTCTGGAGATGAGTTCCCTAACTTTTTTGTAGGTCCTATTAATATGACTCATTTTATATGGGTGGTATATGGAACGAGCCCTGCTTACAGAATGTAATAAAGTGGCAACTTTATTTTTCATCTCCTATTTTCCTTTAGAACCTGCTCAGTGCCATCTCTGAATAAAAACCTGGTACCCTGGCTTTCCATTCATTCTTGGGTTACAGGTGGTCCCTTGGTCACCCCAAGTCACAAACACGGTCTCGGTTCAGAAATTAGAAGAGCTAACTCATGCAAATAATAAGAACATAGAATTGGATTTAATGTCAGTCCTTACCTTCTCATGCAGGGAGGGCCACTAAAAAGTTGACCGTTTGGAGTGGGAGAGAAGGCATGATTCTTTCCACTTTGCCAGCCTAATGTCTCTTTCTTACAAGGTTGCTGTAATTTTTCTTTTTTCTTTTTTTTTTTTTAAGCTCTTCTAGAGCCTGGTTCAAGTAGAAGTGGGGATTAGGAGAAGAGGGCACAAGCTTGCACTTGTCAACTCTTAATATAGTGTGTGATTTTTTTTGTTTGTTTGGTTGGTTTTGGTTCTTGTCTTTTGCTTATTGGGTTTTTGTTGTTGGTGGTCGGTTGGTTGGTTTTTTGCTCAACCTTTCCAGGTGCATCACCTGTGAGACATGTAGTACGACCTCCTTGGCTCCTGGTTCTCCAGCAGTTAAGGACCTTCGGTGTTTGAGGAGCACCCCATCCCACTCTGGCAGGATGTCCTCTTGAGCAGTACTGGAATGGCTCCAGGCAGCTCTTTCCTCAGCAAGGTCTGTGTCTGACCCAAGGGAAACTCCTCTGCACCTGTTGAGTTTTCTTGAGAGAAGGGGTAGTGAGGCTGTACGGTGTCCAGAACTGACAGGGATGAAAGCCACTCTAGTCAGTTTCTGACATATGTATTTTCATTTTGGCTCTTGTCACATCAAAGCTTCTAATTATCCTGATACTGTGCAGAATAAACTCAACCAGACCTTGCTGTGTCTGGGTAGAGCCTGTGTCTTAGTTCCCTGTGAGCTCTCCGTGTCCTGGGCCATAGCCATCCTCCTTATTTCCTTTACATGAGGGAGGTTGTCCTTTTGGAATCCATACAGCTCAGAGAGGGAACATCTCTAGGCTTCTAGGGCATCTGTTGGGAAACTGTCACTCTGGTTGGTTTATTGGGCCTCCTGTCCCAGGCATACACATTACAATGACCAAATTAATTAAAGCTAGATTATTTTATTATTTTTTAAAGATTTTATTTATTTACTTGACAGAGAAATAGCTCACAAGGAGGGGGAGTGCCAGGCAGAGGCAGAGGGAGAAGCAGGCTCCCCGACAAGCAGGGAGCCTTATGTGCGGCTTGATCCCAGGACCCCGGGATCACGACCTGAGCCAAAGGCAGATGCCTTACTGACTGAGCCACCCAGGTGCCCCAAATCTAGATTATTTTAAAACTTCTCTGAATCTTTCCTGCGGCCCATCAGTTTGAGGGAGAGGGTTTGTCTGCCAAGCTCTTATTTATTACTTCTACAGTCACAGAATCAATTTGGGCAGGAAAATGAAATTCTGCTAAATGGAATCATGGTACCATGATGCCGAGCTCCATTGACAGTGAAGGGCATGTACCCATGTCCTCTTCTGAAAGACCATCACGTATGTGAGTCCCTGAGCACAGTGCCTGGACCTCAGATCAGTGCTCACAAAATAGTAGCTGTGGCTATTATGATGCTATTCATCTATAGAATCAAAATGTTGAGTTGTCTTTTTGCCCCACTGTTCTGGACATTTCCTTTAAACACCCAATTCATCAAATGTTATTTGCCTTTAGAGAAGCCTTATTGCCTTGCCCCGATTGGCCATGTTCCTTTGGAGGAATCTGACCCTTTGTACAGTTTGCACAGAGCCTATGGCCTCCTTCCCAGCCGGCTGTGAAAGGGATTGGTGATGGCCGCCCACCAGCTTTCTGGAGCATGGCCTACTGGCAGTGAAAGGGTCTGCGTGTCACCCCTTTCTTCCAGATTTCATCCTCGAGCGTCTTTTGCCCTGCAGGGGTCAATTCGCTACCAGCAAGCACATGCATCTCTTCTGGAACACTGTGTATCTACTGTTTTCTGACCTAGGACCTTTGACCTGTCAATTGCAAAAGTAACTTTCCCTCAGAGTCACGTTACCCACATGAGAAGCAAAGCTGAGGCAAAGAGAAATAAGGTCTCGAAGAAGCCTCTGTTTCTCTAACATTCATTTCTATTTCTCTCTGTTTTTAGACTTGTTTCTACTTATTTCACGTCACAGTCACAGAGTTTACATATGTAAATCACAAATTGCATTTGACTCTGGCTTTGACAATTTTTCTTCCCCAGAGAGATTTAAAAAATCAAATTTATTTAAATTTATTAAATTAGTTAAATTTAATAAAAGTCTGTTTTTGAATCCTGAACCCCCTTCTTAGACTGAGGTGAGGGGATGCCCATTTCTCAATCTTTGTGGACTTTTTCTTTTTTCATATATAGAAGGAACCCCATGGGGCTCTTGCACACAACCCCTGACGTTCCTTGGTGTCAGGCAGTGAGCTGCTGTCCACCAGCTCCAAGACATGCCTCAGCCTCCCCTTCCATCTTCAGGGATCCAAACAGCTCCTTAAGAACTCTTTCAGCTGATAGCCACAACTGCCAGAGAGTTCAGCCTCTGCTCTGTTTATTTAACAAAATGACTCCAAGCTTTTGAATTTTCTGGGTCTTTTCTTAATCTTTCTCTCTGTTCTTTCTTTTTGTCTAGGTTGTCTCTATTGCTCTTAGACCTGTAACAATGATCTCATCCTTGGTTACAGATTCGTCCGTGATACCTTCCCCCCCCTCACTCTACCCACTGTGATTACTGCTTGTCATTGGTGGGCCTGAAAACCAAAACCTGTTCATGTAACATGCCCAGTAAAAATATACTGGCCTTTGGAATGTGGATGTCAGCCACTCATCAGCCTTTTTTGCTGTGTTCTTAATTGGCTGTGTTTTTGAGAAATGAGAAGTCCAATAAATTGAATTTATGTTATTTGACACTTGATTCTCAGTGAGGAATATAGGTTTAAGACAAGCAATTAAGCACACACAGAGCTATACTTTTCAATCTTATACATGATTGTTTTGTTGAAATCAAAACGTTTATTTTCCCTGTTCAGATTATTCGCATTCCAAGATTCTAAAACTAACCAGTATAACTCAAGACTTTACTTATTCTTGGGGCACCTGGGTGGCTCAGTGGGTTAAAGCCTCTGCCTTCGGCTCAGGTCATGATCATGGTGTCCTGGGATTGAGCCCCACATCAAGCCCCTCTGCTCAGCAGGGAGCCTCCTTCCTCCTCTCTTTCTCTGCCTGCCTCTCTGCCTACTTGTGTTCTCTGTCAAATTAAAAAAAAAAATCTTAAAAAAAGGACTTTATTTATTCTCATCCTGAACAAATTAAATAATTCCTTTTCCCCTCACCCCCAGGGAAGACAATTTTGTCATTGTCAGCATCCTCTCAAAAAGTCTGTCAAAGAAGCGGGAATGATGTTCTCATGTGAGCCTAAAATTCTTTGAGCAAGAAGGTCACATTCTCATTCCATCCAGGACAGTTGTCTAAAGTGGACTTTTTCATTCCCTCTTGTTTACCCATCAAATGTTGCAACACTTTCTAAGAGGAAAACAAGCTTGAATATTGTAGTAAAAGACCATGCTGGAATAAAGTCTTTTATTTTATACACACACACACACACACACACACACACACTACACCAGACACATATATGAAGAAAAAACAATATAAACTAAATTCTGTCAACTTTCCTTAGACAAACTTAAAATATGATTAGAAAGGTTTTCTTTCTACAGGTCAATTTCTTGTTTTCAGCCTGTTGGGAAGAAAAGACGTGAGGGGTGACATTTAAAAGCAGCAAGTGCACACGCTTAGTTGCAAGTCTATAAAAATGATTTTATTACTTTTTATAAGAAGGCTATGAGTCCTCCAAGAAATTCAGAGAAGAGTATTCATATCTTCCTTTCTTCACACGATTTTCTATTTCTGTGCATTGCTTTCTCATCTTGTCTTTATGCATACGTATTTTCTGTACTTGTACTCATAGTGCATACATTTTGTGTTCTGATCGTGAGTTAGCCCAGTTATCGGTGTGGATTTGGTGCTGCTACAGTCCTTGTGACCATCCCTGGGAAAGGCTTTACTGGATCCCTGGTGGGGACGTGCCATCCGTGTACCTCTTAGGAAAAGTCATCAAAAGGAAAGAGAATGTGGATCAGATACTCTGTGTACGGATAACTGCCTGCAAAGAATTTCAGTGTGCACTGCAAAGAAGTGAAAATTGGTTTGAATGGTTAAAAACTGTGGTATTTCTTCAGTGTTTTCTTTGTCATCTTCTCTGCCACTCTCTGCCCATTATTGGCCTCTTTTGTATTGTCTCTAGATCATAAGAGAAAGTTGACATAGCAACATGAAGTCATTGGGTGCCTCCTGGCTTTTTTCCCCTTTGGATGCTCTAGGCAGTGAAATATGGCTGTGCTTTCAGCTATGGTGAAGATAATCATTTATGAATAATTTAGTAGTCATGTCAGTATTTGAACTAGTAGCTGATATAGTTTTAACTTAGGTAATCATGTTTTGAGTTTGTACTGTGTTAATATGAGAATATTTTAATAGGTGGGAAGTGCTTTTACGTGTACTTTGCCCTGTACTCCTCATGAAGGCCCTGTTAGAGAGGGTCTATGAACTCAGATGTCTGGGACAGGAGTCTGGGATTCAGAAAACTAGGTCCCAAGTCAAGCTCATTCAGCCAGTGGTTGTCTGAGCTGGGTTTCCAAGCCAGACATGTCTGAGCTACCCCAAGTGTACCATTGTATGTGCTTAACAACGAGATACAGTGTTCATATTAGAGGCAGGTTTTTTTTGTTTTTTTAAAAGATTTTAATTTATTTAGTTGCCAGAAGAGAGAGAGAGAGAGCACAAGCAGGGAAAGCGGGAGAGGGAGAAGCAGACTCCCTGCTGAACAGAGAGTCTGATGGGGGCCTCGATCCCAAGACCCTGGGATCATGACCTGAGCCAAAGTCCGATGCTTAAAGGACTGAGCCACCCAGGCGCCCCTCTTCATGACAGTTTTCAAGTCCTCAAGAGCAGTAGTAGAGGGAGCAGGGAACCTCTGGAATCCTTTAGAGAGGGGTTTCCTGTCAGAGCAATGTGGGTCTCTTTTTTCTTTCTTTCTTTTAAAGACTTATTTATTTATGAGAGAGAGAGAGAGAGTATGTGTGTGAACAGGGGGAGGTATGGAGAGAGAGAGAGAGAGAAACAGACTCCCCCCGGAGTGCAGAGCCCTTATGCTGCAGGAATCGACCCCATGGCTCTGAGATCATGACCTGAGCTGAAATCAAGAGTCGGACGCTTAACTGATGGAGACACCCAGGCTCTCCCCTTTTTTCTTTAAAAAATATTTTTGTAGCCGTGTTATGTTACTACATACAAGTGCACCATGGGCTAAGGGCCTCCTGTAAGCCTCCTTCTCAGAGAACTCTCTCAGAACATATTCACACTCAGCCTCAGAACACACGTACATGCCCCAGTGAGAAGTCTCTGGGCAGGGAAAGATGCCAGGTCTTCTTTTGCAGTTTATAAAGTTCTCCCTGGTAGAACTGTGACTCTCCTATGCAGTTTTGATACAAAAAATTTAATAATCATAGAATATTGAAATCTTAAATTCCTCACCCCTCTCCTAATGCTCAGGGAGGCAGTCTATTAACAACGAGTGTGATAATAGCTAACATTTATTTGAATGTTTATGCTATGGGGCAATCCTGTGCTTCATGATATAATACGAATTACCTCATTACATTTTCCAAATAATTCCACGAGTCAGGAAAGGGGATTTGAAAAAAATCAATTAGAAAACATTCATCAGGGGCCCCTGGGTGGCTCAGTCCTTGAGCGTCTGCCTTCGGCACAGGTCAGAATCCTGGGGTTCTGGGATCGAGCCCCATGTCAGGCTCCCTGCTCAGTGGGGAGCCTGCTTCTCCCTCTCCCACTTCCCCTGCTTGTGTTCCCTCTCTCCATCTCTTTCTGTCAAATAAATAAATAAAAATCTTAAAAAAAAAAACAAACAAAACATTCATCATTTCCCTAAGTTCAAAACCAACGTAGAGGTGAAAACAGGTATCCAACCGATGAAGATCAAAATCCCACCTTCAAAATCTTTTTTTTTTTTTTTTTTTTAATGGCTCAGGTCATGATCCCCAGGTCCTGGGATCAAGTTCTGCTTCTCCCACTCCCTCTGTCTGCCGTTCCCCCTGCTTGTCCTCTCTCTCTGTCAAATAAATAAATAAAATCTTTAAAAACAAAACCAAAATGCCACTTCAGGGTTCCTGATACTGAGAATTGGGGAATGAGGCTTAGGACAACAAGCCAGGTAGGACTGCAATTCTTTTCCCATAAAAAAATGCAGGTTTACCTACTCGCAGTCCCTGCCAGCCCCAAGCAAGCACGGGCCGACTTGCAGGGCCACCCACCCCTATTTCACTTGTCGCATGCAAGACCCGAGAAGGAGGAGCTCTCTCTACTAACAAGCAGATCCCAAGTGGGAAAAAAAAAAAAAAAAAAAAAACAAGGAAGAGAAGGACTGAACTGACCAAGTGCAGCTGTATCTGTTTTCCCCAAAGTCACAGATCAGATAACTGCTTTCCTCCTCTGGGGAAAAGTCAGCAAGGAGGTTGAGAAAGGCCTGGGGTGTCACATCTACCAGGATGTCCCACACGTGGATTCAATGGAAAGGAGGTCTCTGTCCCCGGTTGCAGGTATTGTCCACAAATCTGTCCTGCAGATAAGGAAACTGAGGCGCTGAGACACTAAATAAAATCTTGCCGTGTGAGTAGCAGGGAGGTCCAAACAGGGTCACCTGTCAGTGACGGATGGAGTCGGGCAGGCCGCGGCAGGCTCCGGCTGGGTTCAGGTACGAGATAGAGGGAAATTTAAGTGGGAAGGCAGATGTGAGAGGCACATGAGTGGACGTGGTAAGAGTTGGCCTCACTTGTTATGAGAATTGGGGAGTTGTCAAGGTGACTCAGAGTGTTCTAGTGTGCCTAGCTGGAAAATGCTAAAAGCATTACATGCTTGCAAATGCACACACGCACACATACATATTGTGTTTCCAGGGGAGAAGAGCCTATGATGTTTTTGGACATGTGAATTTGAAGCACCTTGTAGGCTCTTGGAAGTCTGAGGAAGGCTGAGAGCAGAGATGCACATTTTGGCCTTGTCCCTTTGAAGGTGATTGCTGGCTGAAATTAAAGGAGCACTAAAGTAAGAGCAGCAAAAGAGGAGGTCGGTTTCACAACTGAGTTTTGTATTTGAAATAAGCCAAAAGATTTGAGTTGGTAACCTCGAGTGACTTGACCTTGTTCAAAGGCAAGCCCACAATGGCTCAGGAGTTGACCTCATCTTTCAACCACAGGCCCGGTACACGACCCAAGCAGCCCACGCTGGTGTGCATGATGGCTTCCCTCTGTCCCTCTAAGGTCACCATCCATCCATAAAGGTCTTACCCCGGGAGACGGACATGCAGGAGCTGTGACAACTGGGACCCCCTGGGTCCAGCCACCAAGAGGACTCAGAAGTGTCAGGAATGTGAGGCCGGTGTACTTGTGTCCTCAGCTCTTTTACTGTCTGATCCTGGTGGCTTGGCTACTTTCCTTTGCCCAAGATTTCCTATGGTAACTTTATAGGAGGTCCCAGGTATCATTCTCTCCCTCTGCCCTTCACGCCCAGCGGTGGTAATATCTCTCACCATTACTAGCCCCAGGGGACTCTACTGACCTTTGTTAGAGTTTATGAACATAGCTCACATCTTTATAAATGTCTTTGTTGAAGTCTCCCCAACTTCCTGGCCCCTACTAGGACCTTGGGTAAATAATACATCTAGTAAACCAGAAGGAATTTATGTTCCCTGAGGCACTAGCCCTACCCTTAATAAACAGAGAGGGGCTTCTAATCAAGGTCGGCGGCAGGGAGAGGGCAGAATCTCTGACCTGGAAAGAGATGAGAGATTTAGTACAGGGTGTGCAAATCCACAATACACACAGCGTTGCCTATGAACAGAATAACATCTTACACTATTGTCAGGCTTTGTCAAATGTTTTAAGTGCCTTAGTGATTTATAAAATAAAATAAAATGTATTTGAAAATACCATGAAATTCATTTTACCTCATGTCTTTATATATTTTTAAAAAATATTTTACTTATTTATTTGACAGAGAAAGAGAGAGCACAAGCAGGGGGACAGCCAGCAGAGGGAAAAGGAGAAGCAGACTCCCCGCTGAGCAGACAGCCTGATGTGGGACTTGATCCCAGAACCCTGGGATCACGATCCAAGCTGAAGGCAGACACTTAACCGACTGAGCCACCCAGGCTCACCTTTATATAGTTTCTTAATCAACAAATAACATTAAAATATAACTGTTTCCATGTTTAGCTAAGGAAATATTTTTTTAATTTACTTTTAGGAAATATTTAAAAATGTATGGAGCCAACTCACCCGTGAAAAAGTTGGCTGGGAACTACTTCTAAGGTCTTTGTTGTGAAAGCTCACCGAACTTTCCCCTGGGTCCAAAACGAGGAGGGACTAGAATGAACTGGTTCCGTTCTAATGACTTCTGTCAGGATAGAGACAAAGACAGCCACCCACATCTTGAAAGAATTTTTATAAAATCGTTTCTAAGTTTTTCGTTTCCAGAAAGAAATTCCGGTCCTTGGTCTTATACTCAAGAGTACACCACATTCTCAGCCTTGGCAACACCTTGTCCTTTGTGTGACCTACCGTGGCTCAAGCAGTGAACAGAGTCTACCGAGCGTGTAAATAAACATCTCTAAGGGCCTGTGGAATTTGATGGCCTGTGCAATGTGGGTCAGACAGTGGGCCGAGTGCCAGGCTCTGTAGGTGAGCCCTCCAGCAACCCACGTGCATTTTTAGCCAGTCTCTTGGTCACCAGAAAGGCCAAGCTGTGATTAGAAGCTTGGGATTTTCAGCCCCACAGCCCCCTCCCTTTTTCAGAGAGAGGAGAGGGGCTGAAAATGGAGTTAATGATTGATCACGTCTCTGTGAGGAAGTGTCCATAAAATCCCAGCAGTCAGGGGCTTGGGGAGCTTTCAGGTTGGTGAGCACGTGGAGGTGTGGGACAGTGTCCTCCTAGGACAGGGCATGGAAGTCCCCTGGCTGGGGAGTCCTGCTCACATACCTCAGCCTACATACCTCTGGCATCTAGATGTTCGTCTGTATCTTTTATCATAGCCTTTCACAGTAAGTTGGTAAACATGAGTAAGTGTTTCCCTGAGTTTTGTGAGCCGCTCTAGCAAATTCAGGGAACCAAGGAAGAAACCGTTGGCACTGCCCATCTACTGTTTGTTAGTCAGAAGCTCAGATGATACCCTAGGCTTGTGACTGGTGTCTGAAGTTTGGGGGTGAGGGACAGCCTTCAGGGACTGAGTCCTTAACCTGGGGGATCTGATACTTTCTCTGCATAGAAGTGTCAGAATTGAGTTGAATTCTTGGACACCCTACTGGTGTCCAAGAATTGCTTCTTGCTGTCGGGGTGATCAGAAGGGTCAGATCTGAAGTGTTTTGTGTGTGCAGGAAAGGAGACTCATGAGAGAGACACACATAATAGGGAAGAACTGGATTTTCCCTACACAAGAAGGAAAAATCTGCATTTTTCCATTACACTGGCAGTGAAATTACATTTGCAGGTTTGACCTGGTCTGGGGTCTGGGCCTGGCTGTGCTGGTGTTCTCAGTGAGATATATTCACTTGAGGCCCTGTTACCCAGATGTAGGGAAAGCCAGTTAATCTGGTCTGACAGTGGATAAAAAGAATAAAGAACCGATGGGTAATTTCTTGCCCTCATCCCTCAAGCTCCCTGTACCCCGTCCCCCATGTGATTTGAGAAAACACCCAGAACTTGAGATGTTCATTCCCTAAATGTCTACTGAGTGCCTGTTCTCTGCCAAGCAGTGTCTGAGGCATGAAGCATCAAGGGTCCGCCGCTCTTAGGGACCTCACACTCTGAGCAGACCTGAATTCTGCCTGCACTGGCTTTCTAACATCAGTTCCCCCAACACTGCATGACTCAAGGGGTTAACGTCTAGCCAACCGAAATATTTGACAGGTTGCCTCTCCCATTCCAGCAGCATGGCCTTAGCTGTGGTTATAGAGAGAGGAAAATGTTGTGGTATAGACCGGCAGCCCTGTCCTTCAATAAAAGACTCTCTGTAAACTAACAGAAAGACTCTGTGCGATCCATCTCAAGCCCCGAGGTTCTCCTCTGCAGTCAAGGAGCCTCTCATAGAACACAGTCTGACCTAATAGTTCCACACACTCTGAGAGTGCAAAATTAGAATTCGAGACTTCTGCAAGGCACAGGGTTAGACACGAGGATTTATTCACTGAGTCACACCAGCTTTAGACCAGACACTGCCAGGAGCAGACATTCCTGACCACATGTTATATATATATTTTTTTTTATCAGAGAGGGATATAGCCCAGGCCTATCCTTTCTTTTAAATGCACTTGCAAAGAGGAGAGACAAGAACTCTGTCACTGCAGAAAATGGTAATTGGGGGCAAGCTCCTGGTTATGAATTGCACCGTCAACAAACGATTAGACGCAGAAGTAAGCATTTTTCTGATGTTGCCTAGAATCAGCAGCTCTGCGGGGTAGGAGCTGGCAGGGAGGCAAAGAAGGTGCTTTCTACTCTCTGCGTCTTATGTGAATCACAGGTTGTACCTTTTTCCCCCTCTCTGTAGACGAAATACCGTATAAATTGCTCTGCTGTTTATCCTAGGTCTTATGTAAAGTATTCCTGTCCCCAGAGTCTCACACCAAGCATAGGAACTCGGGCAGCTTCGTTACCAGAAGTCAGTGTTTCAGTTTAGTGCTCAAAGGCTCCCAACAGACACCCCCAAATTTCTGGGTGAAGTCAGTAGTTATTTATTCCCCTGTTACCAGGATCCGTGGGAGGACTAAGCAGAGAGAAGCAGAAAGGAGAGGAAAAAAAAGCAAATCACTAGTTTTTCTTTACTAAGAACAATATTATTTTTCATAGCACATGTGTAATACCATTGAGCAACAAAAATAAACAAATCCATATGCAGTAGAAGGCATCCCTAAGACCCAGAGACTCCAAATGGAAAAAATAGTTGGCTTTCTGGGCCAGAGACTGCAAAGTCCCGCAGACAGAGGAGTTTCTTTAACTTCCCTCCACACTGGGTCCTTTTCAGAGGCTGGGCTTGCCCCGGGCTATGAGGCTGTAAGGCTAGCAATGGGAACACGGCTCCCCAGCTCTAAAGGCTTTGTGGAAAAGTGTTGAAATCCTCTCCCAGCATACTTGGAAGACTGACCCAGTACACACATGGTGTCTTCTGTGATTCCCAGCCATTGAAAATATCAGTCAGCTTGCGTAGATTTGACATTTTCCATGGAATGAACATGGTATCTCTCTCTCTCTTATAAGAATTTATAAATTTCTTTCTACACTGTTTTGTAGTTTTTAGTTTAAAAGTAATACAAATATTAAGTTGATTCCTGGGCATTTCGTAGTTTGGGATGCTACCCTCAAATTTAAGTTTTAATTTGTAGTGGCTCACCACTAATGTCTAGAAATATATTGGACTCTACAAAAGAAAAATAATAAATTCCAGTTCATCAACGTTAGTAACTTCTGCTCTTCAGAATATACCACTAAGAAATGAATGGGCAAGCCACAGAATGGGAGAAAATATTTGTAATATGTATGTCTACAGAGGACTTGTATCTACAGTATACAATGAATTTTTACATCTCAATAAAAAGACAAACAGCCCCCCTCAAAATGTGAATGATATTTGAATAGACAAAAGAAGATGTATGAATAGTTAATAAGTACATGAAAAAAAGTCATTAACATTCTTAGTCATCAGGGAAGCACAAATTAAAACTATAATGAAAATCCATTACACGCTAGAGCAACTGGACTTCTAATTTATTACTCATAATATCGTGTAGCTGTTTTGAGAAAGTCTGGGAGTTTCTTCTAAAGTTAAACATATACTTACAGTATGACTCAGCAATTTCAATCCTACATATTTACTCAAGAGAATGAAAATAGATGTCCACAGAAAGACATGCATATGGGTGTTACAGAAGCTTTGTTCATAATGTTCTAAAACCAGAAATGACCCTAATGTCCATCAACAGATAATACATAAATAAATTATAGTATATCCATAATATACATTGCTATTCAGCAATAAAAAGGAATCTGCAGATATACACAACATCCTAGATGAATCTTGAAATACTCATCTGGAATCTGGAATCAGAATGGTCCATATTGTGTGTTTCCATTTTTACAGAATTCTTGCCTGACAAAACTTATCTATATTGGATAGAAAGCAAATCAGCCATAGTGTGGCACTGAGGTTGATGGAGATTGACTACAAAGGAGCATGAGGGAGGATATGGGGTGAGGATTTGGGGTGAAGAAAATGTTCTCTATCTTGGTTGTGGTGGTTGTGGTTATGTGAGTGTATACATTGTCAAAAGTCATCGAAACATAGATTTCAAAATGGGTGTGTATGAATTATATCCCGATTTTTAAAAGTTTCTAGCAGTCTTTGCCAGTTTAAAGTACTTGCTTTCATATTAGCTCAGTCTTTTTGGATCAATATTTAGCTAAATCCAAGGTTAATCTGTAAGTAAATGTTGTTTCTCCTTTCTGTGGTGTTTATTCCTCTGTCCCCTTTCTGCCTGTCTGGCTTAGGGGAGAACTCATGTGTCCTCATGGTAATGGTGGACAAGGTGATTGGCAGGCAGGTCTCTGAGTTCTCATTGGCCTAAGCAGAACTTTCCTTAGTATTGGTGTCTTGGCATTCTGCTGGTGACACTCATCTTGCTGGTTTCTAAGTATTGGCTTCGATCCTCACTGTGTACCGTAGAAGCCAACCCAGAAAGGAAAGGCGAAAGCTCTTTTAAAAGGAAGAGTGATGAGCTGTCTAGGTTTTTCAGGACTGCACTTCCGGTTCTCTTAAGTCTTGACCAGGGGTGGATAAGTGGTATGGTGAAGAATTAAGAAATTACTTTCCCTTTGTGTGGTAGAAACTTCCCCTTTATCCCAAGCCTATCATTCCTTATTTATGGATGAATTCATTATGGAGGGGACTCACCCTTCTGTTTCTTACAGCAATGAATGTCTTGGCTTAGCCTTAATGACAGAAGTGGGGCAGCGAGAGAAAACCAGCTTGCCAACAAAAGGTAATAAATACCTCAAGAGATATCCCTAAAATACTACCTGCAGTACCGGAATATTTTAGAAATGCCTCAAAAATGAGAGATACTGGCAAATTTCATGATTCTTAAATCAAAACAAAGAATAGAGCTATCAGTTTACTAAGAAGTGCCTGGTCGACCAGGTACTCACTTATGAGGGAAGAGGTACCTAATACTCAGCCAGCTGGTTTGAAGGATAAATAGTAATTCAACTCCCTGGTTTTATAGATTAGGAAATGTTCGCAGAGACGAGGTGATTTGCACAGGGTTATAACAACTACCACATGTCGCTTAGACCCAATGGTTTTAATTCCCATTCTTGATTACCTTTCTCCCACACACCTTTTAACTCTTCTGTGGCTGCAAAGCAGTTTATGAAGAAGGGTTCAGCTAAAGGCTAAGACACCGGAAGTAAAAGGGAATGGAGGAAGGAAAGAACAAGATAGTATTGGGACCCCTAACAAAACAAGTGTTTCAGGGACCATTGTCGACTTTTCTCAGCAACACATGGACTGTAAGAGATGCATAGGTCTTCTACTGGCAGAAGAGATCACTTCAGAAAACTTTACCAAGGTCAGCATGAAAGATTTGCCCCACAAATGCAGTGCTTTTGTGGAAAGTTATTGACTGTTAGCAAGAATTCTTTGCAAATGGTTAGATTTTATTTTAAAAAGTTTTATTTATTTGAGAGAGAGAGAGAAAGCATGAGCAGCAGGGAGGGACAGAGCACACAGAGAGAAGCAGACTCCCCAATGAGATGGAAGCCTGACACAGGGCTCAAACTTGGGACCCTGGGATCATGACCTAAGCTGAGATCAAGAGTCAGATGCTTAGCCAACGGAGGCACCCAGGTGCCCCAGACATAATTTCACATTTATAGAAAAGTTGTAAGAATAGTACAAAAACTTTTTCTTAAAGACTTCATTTATTTGGGAGAGAGTAAGTGAGAGAGAAAGCACAAATGAGGGAGAGGCACAGAGAAAACCAGGGGCAGCGAGAGAAACACACTCCCCACTGAGCGGGGGCCAACACAGGGCTTGATTCCAGGACCCCAGGATCACGATCTGAGCCAAAAGCAGATGTTTAAGAAATTTAACTGACTGAGCAACTCGGGGTCCCTGCAAATGGTTAAATTTTTTAAAGCCAGGAGGGTGAAGTGAAATTGAGCATATATCCTAATTTGTATTATTAAAGAGTAATCTTAGAGGAACATCATAATATAGAGACGCTTGTGTTCCAAAAAGATTTTCTGGAACCAAAATGAGATGCTTTAGTAGTTGGATGTCAAAATGAAATAATTTGGAGGCCAATTAGTAAAATGAAGAATTATATGATGGTGACATGCTTCCTTTCCATATTGTTTTCGGTATACTATTAATTCAGTAAAGGACCTTTTTCGTATATTTGTGCCATATCGGGGCAGTTAATTATTTATAAAAATGTGCAAGCTAGTATTCTAGGGGAACGACAGGCTGCTCCAAAGTCTCCAGGAAACCAGGTTAGCCTTGTCTAACCCCTGCATTTCTTCTGAATACATAGAAATCTATCGAATGAGCTGTTTTGAGAGAAACACGAGGTGCTTTTTGGGCAGTATCCCCTTGTGTTAACCTGTGGGCTTCCTCTCTTTCTTCTTTCCTGATCACTCATGGCAGTGGGTTCTCAAGCTTTACCATTGTTTGTATGACTTGTTGATAGCAGTGTCCAACAGCTGTTTGGAAATCTGGAAGGTGGATGGGTAAGCACACTGCCCAGATCTGCCAGGGTCTCTCGCCTCCGCCCGTATCTCCATGTAGCACTGCCACGTGAGTCCCTTCACTCCTCTGGGCTTCAGCTTCATCATTGTGAATGGGAGAAAACAGCGCCCATCTCTGAGGCTTGTGAGACTCAAGGGGGCCTGTTCATGAGGAATTATTAATCATGGCACCACCTTCCAATGCTTTCCAAGCTGCTTCTCCCCACCCTGGAACCCTGTGAGAATGTTCCAGGTTCTGTGGTTTTACCCAGGTTGACTTTAACTTAAAACAGACCTCTGTTCATGGTGCCGTCAGCCCCGCGCTGCTTGGGCGTCTGACTTAACTCGCTCATGTAGCTTCTTGCAATTGTATTTTTTTGAGAGATCTGCATGAATCAGTTCTTAACTTACAAAATGTGGGAATGCCAGAGAGATTGCTCAAATAAAACAAATGAAAATGGAATCATCTGGAGACACAAGAGACGAAGTAAAAGTTAATGATGCTTAAGACTTTTGTAATGAGACAGAACATTTTATTTTCACCGGAGCTTGTTATGTACATCATGTCCTCTGCTGAACAATCACCTAATTTTCACTGTGTTGTTTCAATAACTGTGATATGGTTCTTTCTAGTCCTTGATAGACTATGCAGAAGAAATGCCCGTGCTCATATTTACATCACAGAAGTAGACCTGAACTACCTAAGAAAGCTGTATATAAAATGGTATTGAAAAGAATTTTCCTAACAAAAATACCAGATGTATTTTTGCATCATCTTTACAACTATATCCCTTTTTGCATATCCTTGTATTCTTTGCGACAGTTGCAAGTATGCAACTTCTACCTAAGTTTTACCTAGCGTCTCCTCACAATGTGCATACTGTTTTAGAGACCGTTTTCCCCCTTAACATGGCATCATAGATGTTTTCCCCTATTACAATATTATCTTCTTGTTGATGGTTTGAAAGGATTGAATACTGTTCTGTTTGTTTATGTCTCATAACTCTTGAGACACTTCCCAGTTATTGAACACTTAAGTTGTCTCCATTTTATATATTATTCATAATGCAATGATTATTTTCCACCCCTAGTGTCTATCTTCTCTTAAATTGTTTTCTTAGGATAACTTCCCAGCAATGAGATTACTGCAAACTATTTGAATAACTTTCTAATTCTTCATCTGTTACACTATATTTCACTGCACTTTTCAGCATTTTTTTAAAAATATTTTACTTATTTATTTGACAAAGAGAGCACAAGTATGGGGAAAGGGCAGAGGGAGAGGGAGAAACAGGCTTCCCAGTGAGCAGGCAGCCTAATGCAGGGCTCGATCCCAGGATCCAGGACCATGACTTGAGCCAAAAGCAGGCACTTAACCAACTTGGCTCTCGAGGCGCCCCTGTTCCAGCACCCCTGAACAACACCAAGCAGCACTGACTGGGGACGGTCTGGATACTGGACATTTATGTGTTGGTGGACTTACAGTCTTCAGTTGGAAAACAACTTACCCTTGGGGTTATTTCAATGGAAAAACTATGAAGAGGCTTGAACTAAACCAAGGCAGAGGTTTCTGAGCTTCAGCTGTTTTTCTTGTACAATTGATTCTACCATTTCATGACGCTTGGCACCTAATGGTGTCTAAGCAGTAAGTTATTTCATTGTGTCTGTGTGCAGGTGTGGGTAGAACCTTGAAGTCTGGTCGCGTTGAAATTGTGAGAGAGAGCCTAAAACATAAAGCATCCCGTGAACGTGACTCACATCTGGCCCTTCAAGAAAGTCTGACTTAGGGCAACACGGTATGGGCACAAGTAGAGAAGCTGTGTCTGCAGGGGCCTGTCACGTGTTGTATATTAGTGAGACCGCGAGGTCGAACAGGACAGGAGGTCAGGGACAAGGTGAAAGGGGGGGATACAGGCCTTGCCCAGGAATGTGCTGCTCCTTCACTCCCTGTGATAGCTGCCACAAAGGAAGGCCTGCCTGCTGTATTCAGCATTATCCATTTCTCAAGGGAATTGGGACATCTAAAGCTTCAGTTGTCTTAGTCCATTCAGGCTGCTATAACAAAACTACTCTGGACTGGATGGCTTGCATAACAAACCTTTATTTCTCACAGTTCTGAAGGTGGGAAGTTCAAGATCAAGGTGCTGGTGGAATTGGTAGTGGGTGAGAACCCATCTCCTTGCTCCTAGACGGCCTTCTTTATGCCCTGTCCTCATGTGGCACAAGGCGCGGGGGAGTTCTCAGGGGCCGTCTTCTAAGGGAATGAATCCCATTCACTATCTCTGCTCTGTGTTTGCTCTCTGAATTCACAGGCTGCCAGTTTGTTCTGGTGGCTTTAAAGATGGCAAGATTCTACTGTGAGCCATCTTCTTAAAAGAAATTTTGGCTTTAGAGTAAAAAAATGTGTATTCATTTGGTTTGCCCATAATTTACCAAGTGGTACAGAGCCTGTGTTCCAAATAATGCATGCTTTGTCTTATTTGAAATGATGTTTCATTGAATTAATACCACCTCGATTTCATCTGATGATCATAATCAAATTGTACCAACAACTGAGTGATTTGCTCCATCCTGTAGGAAAAGGATCTATCAGAACCCTTATTTTTGTCTCTCAAACAGTTCATCCCTAACAGTATTTCAGAAGCCTGCTTGACACGCTATAGAATAATTTAAGAAGAACCTTATATCACAGTTTCTGTGGGACCAGAATCCAGGACGGCTTAACGAGTTCCTCAGCTTTGTGTGTCACAGGCTGGAGTCAAAATGTCGGCCAAGCTCTGTTTTCAACCAGAGGCTCACCAGAAAAAAATCTACTTCCTAGCCCACTTGGGATGTTGTGGCAGAATTTGTTTCCCTTTTGTTGTAGGATTGAGAACTTCAGCTTCTTGTTCTCTTCTGGAGGCTATCCTTGGCTCCCCCAGGCTGCCCACAGTCCCCGCTGACATGGCCACAGGCCACGTGCAATATGACAGCTTGTTCATCAAGGCCGCAGGAGAGCGAGAGCAAGTTTTTTTTTTTTTTTTTTTTTTTTTAGCAAGACTGAGTCTTATATAACATGACATAATCAAGGGATTCAAGTCCTGTCACCTGTGCCCTACTCTGGTTAGCAGCAAGTCACAGGTCCCGCCTGCACTCAAGGGGAAGGATTATACACAGTCAAGAACAACAAGAGGCGGGACCATAGGAGGGTCTGAAATACTGCCTGGCACCTAGTAGACACTCAGGAAGTGCTGGTAATTGAATGAGTTAATGTTGCAGATATTACTTCTTTGAACCATGTCTTGCTAATGGTTTTTTCGCAGGTCTGTGGTTTATCATTTGGCTTTATTTAGTACATCCTGTGATATGTGGAAATGTTAAATTTTAATTTAGACAAATCAACAAAAATTTCCTTAGTTTGTTTCATTACTTTATATCTCAGGGAGTCCTTCTCCTATCTAGAGATCAGATAAATGTTTGCCTGTATTTTCACCTAGATTTTTAATGCTTGCTTGCTTGCTTGCTTGCTTTTTTTTAAATTTTTTAATTTTTATTTTTTTGCATTTAACTCTGACCTATCTGGAAGGTTAAGAACTAGAGGGAGAGTTGTGACATGATATATTGAGTAACCCTTTTTTCCCCCAACCAATCTCTGCTACCTTATTTAGCTATATTGAATTATTATATACTTCCTACTGGGCTCTCCATTCTGGTTCATTTATTTGTCATTCTCATCTTGCTTTTATTGCACACTTAGAAATGATAGCATTGAAGAAGAAATTTAAAAAACAAAAATAAATACAAATTATAGCATTGCTAATCAGAAATGCCAAAGAAGTTACTATCAGAGTCATTTGGTGTCATAAGTAGGACATAGTCTAAGCTGTTGTGACAGAGAGACTCCAAAATACAGACACTCAAAAAAAAAAAAAAAAGGAAGTTTTTTGGTATTTGTGTAACAGTGCAGAGGTCCAGGGCTCCTTCTACGCTGTGTTTCTGCCAGCCCTCAGGGTGCTGTCCTGGTCTGTGTGGGTGAAGCTGTCTCACCCCTCACATCCAAGCTTGTCTATGGGAGAGGGGGTGGTGGAAGTCCTGAGAAAGTGCCTTTGCTTTTGAACTCCTGAGCCAGAAATGGTGCATCACTTTATCTTCCATCCCTTTTATTTAGATTAAACTGTGTTTCCACATCTACCTTCAAGACAAGCTAGGAAATAGGGTATCAAACTGGGTGGACATGGATTTATCTAAAATTTGGGAGGATCTTTTATTAAAAAGAAGAAGAACGGGTATCAAGGACAACTAATGGTCTTTGCCTCGGCCCAGCATTCATAGTTACAAATAATCGTATTTCACAGGAAAGTAACGATCATTTTTGTCAAGTGAGAAATCAACCTTTGGATATGACAATGAAATAAATATATCCTGATTTTTGGTTTTAGATGGCCAGTAACCTATGTGCCAGGTAGCATTCCATGCTAATCTTGAATGCCAATAGGAAATCACTGGACAGCAAAACTCTTCCAGGATTATAACTGGGCTATCAGAGTAACCCGAAAAAGAAGAAAAAAGAATCGAAGTCATGGCCAAAGGAACTAGAGTTCGGTCTACCTCTCCTCCAGATGGAGGCTGGGGCTGGATGATCGTGGCTGGCTGTTTCCTTGTTACCATCTGCACCCGGGCGGTCACCAGGTAGGTGGGATTCTCCTCTTCATGGATTGAGGTGATCTGGTTTGTCTTTTTCTCTGAGTCTGCTTTGTTCTGTTTCTGAACCTGTCATTGTGAAAATATCTGTGTGTATGCATGTGTGTGTGCATGTGTGTGTGTGTGTGTGTGTGTGTGTGTGTATTTCTTTGTTCAGATGTCTTTTTCTTTGCAAGGAATGGGATTTTGTGACACTTGCAAGTCCTGGGTAGTCGTGTCTTCTATGATATCTGGCACAGAAATCTGGAGTGTTATGGCATTTTTAGACTAAATGTTATGGCTGTTCCAGCCATTTGTTTTCATAAGCAGACCATCCCAGAAAAGAAAAATACATAAGGTCAAAACAATCCTTGAAAACCTCTTGACTCTCCAGATACTGAGCTGTTAGAAACTTAAAACCTAGAATTTAAATTCTGCTTCATTTTACACTTGGCGTGATGCTGGAAGCTAAGTTCTAGGTTGAAAGAAAGTAACAGCAAAAGTACAGTCTTCTCTCATTCTTGCTTGTTCATTTCTCCTGTTTCTTTTATTCAAGAGCATAGTGTGGAATATGCTTAAGTTACGCTTGTGTACATTGGGACTCATTCATCTTGTTTATATTTGGAGTAAGTGCATGCTTGACATCTGCATATGCTAGCTCTTTCCTCTATGTGTGCTTTCATTCCAGTAGAACTCCTTGTTGCTCTTCTTTGAAAATGCACATTTAGCAGTGAAGCAAAGTAATTTGCACTAAAAACTTTGATGACATCCTCAGTGAAAGTATTGATGTTTCCCCCAAAACAATATATAATGCAGAAAAGAAGCAGGTTATTTGTTTTTACTACAATAAAGGTTGGTTGACTATGTATCATTTAAAAAATAATGCGATTGGTGTTGAGTCTGGATTTTATTCCATCTGTATCATGGACCTTGTGTTCTGGGTATGAGGAGTCATAGAGTTAAAAAGGAAAGTCTTGGTTCTTATACATGTGGAAGCCTCCATTATATCCATGATGTGAAAGTTCTAGAGGTGAGTTCAGTGCTTTATAAGGAGGGCTCAGGTTGATATCTTTCAGGTCGTTGAGTCTTCATGATGCACTTTAGGCAGACTAGGCTTACCCCGCTGTCATAAGATTAGGACACTGGTACTCAAAGAGCTTAAATGACTTACCTACAGTTTTGTCTGCTGGGACAGAACTGGACTGGGTTTCTAGTCTTTTTTTTTTTAATGTATTATCTTGTGTATTTGCCATTGCATGTGCACACATAATCCATTGATTCCTTCCAACACAATCTAGGTGTTTTCCTATCCTGTTATTTCTCATGTACACGTCATACTTCTGCTTGTTCTTCCATTAGTGTATATATCCACTACACATCCTCTCTCGGTGCCTTTTTATTGCAAGAAGTGACCTTGCTTCAATCTCCATCTTTGTTCTGCTTCAAGATGTAGGCACTTTGAGGAAGCTCTGTGGCCAGTTCCTGTCCCCTCAAACATAGGACCTTCTTCTCTAGAACAGCATAATCTTACCAGACATAGGTGTTTTTTTTTTTTTTTTTATTTCCTTGGTGATGGTGTCATTGCCTTAAGGTAGGCTACTTCCTCATCTCCATAGGGTTGTCATGTCAGTGATGAGAAGTCATGGTGCCAGGGGACAGTTCTTACAGAGGCTCTCCATTCTCCCTGTCCTGTTGCTAAAATAGTCACGAGAGCGGTCACCCCCTTTCATGTACAAACAACTACACATTAAGGCCGGGAGACATGTGAATTCTCTGAGTGTTGTCCTCTGAAACTATGGATATAACTTGGGATAGGGGTCTGTAGAAAACTGAGGACTTGCAGCAAAGACACTAACTTATTGATGGTCTTTTTTTTTTTTTAAAGATTTTATTTATTTATTTGACAGAGAGAGATCACAAGTAGGCAGAGACGCAGGCAGAGAGAGAGAGAGGAGGAAGCAGGCTCCCTGCTGAGCAGAGAGCCCGATGAGGGACTCGATCCCAGGACCCTGAGATCATGACCTGAGCCGAAGGCAGCGGCTTAACCCACTGAGCCACCCAGGAGCCCTTATTGATGGTCTTTAATGCTCATTTAACATCTTGTGTGGCTGGTCTTGTTTAGCAGGACACTGAATCCCAGTTCTTTCTCAGTCACAGTAGAAATGCCAGCAGAACCCACGACTGTCACCAAGGGCCGAAAGTCTTGCATATTTCTTTCAGGTTGTACCCTTAAGTTTTCAACTTCAATTTAATAGAAATTAGGTCCACTAATATATAACTACGCATTCACTGAGGACAAGGATCTATCTAGGCACTTCCAAACACACAGAGATATTGGAACACGACCCTGGTAGGCTCAGGCACAAATAACTGAAAATACAAATCAAAACGTGCAAAATATCCATCAGGTAAAAACAGACTGTAGAATAGCACAGGTGAGAGAGGGGTTTTTCTGACATAGCAGTTCAGGGCAGGATTTCTAGGGAAGTCATCCCCAGAGTCTTGAAGAATGGGTAGCATTTGGCCAGGAAGGAATGAAATAAGAAAGAGGTTTCCAGCTGCATCAGGTCTGTGCCCTTCATCTGCTACTCACTTTGTGATCACGGTGGGCAGCCCTCCTTCCTGAACCGTTAAGGGTTTAGCTGGTAGCCAGAAGGGGGTTGTGGCTAGTGGTGAAGACCTATTATCAAAGTTTAATAGGGGAGGCTTCGAGGGGCATAGCTGAGCAGAATTAAGCTCAGAGGAGAAAAATGTGAAGACACAGCGAGCATTGGAACTCGATGTCATGAACACACAGCAGCCAAGAGGACCGGAGATCCAGCCAAGGAAAGCAGCCACGAGGGTGGTTTGTCAGTGCAGAAGATCAGTGCCTGTTGTGCAATTAAGTCTTTTTTTTTTTTTTTCCTATTTAAACTGTATACCTAAAAATTAAACCATACAGAGAGGGATGAAACTTGGGTGGCTCAGTAGATTAAGCGACTGTCTTTGGCTCAAGTCATGATTCGGGGTCCTGCAATTGAATAAGGCTGCAAGCTCAGCGGGGAGTCTGCTTGTCCCTCTCCCTTCCTCTCTGCTCCTCCCCTGGCTCTCTCTCTCTCTCTCTCTCTCTTTCTCTCTTTCTCTCTTTCTAAAATAAATCTGTTTTTTTAAGATTTTATTTATTTATTTGACACAACTGCAAACACAAGCAGGGAATGCGGCAGGCAGAGGGAGAAGCAGGCTCCCCGAGGAGCAGGGAGCCTTCCACGGGGACTTGAGCCCAGGATGCTTAACCAACTGAACCACCCAGGTACTCCTAAATGAAAAAAACTTAAAAAACAACAACAACAACAACAAAAAATTAAGCCATACATCCAGATGATAAAAATTTGAATTCAGAGATGCATAAAATAGTCTTTTTCTCCTCACCTCCTGAATGCCAGTTTCACTTCCCAAAAGTTAACCTTGTTGATATTTTCTTCAGACCTTTCAAAAAAATTTTTTAGAACTTGTATCCGTATATAAAGCATATTCTTTTCATATTATACACACTGTTTTGAACTTTGTTTTTTCTTGCTTAACAGTACCTCTTGGAAACATCTCCATATCAGCACATATGGTTCTAACTCGCTGAAAAAGAACTGCTTAAAATTCCATCACAAGGATGTGAGCATAATTTATTTTACACATTTTTTGAAGGACTTTTTAAAAAAAGATTTTATTTATTTATTTGACAGAGAGAGATCACAAGTAGGCAGAGAGGCAGGCAGAGAGAGAGGAGGAAGCAGGCTCCCCACTGAGCAGAGAGAGAGTCCGATGTGGGGCTCGATCCCAGGATCCGGGGACCACGACCCGAGCCAAAGGCAGAGGGCTTAACCCACTGAGCCATCCAGGTGCCCTTTGAAGGACTTTTGTATTGTTCCCTGGCTTTTGCTTTACAAACACTGCTACTATGATGACCCAGGACACTTTAAAATCGTATTTCAGGGCGCCTGGGTGGCTCAGTGGGTTAAGCCGCTGCTTTCGGCTCAGGTCATGATCTCAGAGTCCTGGGATCGAGTCCCGCATCAGGCTCTCAGCGGGGAGCCTGCTTCCCTCTCTCTCTCTCTGCCTGCCTCTCTATCTACTTGTGATTTCTCTCTGTCAAATAAATAAATAAAATCTTTAAAAAAAAAAAAAAAAAAAAAAAAAAAAAAAAAAAAAAAAAAAAAAAAAAAATAAAATCGTATTTCAGCTCTTGCCTTGTAACTGATGACACTGCCTTACATGTGAAATTTACATAAAGCTTAAAGTTGTCCAGGCTAGTAAAGCTATCCTTCTTATTTATTTTCTGTCTCTGTCAATGTGTGTTGACTACTTATTTTTTTCTTCAAGATATCTTATTAGCAAATACATTCTCTATTTTAAGAATCATATTTCATTGTGAAATTACATGATGTTCTATTTGTAAATGGACAACTTGAATTAGAGCTGACTTGAAAAAGCAATAGTTGATTTAAATGTTCAAAGAAAGCATCCAGCTGTAAGACCTATTTTTCTCTCAACCTCTTCTGGATCCAAATTAACTTAGTTGCAATAGATGTCTACAGTCCTGTGGGATTGGGAGCTCTTCTAACAACAGCTGAATTCCTGTAAGTAATAGCTAATGTTAGTAGAGTGCTTGCTCTGTGCTGGTTAATGTTGTTCCAGGCACCCTTCATTCATTAATTTGTTTAGTCCTTGGAACACAGAGAGATTGGATATGTCCAAAGTCACATGGTTATCCTGAAACCAACATTTCACTGTATGTTAACTAAAATTTAAATAAAAATCAGAAGAAAACTGTACAAATAATATACATTTACTTTAATAAAAAAATTTAAGGAGCTACAAAAACAAAAAATAAAACAAAGTCACATGGTTAGTGAGTAGTAATTCTTTTAACTACTAGGCTACACTGTCCAGTGGATCACTTCTGCCATTGATGCAGTGCACAACTCCATCAACCAGAAGAAAGTCTTGACCAGTTACCAGATGTTGTCAGCATCTAGCTCTTCAGAGGCCAAAGAAGAATTCTCTAGCAGAGTAGCAAGGTAGAAACAGTAGGCATGTTGGCCCCTAGAGAGAAAGTATCTTTGAGAATACTAGATGACACTTGGGTGATATTTTGTTTTTGTTTTTGTTTTTTTTTAAGATTTTATTTATTTATTTATTTGAAAGAGAGAGAGAGTGAGTGAGAGAGGGAGCCCAAGCTGGGGAAGGGAAGGGGAGAGGGAGGAGCAGGTGTCTTGCTGAGCAGGAGCCAGACATGGAGCTTGAACCCAGGACCCTGCGATCATGACCTGCACTGAAGGCAGGCGCTTAACCAACTGAGCTACACAGGTGTCCCGATATTTTGTTCCTCATTCTTAGGAATAGAGCCTGTCAACCCCTGCAGGATGTTAGGAGTTTTTTGCAACTGCAGCATGATCTAATGCATTATGGCTGACCCAGTTATGTTTATCAAACTGCTTATGTCCTAGATGAGGAACATGAGACCCTGAAAGATGAAGAAGCATTATCAAAATTCTCAGTTACTCCATATGAGAATCAGAGGTGAGGGCCCAGCTTTCCTGACATGTCAGATGCACACATTTTCCAAAGGACAGTAAAAATTATTTCTGGAATGAGAAGCCCACATTCTCCTGATAACATTTGTTTTCTTTAAGGCCGAGCCTATGTTTAGAAGCTATAAATCCTGAGCCTTTACCATTTCAAAAGTTCTTTTCCCTTTTGAGAACAAATAAGCAGTGATGCAGTATTATTCCTGTATTTTATGAAAGTCACGGTCAATCAGAGCATGTTTGTGGTTATTAAATTTCACCTCGGGCAGACCGGCTCCCATGTTTAGATAAGAAGCTCAGGGGTTATTTTTGAATTTTACATACCTAAAGTTTGACCGTTATGACTAGCCAAGTCAGTTAGGAAAACCGTTAAGCAGAAAACAAAACAGCAATAAAACAAGAAAGTCACGAGACAAACAGTCACACAGATATTAAATCCCTCAGAACGATTTAGTGATGAGAAGAGACGATGATTTACAATCCCAAAATGTCATCGCCATCTGGGACCCTTTTTTCTTAGGCTGCTGCCTCTCCACCTTCTGTATTTCCCTCCTACTCATTTGTCCATCAGCTTATGAACTTCAATTCTTCACCTCTCTACTCCACCTTATCTCGCTACCCTTTCCTGAACAGCCAGCAACCAGGCTTCCTCCTCCTGTTTCCTCATTTATGTCCTTGAAGTTTCTACTCAACCTTTCTACTTCCTCACCTTCCAGTCACTTCTTTACCAATGCTAATCCTTCCTTCTTTCTTTCCTTCCCTCAATACCTTCAACCTTGAACAATAGTTAACGAGCACCCCAGTACACGAAAGGTGGTATACTGGCTATTTGGGATTAAATGCAAGATAAGACAGAGAGGGCCTTTGCTGACACAGAACAACAGTCTAATGGAGAATGCAAACGCACGCAAAGGGAATTGCCATCTGCTCATCATGTGGGAAGTGCCCCGCGTGTCATGTAAACATTTAAGAGAGGCATCAAACCCAGACTCGGGTAGTCAGGGAAGACTTCCTGGAGGAGCTGACAATTATCTTGAGACTAAAGGAATGAGGGAAGCTGAGAGCATCCTAGAAAAGAAGACAAATCTTTGATGCTCAGAGGTGTGGAGGAGTACGGGCGGTGTGTTGAAAGTCATGGAAAACCTTGGGTCCCACTGCAGTAAAGAATGCATAGTGGCGGGGAGCTGGGGGAGACACTAAGAAGAGCCAGCTCATGCAAGGTCTCAGGAGTCATGTTAAAAAGTCTGAAGCAGGGGTGCCTGGGTGGCTCAGTGGGTTAAAGCCTCTGCCTTCGGCCCAGGTCATGATCCCAGGGTCCTGGGATCGAGCCCCGCATCGGGCTCTCTGCTCAGCGGGGAGCCTGCTTCCTCCTCTCTCTGTGTCTGCCTCTCTGCCTTCTTGTGATCTCTGTCTGTCAAATAAATAAATAAAATATTAAAAAAAAAAAAGTCTGAAGCATCAGGGTAACTCTGACCATTGATTTCAAAATGTACCCAAGGCACATGTGAGTTCTGGGAGAATGGTTGGGAGGGTTTGGGTTGTAGTTCTTAGCACTCCATACTGTCCCTTTTCCCTTTCCTATCCCCAGGACCCACAACATAACTGCAGGGCCCAGTGCAAAATGAAAACGCAGTCCTCTTTGTTCAAAAGGTAGGAAAATAAGGGCTGTTAAGAGTAGAAATTCACTGGTCTCCCTCAATTTTTCATGGAGTCCTTAATTTGCTATTCCAAGCTGTTCTTAAGAAAGAAAAATGGAAATATTAACTTACTAGCATGAACTTCCCATTCAACTTTATATCCTGCCATACTCGTTTTGAACACAAATGTGAGTATTTAACTCCTGTGTGGGACCTCTGGGGCTCGTGCGTGCCTCTGTAGTTCATTTTCACCAGAACAGGGGAAGCCGTGCGCAAAAACTCAAGTGTTTTTACTTCACTTCTTGATGCATGCATTTCCTTTCTTTCTTTTTTTCAAAATTTTATTTACATTCTAGTTCACTAACATGCAGTACAATGTTGGTTTCAGGAGTAGAATTCAGGGATCCATCACTTACAACACCCTGTGCTCGTCATCACAAGTGCCCTCCTTAATGCCCATCCCCCACCCGCATCCCTCCATCAACCCTCAGTTTGCTCTGGGTCATTAAGAGTCTCTTATGGAGATCATATGATAGTTGTCTTTCTCTGCTTGACTTATTTCGCTAAGCATGATACGCTCTAGTTCCATCCATGTTGTCGCAAATGGCAAGATTTCATTTCTTTTGATGGCTGCATAGTATTCCATTGTGTATATATACCACATCTTCTTGATCCATTCATCTGTTGATGGACATCTAGGTTCACAGACCTGTACCCCTGGGGATAAAAATATATGTTTATAAAAAATTAAAAATTAAAAAAAATTTAAAAAAATACATTTAAAAAAAAAGAGTCTCTTATGGTTGGTTCCCCTCTCTCTTTTTTCTTTTTCTTTTCTTTCTTTCTTTCTTTTTTTTTTGTTTTACCCCTCCCATACGTTCATCTGCTTAGTTTCTTAATTCCACGTATGAGTGAAATTATATGGTATTTGCCTTTCTCTGACTGATTTATTTCACTGAGCATAATACATTCTAACTCCATCCACATGTACACACAATGGACTATTACTCAGCCATCAAAAACAATGAAATCTTGCCATCCGCAATGACGTGGATGTACGCACTTTCTATGAACATTCTGTATCTTCTGCTTACGGGTGAGTAAGGACAGACAGAAAAGGAAAGGAATTGTGGATGGCCTTCCTTTTCCCCTTTCCTCTGTGCCATCATTTTCAGGGTAAGTGGTTGGCTAGTAAAATACAGTCATACCCTGAGTAGGAAAGGATACACGAACCCTCAGTCCTTTGTGTTGCTTAGAATACCATTGCCTTCTTTCTGCATTTGAAGCAAGTTTTGGGTTGAAAAAAGCATGGCCTCTCTACCCCCACACTTCCTCAGTCGTAGCTTAACTTACCCTGTGCTCGCTCTGAGTCTCACCGAACTCCAACATGTGAGACTTCCAGAGTTTGTGTCTCTAGTAATACATGTGTCGATGGCAAGGTAAAGAATCGCAAACACACATTGTGTGTGTATCTCCTCTGGTCATATGCATGCCCCGTTGTTCTTTTGGACCTTGCTTACAAAACACAAATTCGAAGATAAAATTGTTAGGAATTTTAAGTTCTGTGCTTCTGGGTACCAGATCCTGGGCCTTTGCAGAGGAGGCCCACTGGTAAAGCCGGACCTGCCTAACACAGCTGTCCTGGTTATACCTGATTCTCTTCCTTCTTCTTTTTCCCCATCACCCACCTTCACACCCAGCAGCAGCTGGAGAGGGGAGGAACAGTGGAGTGGCAGGTTGCTGTGGGCTGCTGAGGCCTGGTGAGTTAGACTGTAGTCCTCTTCCAAGAGACTGATCACTTCCTATCTCATTCCCATCAAGGCCGGATTCACCCTTGCTGTCTCTGAGTACTGAGAACTCCTGCCCTGAGTTAGGAAACTTGCTGATCTGTAGAACATTCATTTCAAGTTGTACAGTGGTGCAAACTATCGCTCCTGAATTGCTTATGTCTTTTTATCCTAAGTAATTAACCATTTTTCAACATAAAGTTTCTCTGCCTCTATATGTCTGCCTCTCTCTAGAGTGGTCATTTATAATCTCACCATTCACATATAGTGACTGAGTACTTTTTGGTCTTATATGCTTTGGCCTTTTTCTATTTATATGAACTACGTTCATTTGTTTTTTAACCAAAATAAGCCTTATTATATAAGCTACTTTGTAACTTACTTTTTTACTTAAGACTGTCCTGTGAATTTATTCTGAGATCAATAAATACACACCAAATCATCCTAACACCTAAAAATATTTCATTTTATTGATAAGTTTAAATTTATTTGGCTGGTCCCCTATTGATGGGCAAATAGGTTCGTTTGTCTTATCCTTTAGATGGTCCAATAGCTTTGACTACCCACCTACAGTGGTCCAGCAATGTACCACCGAAAACCATTAAAGCTTACGGACATTCAAATAGCGGACCCAGAGCTTGAAGCTGTGGTTTAGATCCATGTTCATTCACGTTTTTTTCTATAAAATGCTTGCATTGTTTTTTTCAGATGTATTTCAATTTTTTTTGTGGAGTTCCAGACATACTTCACTCAGGATTACGCCCAAACAGCTTGGATCCATTCCATTATAGATTGCGTGACCATGCTCTGTGGTGAGTATCCCTTGCCAGGGATAGACTGGTGACTTGAACTGTACCTGACAGTGACCTTCCACTGATTTTGCTTACCCATTTTTTTCTGAGTAGGAAGGATTTGCTAAAAATTGGCTAAGACTATACAAAAAGAGAAGACCAATCCTACTTTCAGCCAAACCCAACCAGACATGCTCTTGGAATTAATGGTCTTGGCTGATGGTAGATGAAACAGGCAGTTAATATTCTCAGAAAGACACATATTATTTGGTTCTCCCGTAATGAGATAGGATGCTGGGCATCACAGGACTCCTCCTGATTTGGGAAGCAGTTAAACATGCCGTATATGTTTGGCTTCTCTCTTCTAAATGCTATGGTCCCCTCGTTCTCCAGTCACGTAAACAGCCATCGGATAGCACTGTGAGCCATTTCTATGCCGTCTTCTTAAATGAGGGCCAGCAATATGTGCATGACAGCTCAAGTCTTATTTTCATTCTGTTTCCTTCCCAGAGATTCATAATTTGGCTAGTGGATTTCATTTTTCATGCATAAACATTTATTCTTAGGAAAGTATGAGGGAAGGATAGGATGGTGAAGTCATGAGAGAAGTGTACTCACCATGGTTAAAATTTCATTCAAGAGACCCCCAAGGGTACAAATAGGGTCTATAGAGTGTTCTCAGAACTCATGGACTCTTTCAATCCACCGGTATGATAGAGGAGAACTAACCTTGAGATTTTTCTTTTTGAACATTTTAAACCAAAGTTATTATGTTAATGTCTTAGAGAGTGTCTGAGATTGGGTCAAGCCGAAATGATCTATTTGTAGTCTAGGCTCATTTAAACGTTTCATTTATTTATTTATTTTTTAAATTTTATTTACTTATTTATTTGACAGAGAGAGAGAGAGGGATCACAAGCAGAGTGGCAGGCAGAGGGGGAGGAGGCAACAGGCTTCCCACTAAGCAGAGAGCCCGATGAGGGGCTGGATCGCAGGACCCTGAGATCATGACCTGAGCCAAAGGCAGAGGCTTAGCCCATTGAGCCACCCAGGCGCCCCTAAACATTTCATTTAAATGAATCCTTAGTTTTAAAAAAGGAAAAACTACTGTTAATCTTCAGGCCATGTCATGGTGGCAAAAGGGAAATACTATGTTATTTAATAACTCACAAATAACATCAACTGATTCCATTCTAGGTACTGATTCATACTTATTTTTTATGGGAAAAAATGTACATACACAGGAATCAGTTGAATCGTACAGAAATGTATTTCCTTTGTTGGGAGGAATTTGGGAACAATTCTAGGACTAAAAAGTTTCATGAGAAGGCTAAGTTGGCTCTGGCTACTGATAGCACTGGAAGGTCTTAAGGGATAAAAAAATAATATCTTTGTATTTTCTAGCCTGTTTTTTTTTAATCAGACAGTCCCTTTGTTTTCAGGGTCATGTTATTAGTCACAGCCTTTATATGAACATGCCAAATGAGCCATGTTTATCTTTCTCAGAGGATACAGGTGACTCATTTCCCTCACCGTTATCCTTTGGAGAATATTTATAATCCCCAGAAGAGGAATAAATGACCTTCAGTGACCAACACCATCACAGTGACTATGTGATCAAGCAGGGTTGTATTAGATGCAGCATTTTTAAATTCAAGGGCTTGAGGCCTTGCAAGCCGTCCGACCTGTTGTAGCCAGTTGTCATGTACACACCTGCTCACCGTACAACATTGGTGAAGTTTCAGGACATGGACGAAAACTGTGGAGTCAAGTATAGGGCACTCCCTGGGGTGTGGTGCGCTTTCCCCTAGGATAAACAGGGAAGTAAACATTTTTCATCGAATTTGGTCTGAATTTTGTCACTTTCTGATAGACTTAGATATAGTCTCAGGAGGGTCACTCCTTCCTGTCTTCTAGAGGTTCTATCTACAGCCAGCAACTGTGTTAACTTGACAGGAGACATCAGGCTGATGACTGGTTCCGTCATGTACATTGGAGTCAGGCTCCGGTTTCAGCTTGACCAATACAAAATTATACTCCCCAAATACCCAGAGAACTTGCTCTTCTGATCTTGTTAGTGAGAACACTGGTACCAGCTTGTTCCACAGAAAGAATTTACGTGCTGCCCCTCCCCCCACCTCCCTTGCCATCAGTCTAGAAGGCCCAAAGAGACAGAGTAAGAGGGTGAAAAAACCCTGCCCTTGGTGTCAGGTGCCCCAAGCAGTGCTTCTTGGTGATCTTGGACATGTCATATTCCCCTAAACTTCTATTTCTCTGCAGTCTGTTCCAGCTTTAATTAATATTCTATAAACCTGGCAGTTGGCACAGTTCTGACACATTGTTAAACCTCTACAAAGTAGAGGGAGGCCAACCAAAATATCATCGTGGACGTGAAGCATTTGATTTCTCATCCACAGAGTTTCCTAAAGCCTAAAAACAGTACCAGATTGTGAAATGTGTCTGTGGTCTCTTTCCCTGGCCTTCCCTGCCTAGCACTGCCAGCCACAGTGTCCACTTTCCTTCCCTGCCAGCTGACTGCCGTAATTATTGCTATTGGTGCATGATCAAAACCATATAAAACATACAAGGTACATCCCAGTCCAGGTGATAACTAATTTAAATAAGGAGCTGATTCACTGTTCAAAAAGCACCCCAGAGCCCTGGGATTATAACGGTAAGAGAATGAAGTGAGGGGGCCGCGAAAAGCAAGTCAGCAGACCCTGTCCTAATTCCAGCTTTGCTACCTGTTCTCTGTGTGACTATGGACAAGTCGTTTCCTCTTTCCTCAGTGACCAAATCCATAGAATGAGCAGGACAGGCTTGATGCTGTAAAGGCCCATCATTCTCGGCTTTGCCGATGCAACACCACAGTCTTCTCGCAGTACCCTCAAGGCCCTTCTGTTAAACCCATTTATTATTGCTTTTGAAGCGCCGCTTGGGAGTGTTGTCAGTAACCACTTATCCTGCCAAGTGGGAATCATGCTGGGTGGCTTGCTGGCCTCTACTGGTCTCATCCTGGGCTCATTCGCCACCAATCTGAAGCATCTCTACCTCACTCTGGGAGTTCTGACAGGTAAGGGCACTTGGTACCCCTTATCTCGCCCCACCCCCATTCAATTTTTGTTAAGCACATCCACAGAACTGTAATCCATAAAATATTCATCTTGCTAGATGCACCGTTTAGCTGACCTTGTTTATGCTTACCTAACCTAGCAGTTAAAAGAGCTGGAAATCCAGCTGATTGTACTGCAGCTGGTACTGAAAATGTACCAGCTGCATGATAAAAGTAACTGCTGGCTTCCCCTTGGGCAGCAGAGCATGGTGAGATTCAGTACTCGGAAGCAATGAGTGATTAGCCAGGGCAACATATATTTTCAGCAGTGACCATTCTCCCAACATCTTTGCCAAGAACTAAAAATACTACCTCTGACGACCTGAGTCGGCCCTGCTTTATAGTGAAGATCACTGTCCAGTAAGTGGGGGTTTCTCTCAATGTCATGGAAGTACACTTTAGAGAATTACAATGAACCCTGCAGGAAGAAAAGAAATCCATGTGCATCCATAAATCAGATGCTAAGGGGACTGCTTGGCATCAAGGTGGGATCAGTTGGTGGCACTGGAGTGGCAATATGCCCCATCACTCAGAGCGACTTGGATTAGCACTAACTCACAGTCTGCGCACCGTGCCATAGCAGGTAGCGTGATCTGGCCAATAAAAGCCATAATCTCATAGTGATTTTATAAATCTGGCTCTGTCGGCTAAGAAAATGTGTCTAAAAGGCCCAGCTGCTAGGGTGTCCAGGCATCTCAGTTTATCAAGGAGGGCCCTGGTCGTAGCACTGAAAACCTCATCTCCAGGAAACCTACCAGTCCCGGCAAATCAGGATCATTGGTCACCCTGCAGTACGGATGGAAAAGGGAGCTGACGGTGGTTCTGTTTTTCCATTTGGATGCCATGAATTCCCAGGGGTTGACTCCCTTTTAGAATTTCTTGACTTAAAAGGAATTGAAGCTGAAAACCTTTCAGAGGCTTTCCCCTGACTTTAAGGACTATTTTCAAGTTACTCTATCTATATGCAAAATCCATGTATAAAGCTGGCATGACGTTTCCCAATCATGTGAAATTACCCTGGAATTTCACGGGGCCGTATATGCTGTTGAAACCCAAATTCCAGAGTAGTCCTGACGATCAGAGTTGTGTTTTCATAGGCCATGAAAAGTTGAGTTAATTCTCTGGATAACTTAAGATAAAAAGATTCGTTGATGGGGAGAATAAGTTTCTCTAGGTCAGCATTATCCTGATTTTCTAGTTAATTCAAATTCAGTTTTAAAGTTCTTCATTGCATTTTAAGAAGCCATATCCCTTGAGGGTTTCTTCCCAAGAAGAAAGTCATATATATGCTGTATTTTCCCAACTGTGGATGACTGGTTGGGGAAGACTCCCCTGCAGCTTGGTGTAGAAAATAGTTTTCAGAGGGTTTGACAGAAGGCCAGATTCTCCTTCATCCAAATAAATTTATTCTGAAATATTTTCTTTCATTGGCTGTTCATGGCGTGCCAGCACTCATGGACTTCTCTCCATCCTTAGGTCTTGGATTTGCACTCTGTTATTCTCCAGCGATTGCCATGGTCGGCAAGTATTTCAGCAGACGGAAAGCCCTGGCTTACGGGATCGCCATGTCCGGAAGCGGCATCGGCACCTTCATTCTGGCCCCGGTGGTTCAGCTCCTTATCGAACAGTTTTCCTGGCGGGGAGCCTTACTCATCCTCGGGGGCTTCGTTCTGAATCTCTGTGTTTGCGGTGCCTTGATGCGGCCCATTACCCTGAAAGAGGACCAGACGACTCCAGAGCGGAACCCCATCAGTAGAACTCAGAAACAAGACTTCAAGCGAGTGGCTCCCTGTTCCACTTTGACTAAAAAATGGGTGCAGACCTGCCTCTGTTGCTCTTTGCAGCAGGAATACAGTTTTTTACTGATGTCAGACTTTGTCGTGTTAGCCATCTCTGTTCTCTTTATGGCTTATGGCTGCAGTCCTCTCTTTGTGTACTTGGTACCTTACGCTGTGAGTGTTGGAGTGAGTCACCAGCAAGCCGCTTTCCTTATGTCCATACTCGGGGTGATTGACATTGTTGGCAATATCACATTCGGATGGCTAACTGACAGAAGGTAAAATCCTTTGAGACCACAGCTGGTTCCCTACCAGGGGGAAGTTTTCCATATCTGAAAGCAACATCCTTGCTTGTTCTTCCAGTGAGAGGTCGGCAAACATTTTCTGTAAAGGGCTAGAGAGTAAACATTTTTGGCTCTGTGGGTCATGTGATCACAGTTATTCAACTCTGCGGTCATAGCACAAACCAGCTGTAGACCCTATACAGACAAATGCAAGTGATGGTGCACCAGTAGGATTTTACTTATGGATACTGAAATTTTTAAATAATTTTTTTAAAGATTTTATTTATTTATTTGACAGACAGATCACAAGTAGGCAGAGAGGCAGGCAGAGAGAGAAAAGGGGAAGCAGGCTCTCTGCTCAGCAGGGAGCCTGATGCAGGGCTCTATCCCAGGACCTGAGCGGAAGTCAGAGGCTTAACCCGCTGAGCCTCCCAGGTGCCCCCGGATACTGAACTTTTAATTTCTCATATAATTTTTATGTATCAAAATAATCGTGTTCTTTTTATTTTTTTCCAGCCCACTCAAAAATAGAAAACCATTCTTAGTTCATAGAGAGTGCAAAAACCAGGTAGTGGGGTGGATTTGGCCATAGTTGCCCAAACGCTGTTCTAGATGGTTTGGGAGAGTGGATAAGTCTAAGTGGCCGAAACCTGTGGTAACTACAAGTTCTGGTGACAAATTTAATTTCATCCCAAGCCAAGTCTGTCCTCAGGCTGGGTGTTGTGGTTTTAGTTATTTTTTAATGACCCCAGAGGCTGGCTGGCAATGGAGAGAGGAGCAGAACTCAGTCCAGGCAGAAAGACCGGGGCAATAATCATGCATGATCTCTAGGCACATATTTGTGTTTGACAATTCAAAGAGCAAATACTTTCATTATAATTTTAAGTTTGGGAATCACAGTTGTCAGAAATCCACTAAGTGGTTTCTTCAGCTAATGCTTATCTACTAGGATTGAAGAGAGCAAGATCCTCCTCTTCTCCTAAACGGACTCTTCACACTTGAGCTATGAAGTGGGAGAGCAATGATCCTGTATTATGTCTTTGGTAATTAACCAGGGCTCCACTGCCGTTCTCCTGGGCTATGAATATTTAAAATTAATTCCAAAAATGTAGTGGGTAAGGAAAAGAGCAGAGAGCAGGGGCATATGCCTGGACAATCAACTCAACAAAGAAGTAGCCCAGTGTAGGTTTGATAGAGGTGTATGAAGTCAGAGATACGTGAGACATAAGTTCTTGCACTGACTCTGCCCCCTTATTATCCCTGTGAGCTAGGGAAAATCACTAACCCTCAGATCCTTAAGGGTCTTCATCGGCAAAACAGGCCAGTGCAATATTTTTCTATTAACCCTTAGCATTTTGTGAGATGGTAGGTTGAAAACTGTTTGTAAAGTATAAACTGCTGGTGCTGATATTATACTGAGTCTTTGTAATAATGATGGTATCAATGCCATTTGGTAACAATGATGAGTTTGGAGCTAGAGAGGGAAAGTGTAATGGAAGTACCACTGGGGAGGGCTCAAAATAAGACTTGGTCCTCGTACAAGACCTTCATAGTCTTTGGTAAAGCATTTTAATGTCTTCATATGCTAGCTTCTCCCTTTTATATGCTGGGGTTTTTAAAATATTTTATTTATTCATTTGACAGAGAGACACAGTGAGAGGGAAAACAAGCAAGGGGAGAGGAAGAGGGGAAAGGTCCCGATGCAGGGCTTGATCGCAGGACCCAGGGATCATGACTTGAGCCAAAGGCAGACTCCTGACCAACTGAGCCACCTAGGAGCCCAGGTGCCCCTATGCTGGGTTTTTGAGCATATATGACGTACCACATACCAGTGGATATCCTATTTGAAAACATCTAGTAGGATAGGCTACTAGGAAATGTTAGCTTCCTGATACTGTACCTGTTATTTTAGAACTATCCTTAGAGTAACCCTAACAAGATTGGTAACAGTCCCATTTTATAGCTAAAGAAATTGAGATTAGAAGTGAGCCATTAGGAGGTATAGAGTTGGATTCAAAATTCCCATCTTTCTAACTTCAGAGGGTATGCTACTTTCTGCCATACCATGTTTCCTGGGAAGATGCATTCTGTGTCTCCGTATACCAGAAAGAATGATAGGCAGACAACATAGATAACCATGGGAAGCCTTCTCTATAAGTAACAACGATGCTTATTGCTGGGGGCGGGGGGCATGGTTCTAAAGCTCTCGGATAGAACCCGTGCATACTACCCTCATTCTCGATCTTCAAATCCACAGGTGCCTGAAGAATTACCGGTATGTCTGCTACCTCTTTGCCGTGGGACTAGATGGGCTCTGCTATCTCTGCCTCCCAATGCTTCAGAGCTTTCCCCTGCTCGTGCCTTTCTCTTGTACCTTTGGCTACTTTGATGGTGCCTACGTGACTCTGATCCCTGTAGTGACTGCAGAAATAGTGGGGACCACTTCTTTGTCCTCAGCGCTCGGTGTGGTATACTTCCTTCATGCAGTGCCATACCTGGTGAGCCCGCCCATTGCAGGTAAGTTTCCGGAGAGATCCCCCAACCACCTCTTCTGTTTGTCATACCAATGTGAAAACAGTGAACTCATGCATAGACAATGAGGATTAGAAAATAAGTTGGGAAGAGTGAAAGAGAAAGGGATTCAAGAGCCATCAGAATATCATGGTCTTACTTATATCCTTGTTTTATAACTTTCTTCCAGCCAATGGAGACCTTAGCCAACTTGAAAAGAAAAAATCCAAAATTAGGGTCCTGATTCCCTTCCACACTAATGACGGGAGTAATGGAATGGAGCAGCTGTTCAAAACTTGTAAACAAGTCAGGCACATGTAGAGGGAAGTTTAGAGGGAGTACAGGGTTCCACTTGGGGATAGCAGGCAGTGAGGCTGAAATGGTAAGTGAGCATGTCACAGTGGAGTGCCTGGAGTGCCAGCCAAAGGAGCCAAAAGGGCCCTATATTCTTCAGAGACTCTGGATAATATTATGGGTTTTGTGTAAAGGGGTAATATGGTAGAGAGTATATTTTAGAAACTGGGACCTAGCAATTGACCTGGTAATTAGGGGAGGAGCAGTTAGGATTCCATTCTAATAGTTCAGAATCAAACTGATAGAGACCTACATTCGGGCTGCTGCAGCAGAAATAGAAATGAGCTCTTAGGGCAAAGAGGAAGTATTGGGGGGAAAAATCAACTGAATTTAGCATGTGGGAGTGAGGGAGGAGAAAACACAAAGATAACTTAGAAAATAATGGCATGGTTGAAAGAAATAAGGAAGCTGGAAAAAATGGCTTTGCCAGAAAAAACAATGAATTAAAAGTTTAGAAATATTCAGATATCTGAAATACCCAATAAAATGTCCAACAGAGCTGTTTAAAGATGAAATCTGAGCTTTAGAGGGAGGCCAGATTTGGATTTAAAGATTTGGGGATTATCAGATTAAGCATCTAGAATGGTTTGTGAACCGTCAAATGCTATAGAAATTTAAAGCATGATTGAACAAGTGATTTGACAACTATTTATTGCTTGTGTGCACCAGCATTTCTGTTGGCACTACTATGGCAACAAACAGGTCAGAGTCCCTCCCTCCTTCCCGGAGAATGTGGTCTAGACCAGTGTCTCTCAAAATGGAAGTTCTGGGACCCCCTGCGTCCAAACCCCTTGGGGCCCTTGTAACAAAACACAGATTCCTTGATCCTCCTTTGTGATCTGAATCTTTCCAGGAATCTACATTCTGAATCAGCTTTCTTGTAAAGCTCACGCACAGTAAAGATTGAGAATAATTGGTTCTTTTTTTATTTTTTTGTTTTTTATTTTTTATTTTTTTAAAAAAGATTTTATTTATTTTATTTGACAGAGAGAGAGATCACAAGTAGGCAGAGAGGCAGGCAGAGACAGAGGGGGAAACAGGCTCCCTGCTGAGCAGAGAGCCCGATGTGGGGCTCGATCCCAGGACACTGAGATCATGACCTGAGCCGAAGGCAGCGGCTTAATCCACTGAACCACCCAGGCACCCCAGTTGGTTCTTTTTTTAAAAGAGCTTTTTTATTTATTAGAGAGTGAGTGCGCAAGCCCAAGGATAGGGTGAGGGGCAGGAGGAGAAGCAGACTCCCCACTGAACAGGGAACCTGATGCAGGGCTTGATCCTGGGACTCCTGGACCTTGACCTGCACCAAAGGTGGCCCCTTAACCTACTGAGCCATCCAGGTGCCCCGCAAATAATTGGTTCTGATTTTATCACCTGCCTAAACTAAAACTAAGAGAGTGAAGGTCTCTGAAAATAGGCAAAAAAGAAACGAGCCAAACATGTGCTTAGAAGAAAGGAAGGGAATTTTTGAAGAAGGCAGGATTTCTGCTTTAACTGATATTGTGAATAAAAAGTTTTGAATTATTTCCAAACTCTAGTGATTGCTAAAGAAGCACACTGGGGGGCAATCTGGTTGCTTCAGAGCTGTGGATAAAATATCCTGGTCAGTTTAAACTGGTGATATTGGGCTACATGTTTAATGCTTCATTTTGGGACGTGCCCCAAAATGTTTTTTGGGGGGTCATTTTGGAGGCAGTTTCCCAAAGTGTCCCCACATCCTCCCTCCATAGCCAATTTTTGTGTTCACCAACCTTTAGGAGCAGTATAATTCTGTAATTCTTTTAAAAAGTCACAGTGCATCAATGAAATTGGAATTCCTAGATCTTTTTTCAATCTGTGGCCTTCCTTTGGCAAATCAGACATTATACTTATTGTCAGGCATTGGAGAATCTTACCATTTATTTAATTACCTTTAAAATGACAACTCAGTCTCTTCTGTTTGGTGCTACCGAAATATATGCATAAGTAAATCCCACAATAACTAAAATATTTGAGATACTGTGAATTGTAGGAAACTTTGTGGGGCTTATAACAATTTCTCCATAACATTTTTTAAGAGATTATTTATTTATTTATTTGTTTATTTGACAGAGAGAGAGATCACAAGTAGGCAGAGAGGCAGGCAGAGAGAGGGGGAAGCAGGCTGCCCGCCGAACAGAGAGCCCGATACAGGGCTTGATCCCAGGACCCTGGGATCTTGACCTGAGCTGAAGGCAGAGGCTTTAACCAACTGAACCACCCAGGCGCCCCTCGACATAACATTTTTGACTAATGAATTGAAGTGGGTGAAAGGTAAAATCATATGCCTTCCCAGTGGATTTAAGTTTAGAGCACTTTTTTAAAAGATTTGTTTTATTTATTTTAGAAAGAGAGAGAGAGAACATGAGAGGAAGGAGGGGGAGAGGGAGAGAATCTTCAAGAAGACTCCTCACTGAATGCAGAGCCTGATGTGGGGCTTACCCCCATGACCCTGAGATTGTGACCTGACAAAACCAACTGAGTCACCCAGGCACCCCAATTTAGAGGAATTTTTTTTTAACTTTTTAATCAGAAAATAATTGCCTGCCGAGGTCTAATTTGACCCCATTGATTCTCTGATCCTTGTGGCCCATGTTTTGCATATCATATACCTGGTCCTCCTCAAAATTTTGAGGTGGAATAGCTATTGATATTAATTTGTTGCAAGAAGAAATAAAGGGGGAAAGAAAAACCCATGATTGCAAAATGATACCCGGTGATACGAGGTGCAGTTTGCATTGGCAACTTCTATGGTGGCCCAAAGGTCTGATTTCAAACTGCCCAGGGTACAGTGACTGGATCCAACTGAAAATTTGAATTCTGCTTTATCCAGAAGCATGTTATGTTACTCAGGATAGACAGTATGTGGGTACTGGGAATACTACTAACATTCGGTACAATTATACAACAAACATAAATGATCCCGACTCAGTAATTTGAATGACACTATTTTTTTAAAGATTTTAAAAGATTTTAAAGATTTTTTAAAGATCTTTTTAAAGATTTTTTAAAAGATTTTTTTATTTGACAGAGAGAGATCACAAGTAGGCAGAGAGGCAGGCAGAGAGAGAGGAAGGGAAGCAAGCTCCCCGCTGAGCAGAGAGCCCAATGTGGGGCTCGATCTGAGGACCCTGGGATCATGACCTGAGCCACCCAGGCACCCCTGAATGACACTATTTTTATCTTTTCTTCCATACTTGCTGGTATTAATAATAATATTTGTTGTGTGATCTCCAAGTACTTGGACACTGCTCCAAGTACTTTACAGAACAACAATCTGTTTTATGTGTTTTCCTAGAAAACAGAATGCAGTTTTCAGTTGCTGCACAATATTTTTAGATCAGCTTTGTGTGTCAAAACTATGATGGTGGTGCTAGCAACCTAGTGTTTATTATCATTAGAAAGCATTAGATTTGGGAGCACGTAAATAATTGGATTTTACACTCAACAATGTAATTTTGTGTTTGCTTATTACAGGATGGCTTGTCGATACGACTGGCAGCTACACGGCGGCATTTCTTCTCTGTGGATTTTCAATGATATTCAGTTCGGTGTTGCTTGGCTTTGCTAGACTCGTAAAGAAGAGGAAAAAAACCCAGCTGCAGTTCCTTGCCAAGGAATCGGATCCCAAGCTGCAGCTATGGACCAATAGATCGGTGGCTTACTCTGTAGCAAGAGAGTTAGATCACAAAGATGATCAGTGTGTGGCTCTGACAGTGCCTGGTTCCAACCCCACATGACCCATGGCCTTGAGCCTGGGAATCTTCAGGGCTGAGAGAGGTGGGACCACTGGACTGCACGTGTCTCGGAAACATTTAATTTTGGCAGAGACATTGCCTTCCGAGGAAATTATTGTTATTATTTTATTAACGTTTATAGGGGAAATACCAAATAACAAAGCAAGTTGGACTGGCTCAGAGTTTCCTCATTTGTGATTTGTATTCACAGTCGAACTTGTACCTTTCAGGCAATGAGCATCACTCTATGGAGAATGTTAGGACGGAGCTGCTATAATTCGCTGTAACTGGGGGTAATTTCGAAGCATGACCAAAGCAGATGACATTGGAAAGCTTTGTTGCCAACTCTGCCCCTCTGTCTGACTCCCTCAGAATGGAAACGGAAACAATGGCATGTTAGATGTGCTCACTTGATGCTTTCTTGGAGAAAGGGGTCTGTATTAATCACTGCCTTTTGCAGAATCTAAAGCGTTCTTCAACAACTCCGTGTAAAGCCCTAGTGACATCTTCACCTCCCACCTCCACAGAAGGCTTCTTCCTAAGGCTGAGCCCCTCCGCTCTGATTAGGCACCACATCTGTTAATATAATACTGAATTTAACAGAATACAGCAAGTCACAAGGGTGATTTCTAAATCTTACCTGACATGTTAACACCAACACTTCTCTCCCCCTTTTTTTCTTTAGAAACAAAGCTTTTATTTGAATTGTACACACAGTCCTGCCAGGAACTGAAAGTGTTGGCAGAATTCCAGCTGGGCAGGAATTGAATTCTTGAATCAGCAGGTCTCTGATGGGAGGTTTTTTTTTTTCAGATCAGACATTTCGGTTCATCATTACCCAAAACAGAAACTTGGGAGGTTAGCCTGAAAAATATTCTAAAGGTGAGATTCCTTTCTCCCTGGGTTAAGTTTTTATCTTTTTATGGATAATCATTAGAAACTTGATTCTAACTTGGGCCTCTTCACCTGAGTGAGAAGGCTTTAGGGATTCGGCTGAGCATCCCAGTGCTCATTAATTAGAGCTTTGGTCGGGGGAGAGGGAAGAGAAGCTTAAGAAGGCTAATGCTGTGACACTTTATAGTTCATAGAACTTGTTTATGTACCTTTGCTCATTGGATTAGAATAATTTACTCATTCTCAAGTACTCTGTTTTCCTACAGTTTGGAGTAATTTCTTACTTTTCAGAGGGAGGACATGGGAAAGAAGAGAAAGGCCAGATCTGCTGGCTTGTCTCCAACCATTTGCATCCCCAAATTGTGTCATACCTGTAAATTAGAAGCAAGTTACACCGTTGAAGGGGGATTTTAACTATGGAAAAATTTAAAATCTGAGCCTCAAAGAAATATTTTGACCCCGAAGTCCATTTTATCCATTGTCCCTCCAGAGGCCTGCACTGAGGAAGATCTTAGGTTGACTAGGCATGTTCAGCAAGTCTTTGCCTATAACTGGATTACTTCATGAAATTACATATTAATACATTGCTTTCAGAATGAAATACTGCCTTGATTTAATGGAAGAAAGCTGTAGTATTTCATAGTTGTTTTCCAAAGATAAATTTGAATGTTGCCTGTTATCTGTTTTACTTAGTTTAAGGCTGTAGTTTTTTTTTTGTTTGTTTTTGTTTTAAGATTTTATTTATTTACTTGACAGAGAGAGATCACAAGTAGGCAGAGAGGCAGGCAGAGAAAGATGAGGAAGCAGGCTCCCTGCAGAGCAGAGAGCCCGATGCGGGGCTCGATCCCAGGACCCTGAGATCACGACCCGAGCCGAAGGCAACGGCTTAACCCACTGAGCCACCCAGGCGCCCCAAGACTGTAGTTTTGAACCCATTTACTTTGTCACTTGCAATTTAAAAACAAGATTTGGAAAATATCTGTAAAAAAGTCAAAGTTAAATGAACTTATGTGTGTTTGGAGTACCACTTTACACTAAATGTCATTTCTTGAATCTTCAAGCCTAAAGATTTTTTGAAATATAGTTATAAATATTCTTATACATACTTTTTCCTGGTGATCACAGTAAAATTTTGTTTATCCAGCTCTGCAATATAATTTCTCTAAAGTATTATAAGTATTCATGAAAAATGAGTATAGAAACCAGAGCTTTTAAAATTTTATATAAAATAATTCAGATATTTTACTTTATACATGCATAAATTTATATTTTAATTCCCTTTTGGAGCAACATTTTTAGAAAACCAGCAAGGAAAATGTAGATTTTTAGAGTCTATCATTGTCTGACTTCACAAAATGTTACTGTTAAGGTTCCATGTGCCTATACTGTTTATTTCAAAAGGGAGGAATTTGTGGAATGAGGTATTTTGTGGAATCAAGAACAAGATTGTGGTGTGATGATTCAACATCTTAAATATTACTTTATATCACTTCAAGTTCTACTTTGAAATTGATAGAAAAGCAAAGAAACTAACTTCTATAGATACATTGTACCATTGGGCCTTCTTTTCAGATTGAGATTTTACTAATAGATCGGATATTTATGCTAATATTTTCTTATTTCAAAAGCATAATAAAGTGAATTTATATTTGTGTTTGGAAAAATATTTTTTTTTCCTGTACATGGGCTTGGATTGAATGGTGAATGGGCTTGTCTGAATTATGCTAAAATGTAGCTAGCATATAAAGATGTGGTAAACAATCAAATAATTTACAAAAGCCAAACCCATTTATTGAGTACTTCCAATGCATTAGCTACTGTGCTAAGTACTTCCTACATATTGTCTTATTTAATTCCCATAATAACCTATATTATCACCATTTGATAAATGTGGAAACTGAGGCATCAAGTGGCCACTGCATTCCTCTGGCTCCAGTGAAATCCTGTAAAGCTAGGAAGCTGTGTATGGCTGGAACCTGCCTTGGGTTTTCTTCTTATGTGTGTTCAAAAAGCCATTTGGAAACAGACCCTCCTTTGGAAAGATAAAATCCTTCGGATTATGCTTCCTCTCCCAGTTCGTATAAATGGGAAGATTCTAGAATGGAAATTTCCAAGAGTTTTCCCAAGAGTCTGGTTCTATCAAGACCATCACTTCCAGCTAAGTGGTTTAATTTGCTTTTTATTGATCCAGGCCTCTCTTTGGGGGCATTTATGTATGTATAGCAGGGAGAAGGTTGGGAAGCACACTTTGTCTCAAAAGAGAGTTCTTTCTTCTGCATTACCAGAATCATGCTTTCTCAGCCAAGAATTGAATTTTTTTTCTAAGTGCCTGTACCATTGCCCAGTGGTGACAAAGATGGTAATGTCTATCTGGCACTCACCTTCCTGGTCTTGATTCTAATTCTGAAATTGCTTATTGAATTGAAATAGTGTGAACTCAAGGTAGATAGCTGAGTTTTCCTTCTCATACTTCAAAGTTTGAGTCTTTATTTTTTTCTAACTCCACCAAACAATAGATTTTAAAAGATTTTTTTTAAGGGATTTTATTTATTTCTTTGATGGAGAGAACGAGTATGGGGGGGGAGGGGCAGAGGGAGAAGGAGAAGCAGACTCTCCACTCAGCAGGGAACCCAAAGCAGGACTGAATCCCAGGACTCTAAGATCACGATCTGAGCCCAAGGCAGATGCTTAACCAACTGAGCCCCCGGGTACTCCAAACAATAGATTTTTATAACTGTTGCCAGAGCAGCTACCAGTGAGAGATGACTGGGATTTGGTTCCATAACACAGAGAAATATTTGAGAGAGGGAATCTAGAAATATTCAATCACAATAAAAAGACTAACGTTTAAAATAAAACATTTTATTATGGAAATTTTCAAATGTACAAAAATGTACAGTAAAATGAACTTGACATAACCATCCCATAACATCTACAATTATCTACCTTTACCCTCTCCCTTGATGAAGCTGACAGGACATGTCTTCCTTCAGCTGTCAAGGAATAACCGAACCTGGCAAGAATAATTTATTCACGCAAGCAGAGGGTACAGGCGGCTGGTATCACTTGTTAAAGAACCACATCATTAGGAAGCTGATTGGGTCCCCTTTCTTTCTGTGGACTTTGGGTGTCTGAATTACAAGTTGCAACTCTTCCTTCTTCTCTCCCCAGGCCTGATGTGATTTATCTTCCTCTAGCTTAAGAAGGTGTCAAATAAGTGAAAAGTGCTTTTGAATTCTGGAAAAGAGTGATGATTATTACATTCATTCTTCTTCTTTTTTTTTTTTCCTAAAAGATTTTATTTATTCATTTGACAGACAGAGATCACAAGTAGGCAGAGAGGCAGGCAGAGAGAGAGAGAGAGGGAAGCAGGCTCCCTGCTGAGCAGAGAGTCCGATGCGGGGCTCGATCCCAGGACTCTGGGATCATGACCTGAGCCGAAGGCAGAGGCCTTAACCCACTGAGCCACCCAGGCACCCCCATTCATTATTATTCTTAATTATTTAAGTGTCAGGGGTTCTTTGTGGAGTCTGGACCTAGGATTGGTCTAAAATTAAATAAAAAGCATGTTATTTTTAAGGAGTTAATGTGTAATCGACTTAAGATATAAAGTGGCATTAAAAGACATTAAAATTAACATTTTGAAATTAATTTTAATTAATAATTAAATAATAATAAGTTAATTAGAATTAATTTAAAATTAACATTATAAAATTCTTTCTTTTGCGATGGCAAGTTAGGTCTTTTCCCACTGACACAATGGTTCAAGAATGAGAAGCCCCAGTCCTAGCAATGGTGAAGACATATATATTCTCATTCCCAAAGTACTTGTTTCTACAACAGGGACCTGAGCAGAGTCTGGGTGTGGTTCAGGGTGGGGAAGAAGATATGAAGGAGGCAAAGGGATATGTGGTTACCTGAGATTCCAGCAGACTCTGAAAGAGCCTCTGGATCTAAATTTGCCAGCCCCTGCTCAGGCAGGGGTGGAAGAATTTGGACATCTGACTTCAGTTTCAACGTTCAGCCGTCGAGGAGAGCCTATTTTAGAATCATAAGTTACAGGTCTGGTATGAGCCTTCAGTACCAACCCTGGTCTCCAAGGTCAATCAGGGTGTAGCTCCTGCCTAACTTACAGACTTGATGTTGGGCTGCACTCTTGCTGCCAGTGACCTTCTCGGTAGGTTCCCCGGGTCATTTTTGCCTATGTTGATCCTTCAGTGTGCTCACTTCTCAACTTTTGGGGTACAATTTAAACATCACTTTCTAGACAGCCCGTCTGTAACCACTGCCCCATCTAAATTCTATATCACCACTATCACGACACACATAACATTCTCATAACATTCCGTTCTTTTCCTTTAAAGAATATATTTTAGTTATAATTAATATTCATGTGTGCATTTACTTAAAATGTCGTCTCCTCCACAAAACCACAAGCTTTCTGAGGCTAGGGATCATACTGACTCTTCACTAGTCAGTCCAGTGCCTAAAATATAGCAGGCACTGGACAAATACTTGGTGTGTAAATGAATGAATGAAGAAACTGCTAATGAGAATTTAACACACCTAGAACTGGGGCTGATTGAAGGGTTGGGTGTGCTTGAAGTTGCTCTTGGCCCCAGAATGGATACACTATGTTAGATAATTATAATCTGTGGGCCTAAATAAAACACCTGGTGAGATGTGTCCCAGGATTAGTAGGAGCTTCAGAGCACTGAGTGGCACTCAGGTTTGGAAAAGCAAATAAAGGTAGCAAAGAGAAGAGTTGGTAGAAATAAAGTAAATAACTAAAACTTTTAATTGAGGCCTGAAACTAAAAATGGTATGACTGTGTTCAACCCAAACAGGCTTAATTAGAAAGCTCTGTTGTGCTCAGACTGAGTAGAAGGCCTAGGGGTGGGGGCTTACACAGGGAGCCCTGGGACGTTAGGAAGAGGTGGAACACCTGTGTCTCATGCATGAAAAATGGGATTTCAGGTACAGGCAGCACACAAGCTGCTTTTACTTTGCAGGAAAACTACACCACTATTTGGCCAGGAGCAGAAGTCCCTGACTGGAGTCTTCTGCACAGTCCTAGGCTGGCCTCAAACTCAAAGGGCATTACTGAAAATTAGCATGCTTGTAAACATTTTTAAGAGTTAATGGGAGGGTTTAGTCAATTAATGACTATCTTTAAAGCACCTCATCAGCATCTGATATCGTTTTTATGGTAGGGAATTAAAAATTCCTAGCACCTTCCATGATTTCAAGTTAATTGCCTAATTGGTAAATTGAAACCATCACCATGGGAACAGTACCATGAAGTTGTTAAATGCTGACCTGAAGCTAAGGGCTCTGCGTACTATGGAGGTTAGGAGAGGAGGAATTCATTAAGGGCTGGAGAAATTGGAGGCCATTCCAAGGAATTCAGGTATGGGGCTGAATGGGTTGGAATCAGCCCCTACTCTTTCTAGGGGAAGAAGCTGGGAGTAGGGGAAAGGGAAGTGGGACAGCCACTTTATGTGGCTACCTGAGGTTCCAGCAGATACCCAAGGCCAGTGGAGCACTAAACACTAGTTAAACACGAATAATTGTGTTTAATGATGAGGGGATCCATAGGGTATCTGGAACTTTGGGTATTGCTAAGATCTGGGGTTGTATTTGGTGTCTATAATTTGAAAACAGGAATTTTCAGAGAATGGGTTTATACCTCAATATTCATTTCTCAACTCTAAAAAGGAACCATTTAGGGGCGCCTGGCTGGCTCAGTTGAAAGACAACGCCACTCTTGATCTTGGGTTGTGAATTTGAGTACCAAGTTGGGTGTAGAGATTACTTAAATAAGTAAAACTTTAAAAGAAACCCAAATAGATAAAAAAGAATCATTTGTAAGTTTTCTCTCTTAAAGGGTCCAGAGCTTCAGGTAGTTTTTTGTTTTGTTTTATTTTGCTTTAAATTGACACGTTATACAGCACTGCCATCTGCTGGAATTAATGAGACCACCTCCCAAAATTTGGTGACTTCTAATTATAGTTCAAATGGACAATGGTGCCTTAGAATAAACATTGAAGTTTGTGATTGTTTCTTTCCCGTTCAGCCTCCAGTTCCTGCTCATTACCCACCCACGTTTATCCTCCTCTTCTTGCAGTACAAATATAGGAATAAAGATGCTGTGTTGTGTTTTTCACCATTTTGATTGCCTAGGTCAGTTTTCTATGTGGAGTATCAAAGTTAATATGAATGATGGTTTTGATTGACTTAATTAAGGATAACCATTGGTAAAATTTAACATAAATTTTTTTTGAGCCTTTTGCCTTCCTTAGGAATCCAGATTGCCATCCTGGGTTCCCTTCCTAGTCCCTACTAATGTTAATTGATTTGATTTGAGTTAATAAAGGGTTAAATTAAAGTATGAGACACAGACTCTTAAACACGTATGAGAAAGTCAAATTTTGAGAAATGTTGAAACCAAGTAATCTAAAGGAGTGTATTCTGTGTCAATTTGGAAACATATATAAAACATCATGTTTATTACATTGTATACAAATTGCGAGACAGTGATCGGATTTCCTTTAAAAATGTGTAATTCCGGGGTGCCTGGGTGGCTCAGAGGGTTAAGCCTTTGCCTTCAGCTCGGGTCATGATCTCAGGGTCCTGGGATGGAGCCCCGCATCGGACTCTCTGCTCAGCGAGGAGCCTGCTTCCCCCTCTCTCTCTGTCTGCCTCTCTGCCTACTTGTGATCTGTCAAATAAATAAATAAAATAAAATCTTTTTTTAAAAAATGTGTAATTCCTTCGAAACTGTGAAGGAATACTATTTGTGTCTACCAACAATTGCCTTCAGAGGGAAGTATATTGTCTTAAAAGGAAAGAGCTTTTTGTTGAACTAAGCATCTTGATGAATGTGGCTACGCATCTTGGATCTGTGGGTGAGAGTGAGGGTGACTTACAACTGAAATGCTCTTTAAGGACAATGGAGGCATTTTCAGAGGGAGAAGAGAGGAAGGGAAGATGTGAGGCCCAGAATCATGACAAGAGGCAGGAACATGAAGAAGTAGTTGAGGGTGTTTCCTCCTTTACTTCTCTCTCAGTCCCTCTCTCACTTTTCTTTCCTTCTTTCCCACCCTCTCCTTTCCCGCCTCCTTTCATTCATAAAAAAAGGGGGATTATATGATATTAAGTTGTGTTTTTTTTTTTCAAAAGATTTTATTTATTTATTTGCCAGAGAGACTCAGCGAGAGAGGGAACACAAGGAGAGGGAGTGGGAGAGAGAGAAGGAGAAACGGGCTTCCCCCGCCCTGCGAGCAGGGAGCCCGATGCGGGGCTCGATCCCAGGACCCCGGGATCATGACCTGAGCCGAAGGCAGACGCCCAACAGCTGAGCCACCCAGGCACCCCTATGATATTAAGTCTTAAGTAATAGATTCTTCCCTCTGAAACCTCAATAAAGGGTTTTTATGTACAAATCATCTGCAAGTAGTTTTTGTTTTTTGTGTTTGTTTTGATGAGATTGAAGCATAAGGTTGCTGGAGTTCATGAGATATGGAGAAGGGAAAGCATGTGAAGAGAGGTGAAGCTATTCTTTTTTTTTTTTTTAATTTTTTATTTTTTATAAACATATATTTTTATCCCTAGGGGTACAGGTCTGTGAATCACCAGGTTTACACACTTCACAGCACTCACCAAAGCACATACCCTCCCCAATGTCCATAATCCCACCCCCTTAAGTGAAGCTATTCTTAACACTAAATTAATGTTCAGTGGAATTAGGGTTCAGAGCCATTTTACAAAGTCCACAGCTTAAAGGCCCGAGGCAAATCCAGACTATCTTAAAGGACTATTAACTTATGACAACACTCTCCTTCCTTGCATTCTTGTGCTGCCTTCCACATTGGGAGAAGGTTCTGATTCCCTTTAGCGTGGGAGACATAGTTCTTCTCCCAAGGACAAAGGACTGGGTGTCTTGGCTTCTACTTGTTTATTGGTTCTTCAGCCTTCCAACGTGGGTTTACTTCCTTTCCTAGGGAATTTATTCCAAATTTCTGTTTTCCAACATTCAACTCCTCCAACTCTCCCTTAAATTGAGTTCCTTGATTTCTTTCTTTCTTTCTTTCTTTTTTAAGGTTTTATGTATTTGACCGAGATCACGAGTGGGCAGAGAGGCAGGCAGAGAGAGAGGTGGAAGCAGGCTCCCCACTGAGCAGAGAGCCCGATGTGGGACTTGATCCCAGGACCCTGAGATCATGACCTGAGCCAAAGGCAGAAGCTTTAACCCACTGAGCCACCCAGGCACCCTGAGTTCCTTGTTTCTTAAGCCATTCTCTCCAGGGGTTTCAGAGCAGCTTTTAATCCCAGCATCAAAGACAGCTAAGGAGGACAACGAATTCTTTTTCACAATTCTTTCTAGGGAATTTGGGGACTCTATGTAAAACAGTGTTGGGTGACCTATGATTGTGGAATGTCTAAGCTTGGTATGATCCTCTGTAACATTGTCCCCAGGATCTCTGTAAAGATTGGTCCTATCTTCCCGCATCCCTCATTCCAAATTTTAAGAATACTTTGAAAATACTATAGAGAGGTTAGATGTTAGATTCTAGAATAAGACATCTAGGGTTTGAGTCCCCTTTCCACCTTTTCTCAGCTATGTGATCTTGGGCTTACTTAATTTCTTCAAATTTCAGTTTATTCACATGCAAAGGAAAGAACAAAATGCTTTTCTATAGGGATTTCATGAGGATTTTGTAAGTTTAATACACGTAATGTACTTAGAACAGTACCTGGTACCTAGCGCATTCGGTGTGAGCATTTGTATGGTTATTCGTGTGTCACCAGCATCTACAGATGTGGCCAAACTAGAATTCCCCTTTTCTTAGGGCTTTCCTGCACTTTACTGGTTAGTTAGAGATGTGTAGAGGGGAAAGTCCTCCACAGGCTGACTTCTGAACTCTTGTGTGTTCATCTCTTTCTTTACCCTTACTCTGTTTTACCCCGGATGTAGGAATGGAAGAAGCTTAGACAGAAATGGCTTTCTCTGAAGGAAAGACTAGTATGTTCAATGTCTTCAATGTTCAGTTCAAGTGACAGCAATCCATGCTTGAACTTCATAGTTTATCTGTGAGGTACCTATGTCCTCTCATGAGCTATGGCTTTCCCAAACCTTACACATCTCCCCTTCATTATCTCATTGATTATTCTGTCTAGATGCCACCATGAAAGGGGATATTGAGAATTCTAGTTCATCACTTATAGAGACATAGGTTCAGAGCAATTATGGGAATATACACATGGCATTTCTGTGCATGTTTCTAGTAATTATATGTTGTTTTTTAAAATTCAGTTATAGTGAAATACAACAAAAGCTTAATGAAAGTTTATTTTAGTAAATATGAAACTGCCAGAGAAGGTGAGAGTTTTGTTTGGGCTCAGATGAGATGTATATGGCTTGACCACAGGAAAAGAGGAGACTATAGAGGAGAAGAAAGCACATCTCAATGATTCTGAGAACCTTGGCTAAGAAGAGAAGTGGAGGCGCACAATAGGCTTAGTCCTGGGAGAGGAATGGGGAAGCAGAGAAGAGGCAGTGTCAGAGCAGAAAGTTACATGATAAAATGTGTGGCCATTAAATATAAAATAGCTCTGGGGCACCTGGGTGGCTCAGTGAGTTAAGTGTCTGCTTTGGTTTAGGTCAGGTTCTAGGACTGAGCCCCGCATTTGGCTCCGTGTTCAGTGGGGAGCCTGCTTCTCCCTCTCTCTTTGCCCCTCCCCCTTTTGTGCTCCCTCTGTCAAATAGGTGAATGAAATCTTTAAAAAAACAAAAACAAAAACAAGAGGTAATTATTTAAAAAATAAATAAAATAGCTCTGTTGTTTTGTGGGGAGGGGTAGAGCAAGTAAGTTCAGGTTTGGGGGAGGATGCTATCCCAACCTGCAGTGGGTGCCTGTGGTGTGCTTATAATGCTATTGATCTATTTAATGTAGACTTTATTGATTTTCTGCTATGTTAAGAGAGGATTTAATTACTGAATTTAAAGAACTCCTATTCTAATTCCCCCCAACTTTGACAGTTATGACTCAATTCTTAGTTACTTTATCAGTTTTATAATTTATAATAATATATTTAAACTTTTTTTATTCTTCCATCAAGCTATAACTCAATCTCTTGACTTCCCTTTTTACAAGAAGTCTTTTTTTTTTTTTTAATTTCTACCCTCCCTTAACCTCTTTCCCCTTTTCTTTTCCAACTCAAATATTACAAGGTGGAAAGATTATGTTCTGTTCTTCAACCATATTACCGATCCAAAAAGTCGAAAAACAATAGATGGCATTTGATATTAGGTGAACATGATTTACCCTACAGTCAATTAGAGTCATCTAATTGCATTTCTTTCACTGGGCGAGTTATTTTTACCTCCAAAGGTAGACAGAGATATAGGACTGTATACGATGAATTCATTAGGGAAACATCTGTTGGAAAAAATGGATCGGAGCAAGGAGAGGCTAGGAGAGCCATCAGATTGCGATTCAGGTCTCACTCCAAGTGCTGGAGAAAGAGGAGAAAAGTTGGGTGGAAGCATCTTAGAGTAAAGGATAGGGTTTTTTTTAGTTTTTATTTTTAAGTAATCTTGACAACATGAGGCTCAAACTCATGACCCTGAGATTGAGTTGCATGTTCCACCAACTGAGCTAGGCAGGTGCCCCAGAGTACAGTATAGATTTGAGTAAAACTTGGCAAGGGTGATGGGGAATCCTTGAGCCTAGGTCACCTGTCAGAGGAGTTGTACATCTCCTAGGTCAGGGCCTGAGTTAGTGTCCCTGCCATGCTGGGAAGAATGGTCTCAATGCAAACACAATGATGGATGTCAATATTTAGCAGATGGGAACCTCAGTCAGTATAATCCTTGTAGCTGGAGATCTGAGAGGTGATTCTCATGGCCACCACCCCTAGGGTTATAATGTTATTGTCCCTGAACTACTCAAAGGATTCTTTTTTTTTTTTTTTTAAATATTTTATTTATTTATTTGATAGAGAGAGATCACAAGTAGGCAGAGAGTCAGGCAGAGAGAGAGGGAAGAAGCAGCCTCCCTGCCGAGCAGAGAGCCCGATGTGGGGCTCGATCCCATGACCCTGAGATCATGACCTGAGCTGAAGGCAGAGGCTTTAACCCACTGAGCCACCCAGGCGCCCCTACTCAAAGGATTCTAATTGTCGGTCAAATTAATTCTCATTTCTTCGAATCCACCAATTATACAAAAGCATGGTACATTTTAATTTATTTTATATTTCTGTTGTGTTCTTTAATCTCAACAATAAGCACAGTCCATAAAAGAACCACTCTTGGGCCTGCTTGTGTCATGGTTGATGTCATTTAGGCATAGTCACATCATGGCCAAACTATCAATTAAATTTTCATTGGTATAAGGAATGTTATTGATTATAGGTAGGAACTGTCAAACAGTGACGAGTACTACTGAACCAGGAGCAAGAAGAAATTATAGTCCATAAAGCAGATGAGAGATCTTAAGTGATGTCACCAGTCTAGGTCCCAACTTTCTTACTGATGTATTTGGTTAGAGCCGGGTCCTTCTGATTCTAAAGTTCCGTGTGGGTCTATATGGTTTTTCTTGAACTGAGCTTATGTGCATCTTGGACTTCTAGAAAAGAATACTGACTGCTTATATTGCCCTTGAAAGTCGAGCAGATAGCATGTAATCAACTGCTAAATCAGCTCTGCACGCAGAGAGGACAGAGAGTATGTTTAAAAGGTCTATTACTCTGAAGCCAGTTTTCCTGCCAGCTGACCCACTTGTTGGAAGACTCATCTTTGCTTTCATGAGACTGGTAGCATAGCTTTAGTGCCAACAAAATAGCTTCCAAAAGGCTGTGAAAGAGGCACTTCTGTTTTCTTGAAGGGGCAAATTACCTGAAGGGCAATTACAACCACTCCATATTTTTTGGTTTGTCTAATAGGCAAAGAAATAAACTCAGGCCTGATATCCTGGACTTTATCAGGCCACATGATGAGTTTATCTAACTATTCTGATTTGGACCCATTTCACAGGTTTTGAGTCAATTGGTAAGGCAGGCTTTCAGAGGTGGGGACAGGATACTATGCAATTCAATTCAGGCAACTTTTGTTAGATTTATTATATACCAAGCACTGTGTTACATACTGAGAGATTCAAATAAAAACAAGATACTTGAGGAATTTAGGATCCCCTGACTTAAGCCTATTAGCCTAATTAATTTTATTTTGTTTATATTTTCCATATTGTAGACCAGAGGCTCTCAAACTTTGCAGCACAATAGTTTCACCTAAGGAACTTAAAAATCACAATGCTGGGTGCCTAGGTGGCTCAGTCAGTTAACATCTGACTTTGGCTTGGGTCATGATCTCAGGGTCCTGGGATTGAACCCTGAGGCTGGCCCACGTGGAGTCTGCTTGTCCCTTTTGCAGTCCCTATCTTGTGGCCATTCCCCCTGCTCATACTGTCTCTCTCTCAAAGTAAATAAATAAATAAATATATATATTTTTTAATCGGAATTCCAATTTAGTCAGCCTCTGAGGTGGGACCCAGACACCAGTGTTTTGTTTTGTTTTAACTTCTCAGGTGATTCCAAAGTGTAATGTGAAATCCGAGGAGCAATACTATAGACTCTTACCTGAAGAACAGAAACATCATTACTTGAGAGCTTGTTTAAAGTTCAGAATCTTGGGCCCTCTGTGAAATCTAAAGAATCAAAATCTACCTGTTAACAAGATTCCCAAGCGATCTGCGTGCACGTTAACGTTCGACAGGTGTTGTGGTAGGCCCTGTTTCCCAAAGACTTGTTCTGTGGCTAAGGCAGCTCTTGTATACTGATATTTCTTTCTTTCTTTCTTTCTTTCTTTCTTTCTTTCTTTCTTTCTTTCTTTCTTTCATTTATTTACTTGACAGACAAAGATCACAAGTAGGCAGAGAGGCAGGCAGAGACAGAGAACGGGGAAGCAGGCTTCTCACCGAGTGGAGAGCCCAATGCGGGGCTCGATCCCAGGACCCTAGGACCATGACCTGAGCAGAAAGCAGAGGCTTTAACCCACTGAGCAACCCAGGCACCCCAGCTCTTGTCTACTGATTTCTAAAAACAAATTAGTTGAAACAAATAATCTTTTCTATGACTCACAATCTGAATGGTTCCTGAATGTGAGAGTTTTATGAATTAGGTGCAAATGTTGGAGTTATTATTTACTTTAAGGTGAAAGAACAGGGTAACTGTCTATAAGTCATATTGAGGTCCCCATGAAACGCCATGTGGAAGGGGAAATGGAGGAAGAACTGAACCTGAAAATCCAATTTTGCAGTGTAAAGGGCTAAGGTACATGTGCACGTGAGAGAGAGAAGGGAGGAAAACTTTTTAGTGGGCAACTTTGATGGATTTTGAGGAGTCTCTTCGTATAATTGATGAGGTGGAATTTGGGGAAGAGATTCAAGGTAATCCTGGGTCATCTCATTCTACTTTAGTTGATGTGGCTTCAGAGTTTAAGTCAGGCTAACATTCTGAGGCAAGATCCTTCCCAAACCTGATTCACCATTCTTCTTGATTTTCCCCTCAGTTATTTCCCCTAACCTCTTTATTTGGAGAGTTTGCACATAGCAGATTGAGAATTCTGTGTCTAAATTTGGACCGTTGTTAAACTTCACCTAACACATACACTGTTCCCCTGAGCATTTCTACTTGCAAATGGAATGTGTGGGATATAGAACAACAAAACCACCCTGCTAATGGTATTATAGGCTCTAACCGTCATTTCCCTACCTGGCTAATCCTCTGAATTACTTTGGGTGCTTTATAAATATAAACTTCCAGATTTCACCCCTAGAGGTTCTGGCTTTGTGGGTCTGTGGTCATACCTGGGAATTTAATTTTTTTTTCTCAAGATTTTTTTTAATTTATTTGACAGACAGGGATCATGAGTAAGCAGAGAGGCAGGCAGAGAGAGAGGGGGAAGCAGGCTCCCTGCTGAGCAGAGAGCCCAATGTGGGGCTTGATCCCAGGACCCTGGGATAATGACCAGAGACAAAGGCAGAGGCTATAACCCACTGAGCCACCCAGGCGCCCCAGGAATTAGATTTCCAAAGAGCTTAACCAGTGACTCTAATTTAGGGTTAGGGTTGTGAACCACTGATACAATGGAGAGTGGACTATAAATTAGGTCAGATCTGGTTTTAAATCCTAGTCCCACCACTTAGTAGTTTAGTAGTTAGATGATTTTCAGAATGTTACTTCTCTGAGCCTGGCTTTATTCATTTGTGGTGTTGAGATGGTTAAATAAGGTGACACACTAAAGTGCCTAATACAGGGAATGAAAAACAGTATTTTTACATGGGTCTTTGCCATCACAGAATACATATATGTATACATACAGGCTGATCACACGGGTAACCTGGTTTAGTCCTTCAACGTTCAGATCTTTCCATACCTACTTTTATCCTCTACCTTTGTCACCTTGAATTTGAACGAGTCATGTTCAAGGCCTGGAGACCTCACAGAAGCTGGTGAATAAGCTGGTAATGGCTTTTTCAGGGGCTGCTCAGCTTCACTGGATATGTCTTTATTTCCGTTAACCCGATCATCTTTGATACTCCAGACACATCCACAGGCCATAATGCCTCCTGTTGGTTTATTTTCTGAAGTTGTCTGAGTTATAGTCAGTGGCTATCACTACAATGTGAGTATTACTTCTTCCCTCCATCTTCCATATACCACCCCCTTACCAGCCAGCCCTCTATGACGCTGAGGTGGAGAGCAGATCTGAAGGAATAAAAAAGGAGTAAGAGAATTAGACTAAGGAGACACAGCCCCTGAAATCTCAACAAAAAAAAAAGTTCACCATGGACTTCAGTGGTAAGAATGACTCTAGCTCCTTTTTGAAATATTTTACTTGCTACAGAGAACTGTATGGAGTGGGGAAAGAAGACATTAATTTGAATCTATATACCCTTGGTGTTTTCACTGTCAGTATCCAATACCAGTTTTCTTGATAATTTCACCCCTGTACCGTACAATCCACTTGCTTCCAGGAAGTTAATTTTCTCCCTATTCCTCAATTTCAAGGCCAGCTATGTGTTTCAAGCCTAACTAATGAGCATGATAACTTCCTCCCTGGCCATGATGACTGATCTGAGAATAGTATGTAACCTTAGGTGGTCCTATCAGACAGCATACTTGAACTTCTTATGTGGCTGGGGGAGCAGATATGCTCTTTTCCACTGCACTGGACAGAGTACATGCGGCAGCTATCTTAGTATCACAAAGATGGAGCTTTCTCAGAATGGAGCCAATGGATCAGAGCTCAGTAGAGAGTGATTATGTCTTGGTCACACTGCTTAAGGATAGGTCTTGCTTGAAAACAAGATTTATGGGGTGCCTGGGTGGCTCATTCAAGCATCTGCCTTTGGCTCAGGTCATGATTCTGGATTCCTGGGATCAAGCCCCGCATCAGGTCTCCTACTCATCAGGGAGCCTGTTTCTCCCTCTCCCCCTGCCTCTCCCCTCCACTTGTTCTCTCAAATAAAAAAATAAAATCTAAAAAGAAAAAATCACCAAGATTTATTTTTGTTACCATTATAAAGAAAACTTAAGTTGGGTTTTCTACTATCTCTAGTGTTATTTGCAATTGGCATTTTATATATAAACTCTTCAAGAGGTACAGGTTATCTGAATTGAAGTGCTGAATGCTACCAAGTCACATAAAATACTTTCAAAAGCCAAATGCTCAGGTATAGGATGTGGAAAAGATGCCTTAAAATGGCATATGTGGAAAAAATAACACATAGGTAGATACCAAGGAGAGATTTTGATTTTGGCTACATTCATAGAAATATAGTTTATAGAAAAAAGAAAGGATCATTTTACCATAATCCTAAAACCTCACTTTGGATAGTAAGTTAATTTCAGCACAAACCACTAGCAAAGGATAAAGACAATTTGGAGAGAACTAAAACTGACCATGATGTAGATGGGGATGGGATGAAATATAATGGCATGTTTATCTTAAAAGGATTCTTAGGGTACATAGAATAATTTTCTTCAAATACTTTTAAGACATATATAGTAGACATTTGGTTTATGGCTACTCAGCATAACTTGACTTATAATAATAGCCACTGATCTATATTTGGTGACTCACTTATCTCTTCAAATTTATCCAAAACTAGTACCACCTCTGGATTATTAAATTACAACAGCCATTACATTCCCATTTTTGCTTAGGTCAGTTTGAGCTGGGCTTTCTGCCATTTGCAACTAAGAGTTCTGATACAAAATGTCACCTCTCAAAAGGATTAGATCTTTGAGGTCCCTAAAAACAGCCCAAAATGTGTAAACTTCAGGCCAAAAGTCTTCAGTTTTACGGAAGAAACAAATGAGTAAGAATAAGGACTATCTGAAAATGAAATTATCATTTAGGAAGATAATTCAAGCTCTAAGTTTTGAAGGTTAATTGATAAAGGCAAATGAACTCTGAGGTCTTTTTTTAAACCCAAGACTCTATGAAATTACCTCTTAATAGTTTTACATTTTAGAAAGGCAAGAACAATTAATGACAAAATTTACAGTTATTATAAACATACTAATTTTAGCTCAGTATTTTACAGAGTTGTATTTTTCATATGGTGATTTTATGCTTTATTAGTATTTATGACTTCTTATATATTGGTATGTTATAATATCTAGAGAATTTTAAAGTCACTTAATAGACTTTAAAGTCTAAATATCTAAATAGGGGCTTATAGTTGTATTAGTATCATAACTGTATTATGTGTGAATTTTCTACTTGGGAACACAATTTTAATTACAACATTATTCTCAATAGGGGAAAATGACTTGTTGCAAAATAAAATATTTGCTGCAAAATGTGACAAATGCTTCTACTGATAGGTCAGGACTTCAGTCCTGAACTTCTGAAATACTTAGGTAAAAATCGTTCCCTTTCCCCATTCTCCCTTCTTGAATAAACAAACGGAATGAGTAAAATAAAAACAGCAGGGACCTAAGTAAAATATTTTCAAATTTTAATTTATGAAATACATTGCAGTATGGATGTATGTTTGAATATGCATAGAAAAAGTATCTAGAAGGATACATATTAAATTGTTAACAGGTTACCATGCTGGTGTAGAATTAGGGAAGGGTAAAGGGGGGTGCCCCTACTTTTAAACTCATATGCTTCTGTTACATTTGAAATTTTACAATGAGAATTCATTACTTTTATAATATTCACAACCATAATAGAAAATTTTTTTAAAAAAGTAACAAAAAGTAAAAAACACACAAATATGTATACAGTAGTTTTAAGAGCTACATTAGAGGTATGGAGAATTAAATCACATGGCACACTTTTCCGCTAATACTGTGGTGGTAAATATAATTGTGTAGTATATAACCAAAGAAACAACATTAGAGAAGCTACTTTTAGCAACATCCCATTTAAAAATGTCCCCTGGGATAAGAGCCCTTAAACACTGACCCTTCAAGATGGATATTAAAACTGAAAGCAGGACTTAACTATTCCTGTAGAATCTATAGGAAAACATGTCAATCTGAAAACTTTAGACAAAAGAAAAAGCTTCACAGAAGTAAATTTGCAATTATAAAACAATTAACCAAAGGCCAGAAATTGGGAGTATGAGAACAATCCAGTCCAGACCCAAAACCAAATCATAGAAATCTTGGTAATCTAAGGATGTAGGTTAGGGACATCTATTTTACCCATTTGTTTATCATTTCTCCCAATTTCTCAATTGGCCTGCTTTCTATCTCAATGATTTTAACCTAAGCATACTGGAATTTTAATAGGAAGGAGTAAAATTAATTTGGGAGATAATATTTGTTATTTCTCATGGGTCCTTTAAGTTCTGTATTTGAAGAAGTCTTTTTTTTTTCCCTATTTGTTTTTTCTCTTTTTATTGAAGTCACCACAGATGACAAGTTTTTTATTATTATGAACTTTCTTCTTTCAACAAAGAGGATTCTTTAGGTGACTATCAGGTTGAGAGTTAAACATTCTCATTAAAGTCGAAACATCTGTAACTGGAAGGGTCCATCTTTTGCAAGCTACATACTTAAGAGCTTAACTAATATAATTTTGCACTCCTGAAAGAGTATTCCTGACCTAGGCGTCAGGGTTTATACAGAATTATACTCACTGTGTGAGTAATATGAAAAATTTGATAACATTTAATCAAAAATTACTATAAATGGCAAAAATAAAGGGTATAAATGGCCATATCATTTTTAAAAGTTACAATAGCTGAAATATTTGTTTCTCAGTGGACTATATTAGTTTAATTTTAAAAAAAGGAAAACAACAAAAGAGTCATCCTTATGTATATATAAAGTATTTAGCATGATGCTTGGTACATAACCATCCAAAAAAAAAAAAAGGCTCTATAATGAACAATGGGTTAAAATAATAATCAAAAAAATATAATGACCCAAAATGGAGAGAAAAGCTTAGAAATAATTTCCTAGAGTATGTATTTAAATAGAAAGTCGAAGCTCACAAAGAGCAGTAAGGAATTCTTCATTTTCTGGATCTACCTTTTGGGCCCTCTCATAGTACTCAGCAGCCTGCCTTTTTTCTCCTTCCAGCTTGTAAACAAACCCTAGCGCACTTAAACTCTGCACATCTGAAGCATTGTGACCGAGTCTCTTGACAGCCAATTTCTTCAGAGCACTTGTCAATTTGGTGCGTAGGGATGACCGATCTTTGACCTTTAAGGCTTCTAAATAATGGTGGATAGCAGTACTTTCTGATTTACAGTGAAATTCCTGAAAGCGGCCATAGTGATAGTGGATCTGATGTTTGTGATCATCAGTTATGTTCTCCAGACGAAGGGCTTTTTGGAAAACGTCTTCAGCATTGCTGTACTGGCCTCCCTCAGCATACATGTTGGCCAGATCCGTGTAGGCAAATGCAAACATAGAGTCCTTTTCCACAGCTGCTTTGAAATGAAATATAGCAGATGTAATCAGCTCATCAACTTTCAATTTATCCTTTCCTTTAGGTCTGTTTCGTGTGGCCTTCTTGATTTGGATCATTTGTGCCCTATAGCAAAGTCCCATCTGGTGATGCAGGAAGGAAGAGGTTGGTGTCACCTCCAAAGCCTTTTTCAAAAGTTCCAGAGCTTTGTCCCAGGAATTTTTTCTCCTGTAGAATTTGGCTGCATAACGAAGGACATACGGTTGGGATGATATCTGGTCCAGGATTTCTTCAATATACCTTTCCCCTTCAGCTTCTGCATGTACATCTTGAAGCTTCAGTGCCAGAAAAACCTTAATGTAGGAGTTATCTGGGTTCAAGGTAACAGCTTTCCTCAGAGGGCCCAGGGAAAAGCTCTTTATAGACCCTTCTCTATCAGAATCATCCAGCCGGTACACTGTGATGGCATAGCCGATGTTAAATTCTGGATTGTCAGGTTCAACTTCCAAAGCCTTCTCAAAAGCTGCTTTAGCCCTTTGGTAATACTTTCCTCCAAATTTCAAGAGTGCCCATCCTTTTTCACAGTCAATCTCAGGACACTCCAACTTATAATTAGAAGGACTGGACAATTTCTTGCAAACATTCCCTATCTTGTCTATATACTTCTGAGATTCTTTGAGATGGTCCATATGATAATATACCCAGGCATAGTTTCCCCAAGTGACGAGACTTCGTATTTCCTCTTTGTCTGAGTGTTCTTGCCGGATTATTTCTTCTGCTTGTTCCAGGCACTCTAGAGCATCTTTATTTTGGCCTTTCAGGTGTTTCACATAGGCCAATAGGTTATAAAGAGTGAGTCTAGATTTTGTGGTAAGAAATTCAAGTTGTTGCCCAATTGTATCTTCCACATCAAACAGATCAATGTCTTCCTTAAGTAAATTCCATGTAAAGTGACATTCTAACTCCAACAGGATGGCCTTCAGGGAGTCCTTAGGAATTTCACTGTCAAAGATAAAATCCCTTTTAATTTTGAAGAAATGAAGGAAATAATCAATCCTTAAACCTTCTATACAGTTTTTTGTTTAACAACATTTCTACCTTTTATTTGATCTTATAGTTAAAGCACTAGTCCTCTATATCTTCAAACTGGTTTCCCTGGTGTAGAGTTAAATTCTAGAAATATTCTCATTATTTATTGCAAAAGCAATTTTGGAGCGATGACAGGATTATCTATGTCACAGGATATTTATTCCCTTCTGGTAGTCACTAACCCATGAGTACCTCCAATTTTTCAGAAGGGAATTTAAAATGTTTTATTTACTTCCCTTGAAAATTAAGAATAATAAATATATATAGCAATAATTAATATAAAAGTTCCATTTCTATATTATGAGTAGGAAGGGAAAGAAGAGGTACGAAATAAGAAAAAGGAGTACACTGAAGAAGACACAGAAACCATACCAATATATCATTTTTACAGAGGAAGGAAAGAAGGGAAAAAGAGAGGGAGGAAGGAAGAGAGAGAGGAAGAAAGAAAAGAAGGAACTCCTACAGAGAGAAAATGCACAGAAACAGATAGTAACTGGTATACCAACAGATGGGGAAAAGCATTAAATTTGAGATAGATAAAAGGAGACTAACAGATTTCCAGAAAGATGGGGAAAAGGGACAAGGAAATTTAGTAAGCTTAACAGATTTGATGTAAGTGCCACATCCTTCTGACCTCTAGAATTGTAGGCAACAATAGCTAATGCTTATTATTACCTTGTCACTGCTATTAAAATTCACTTCACAAATATTTGTTGAGCTCCCTTTGTGCAAAGCACAGTGTAATCTCTGCAGGGCACACTACAGGCACTATCTCTGAAACTAGGAAGATACAGAGGGAAGGGAGGGCAAGGAAATATTTATTCATTACTGAGACCATTTTATGTGCAAGATCTTCTAAGTAACCCTGGGTATGTAACTGTGAACAAGACATAGCCCTGCTTATACAAAGCTTATAAGTAAACAATTATAATTCAGTATAAAGTTCCATAGAAGTGACCCAGGAAGTATACATAGTCGAGTGCTGTAGACATCTGTGGTTTTTACTTGGTGAGGACCCATTCTTTTGGTTTCCATTTCTGGAACATCCTCTCCTACTCAGTCCATGTGATTTGAAATGGACTGTCTACCTTCGAGTCTGGGAAGGGACACGATATTCTAGCCGTTCCCTAGTTTCAGTGATACATTCCAAGGTAGTCCAATTAAAATATACTTTTGTTGAAATGGGACTTTGATGGAACTCTCTCTCTTCCTTCTAAAAATTTTATGTTGGTAGAATACAACCTTGGGTTTGCTGATGGCCATCTTTCCAAATTTGGGGGCAGTCTGCCTGACTGAGAAAAAATCTTATGGAGAGGAAAGCAGAGTTTAAGATAGTGACTATAAACAGTCTTGCCTGGATCACCTTATCTACCCCTGGACTCCTATTTACTTAAAGAAATAACCTCCTGCTTAAGCCACTCTAAATTAGGTTTCTATTGTCAGCAACTGACAAAATCCTAATTAACATACCTGGTTTTATTTTTTTTGCTTTGCTGATAGTGGTAGTGTGGACAGTCAAGAAAGACTGGGTGGCTCAGTTGGTTAAATATCTGCCTTCGGCCCAGGACATGATCCCGGGGTCCTAGGAAGGAGCCCCACATCAGGCTCCCTGCTCAGTGGGGGAGACTGCTTCTTCCTCTTCCTCTCCCCCACCCACCCCCCTTATGTTATCTCTCTCTCTCTAATAAATAAATAAAGTCTTAAAGACTTTCTCAATCTATGATTAATCATAATTAAGAAATGTATAGAAAAAGAAAAAAAAAATTCCTGTGCTTGCTTCGGCAGCACATATACTAAAATTGGAAAAAAAAAATTCCTGGGTGCCTGGGTGGCTCAGTGGGTTAAAGCCTCTTTCAGCTCGGGTCATGATCCCAGGGTCCTGGGATCGAGCCCACTGGGCTCTCTGCTCAGCAGGGAGCCTCTCCCCTCCCCACCCCCCCAACCCCCACCTGCCTCTCTGCCTACTTGTGATCTCTGTTTGACAAATAAATAAAAATAAAATAAAATAAATTTTAAAAATTCCTTAAGTCTTCTCTCAGAGGAAAATGCCCTAATTATGAACAGTATCTGAACAATACAGGGTATATGCATGTGAATGTGTGTTTATTTCCTTTGAATGCATACAAAGACCCCCATCCCCTTGTATGTAGAATATAAATATATAGTTGTATAAATGTTTATGGGAACTATAGTAATAGTGCCATCAAAACATTTATTGACCACTTCATGTCATATGTGTCAGGCAATATCCTAGTTGTAGTGGATAGTATTGAACAAGTTAGAAAATGTCTTTTCCTTGGCAATTACATTCTGGGAGGGGAAAAAACAAAAGGAGTTGATGGAAAACAAATATGTAGAAAAATCAATATGAAAACAAACAGACAACATAATTCCAGGTAGTAGTAAATGTTAAGAAAAAAATTCTGAGTAATAGAATTAAGAGTGGTGGTGGTTGGGAAGGTACTTTAGTTATAATTATGAAAGGACAGCTTTCGTAGAAAGGGGCTATTGAAGTAAGATCTCAACAATGAAATGGAGGCAATCATAAAAGATCTGAGGGCAGAATGGTCTAAGATGGTCTCAACCAGGGTGCTTTTGCTGCCTAGGGGATATATGGTAATGTCTGGAGATAAGGTTGGTTGTCACCACTGGAGGAATGCTACTAGCACCTACTGGGCCAAGGATGTTGCTAAATATCCTACAATGCACAGGTCAGTCCCAACAATGAATTATCCAGCCCGAAATGTCAATAATGTTGAGAATGAGGAAACCTGGTTTGGGCTGAGATCAGTGAGTGGAAAGGCCTTGACATGAGAACAAACTTGGTGTGTTCAGGGGACAAAGGAAGAAAAATGTGGCTGAAGAATAGTAAAGAGGAATAGCAGAAGATGAGGTGTAGTAGTAGGCAGGGACAGATGATGCAGGATTTGGGAGTCCATGATAAGGAACATAAATTTTACCCTAACTGCAATGGGAAACCACTGGGGGAAACTTTTCAAGTAGAAAAATGATAATGTTTGATATAAGTTTTTAAAAAATCCCTCTGGCTGCTGTGAGGAGAATGAACAATCAAGGATCAAGAGAGGAAGTTTGCAAACTGATATGGAAGCTATTTGTTCAACCAAGATTAACTGAGAAGTACAATGTAGAGGGCATGTTCTAAGTGCTGGGATACAGCAGTGATTAAAACAGATAAAGCACCCTGACTTCATGTAGCTTATATTCTAATAGGGCAGTGGGGTGGCCAAGAAAAGATTTAAAAAAAAGAAAGAAAGAAAGAAAGAAAATATAGAGTATGTTAGATGGTAATAAAGAGGAAAAAAAAAGCAGAAAAGGAGAAAAAAATGGGAAGTTGCCAGGGAATTTGAGAGGTGGTTAAAATAGAAAGAGCAGGGTGAGAGCAAATCTCCCTAAAAGAGGCTTGAAAGCAGCTGTCAAGGAAATCTAAGGAGAGATGATGCAAGCTTACACTGTGGTTGCAATGGAGGGTTAGTGAGGACTGCATTGGTTATATTTGAGGCAGAGCTGACCGGTCTTTCTGATGAATTTGGTGTGGGGAGGACCATGAGGAAAAGAGAGAATCCAGGATGATTCCTATGCTTTTGACTTGAGGAAGTGAGTGGACAAATCAAGGGGCCTATATGGAAATGTTAATTTTGAGATGTCTATTACACATCAAAGTGAAGATGCCAAGTATGAAATTGGATATTAATGAACATAATACTGGGGATGAGGAGGAGTGAAGTTAGAACTAAGGATATAAAATCAGGAGTCACAGACATGCAGAGGGACTTTAAAACCACAAGATCTAGAATGAGATTACTTAAGGAGTGAGCATAGACTGAGAAGAAGGTAAAAAACTAAGCTGTAAGACACTCTAGGTCAAGTAGACTAGAAGGATCAGGAAAGGAGACAAAGAAAGAATCATTAGTGAGGGAGCTGGAAAACTAAGAAATCTGGTATCAATGAAAGCCTAAGGAAGAAAATGTTTTAAGAAAGAGATGAATATTCAATGTGCAAAATGATTCTAAGAAATTCAGTAATTGAGGACAGAAAAGAGATCACTGTTTTGGCAGGAGTAAAGCTGTGGGGGACCAGGGTAAGTGTTTCAGAATAAAGGTAGGGATGAAAACATTATTGGAGGGTGCCTGGGTGGCTCAGTGGCTTAAGTGTCTGGCCCTGGGTCATGATCTTGGAGTCCTGTGATAGGGTCCTGCATTGGGCTCCCTGCTCAGCAGGGAGTACGCTTCTCATTCTCCCTCTGCTCCCCCAACGCCCATGCCCTGTGCTCTCTTTCCCTCTCTCTAATTAATAAATAACATCTTAACAAACAAATAAAAAATATTACTGGAGTGGGTTGAGGAGATAATGTGAGGTAAAGAAGTAGATATGGGGAATAGAGGCCACTCTCTCAAGGAATTTTACTATGAAGGAACTAGAGAAATAGAGCTGTATCTGGAGGAAGGCTGATGAAAATGTCAAAATAATTTTTAACCACAATATTTTTAATAATGTAATGATATGTTATGATATGCCAATAGGAATGGAGAAAGGGAGAAAATGATGCTTGTAGAAGAGAGGCAGGGATAACTACAAGAAAGATGGAACATGAAGCTTAAGTGAAACTATACATTGTTAATATTCAAAATTTTATCTCCAGCTTCAATCTCTTAATCACTGTTGCTATGCCCTTTGTCATCCAGCCCATGTCTACTTCTCTAGCCTCATTTTGTACAATCTTCCTTCCACTCCCTGCACTCTAACCATACAGGCCTTTAAAAAAACTGTTACTTCTTCTGCGAAGTATGTATCTACCTCAGGGCATCTGCATGGGCTTTTTCTTCCCTCATTTTGTGAACTCTTCCTCAGCGAGTTCTAGCGCTTACTTAACTCTCACAATTCTGGTCTTGACTCAAATGTCAGCTCTTCAAAGAGGTGTACCCCTGACCACCTTGGCTAAAGTCTAGTCTAGTCTAGTCTATCACATTTCGCTTTCTGTATAGCACTTTATATCAGTATTTGGTGGGGGTTGGGAAGGAGGAGAAGAGTATTTTAAGTCAAATACTAGCTTGATGTTTTAAACTGAATCACACAGACTTTTAGGAACTGGAAAGGGGTTGTCCTAATAGCAAAAAGTGACAGAAGTTACAGAACTGAATTAATTGCACAATTAGTAGTAGTGAATGAAAAAATAAAAGCATTTCATATTTATAACCTAATCTCTGATCTAATCTCTGATCTCTCCCCTGAATTCTAGACTTAATGAATTTTCAGTTCACACCTTCAGTTAGTTCAGTTGGCATCTCAAATAAATATAAGCAATCCAGAAATCTGCATTCCTTGAGCTTCTTCCCCCCTCAATCTTTTTTGGCACCTCTAAGTTCCACAGGCCAAAGAATCCAGGAGTAATCTGATCTTCTTTTTCTCTCAACCTCTTATCCAATCCAGTTGGAAGTCCTGTTAAATCTAACACCCAGATAAACCTCAAATCCAAGTACTTTCCTCCATTTTTACTGCCGTTTTACTAGTCTAAACCACAATTACCATTCCTTTGAGCTGGAGCAAAAATCTGGTTTTCCAGCTTTGGCTCTTGATCCCCTCAGAGTCCAACTAAACTTTTGAAAATGTAAACCAGATGATATCGGTCTCCTGCTTAAAATCTCCCAATGCCTACCCAACACCTTAGATATTAATCCAGTCCTTGCCACGTCCTTTAAGGATCCCTTATCTATCTGTCCAACCTTTTCTCCTCCTACTCTCCTCTTCATTCACTGTGTTTTCGACCTTGACTTTCCTATCTTGAACATATCAAGTTCAAGGACTTTAAATCTGGTCATTTTACCCTGGGAATTTTCTGCTTCTAAATCTTTGCATAACTAGCTCTTTTCTATAACTCAGCTCCAACATTCCCTACCCAGGAGGCTACCCATAGCAGAAATATCTAAAATAGTCCCCTCCATTCTAGGTTACTATCTTAGGCCATTACATTATTTTCCTTGTAACTCTTAATACTTTCTCAATTGTGTTAATTACTCAATTATCTATTGTTTATCTATTGCCCCCATTTAAATGTAAGCCCCATAAGAATAGGGACCTTGTTCTGATTTTATATTTTTCACCACTGGGTCCCCAGCACTGTGTCCCTGGAATCTATTATTCTAGGCAGTTAATAGAAGCTCAATAAATAAATATGTGTTGAATGAATGCAGTTATATACTGGCAGTTTCTGGCATGTCCAGCCCAAAGGTATAGGCTTAGTGTAAAAAGCACCTGGATTCCAGACGAGAGAATTCTTACTAGTTCTTCACCTTCTGCTAATGGCTCCAGGCTTTCTCCCATTTCAGTTTTCCCCATCTCATTTGTCTTAATATCTTGGCATGCTCTCTGTCTGGCTTCATGTTTGGATTTTGAAAATAAGTTTTAGGCTGTTTCCCATGGTCCTGACTGGGAAACCCAGTATAACTGTCCATTTGTAGTTGTTCCTTTTTCTTGTGTAACTGCATTCAAATCATGGGCAAGACATCCCCTTAACAACCTGCCCAGGTCCATGGCAAATGGACTTACCAGCCCCCTGCCCATCCATACAGTATAATGAACACGTTTCTGTTGCAAAGTTTACACCAGCCCAGCTCAAGGACGATGAAGAGGGCTGCCTCAGGTAATATGAATGTAGTTGTGAGATCTCAAGGGGATAATCAGTCACTGAAATGCCTTGCCTAGACTGTGGAATTTAAGCCCAAATGGATGCTATGCGAAGTTTCACTTTTCAAAACTCTGTCTCTGGAAAGCTGGCAGAGAGAGGCTATTGTGTCTGAAGAGGCAACATTTATCTTTAGGGAATTTGGGGAGTTTGGCCAGGAAGGAGCAGTCTTTCATTGTCCTTGGGGTACAGTTAAACCCCAAGTGGGTTCCACCCCTCTTCCAGCCCATCCTGCATACCATTGGGCCCATCCCTTTTCTTCTCATTTATTCAGACATCTTCCTGATACCTCCTTCCCTTCTTACAGGTATTAGAAGTGAAGCACTTATTAAATCTCCTTTTTACTTAATAATAAACATTTGCAAATATTAAGTAGCAAGCAATCAACTAACACCACAGTCCTAAGATTGGGAGGTCATTGATTTGTACGTATAAGAAACAGACTCAAACAGACTTAAAACTCTGTTTTAAGCAACTTTGCATTGGGTCACCCATCTAGTAGGTGTTCAGAATGAGGATTTCGAAGAAAGGGCTGTCTGCTTCAGGAGCCCATGGGCTTATCCTCTCATCCTTCTTACTAACTGCGGTTCACTCATTGCGCACAGGGCAGGGTGCCTGCCCCTGGGGACACAAAGTGGGTGAGAAAAGGACCCCACTACCATAAGGCAGTAAAGGAGACAGAAGGGAACACCACACACACACACACACACACCCTATCAACAGCGGACTGAGCGGAATAAGAAGAATCGGGACGCGGTACAAAGGCAGCTCACAAGAAGGAAGAACTCAGACTCAGAAACCAGAAAGGCAAAATGGCAGTAGCCTAGGTGACAACTGCAGGGCTGCGGCCAAATCGTGTCTGCCCACATGGGGGGGGGGGGGGGGGGGGGATGGCAGCTGCCATGCCGGGAAGGGGAGGAAGGCGACGGGCCTCAGGAGACGCCTGCCACGTAGAAGCCGCCTGGAAGGGCCCTGGTGGCCGCCGCCAACCAAGCACAGTCGCCGCCGCCGCTGAGAAGAGCCGGCAGGGAGCTCTTCTACCGGGGAGCGTCGCCTGCCCCCTCCCAAGCCTACCACCCCGGCCGGACAGTCCTGACCGGAGAGGGTCGGGCTTCGGGGAAGCGCGCGCTCGGCGACCATCCCCGCCAGGCCCGACTCCAGATGCCCGGATCCCAGTCGCGGCTCCCGAGAGGACGCCCCAAACCCGACGCCCGGCTGCTGGGCGCGAGGGGCTCGGCCACTCGAAGGGCCGCGGCGCTGTGCGGTCAACGGGCTGGGGAAAAAAACAAAACAAAACAAAACAACAAAAACACCACCTGCTTGAAACAAAGGCCTACGCAGTCTGGGGGCAGAAGCAGGGAAAGCCTTTACCTCATGGTGGCTGGGCGCTGCGTGTAGCCCCGGGAGGCTGCAGTACCCTCGGGCTTTCTCCTCAGGACTGGAATCCCGGCCTGCGGAGCTGCGGGGCGCGCGCGAGAGTGGATGTGTGCGCGTGCGCAGGCAGTGTGGGCGGGCGGTGGGCTCTTGCCCCCCCCCCCCCCCCCCCCCCGTCTCTCCTGCGCGAGGTCGCTGCCCAGGCGTTGGCTTTGTTATGAAAGACCAAAAGAACACCCCTGGCTAGAAGTGCATTTTTATCCTGTTAACCAGGTAGTTTCGCTTCTGCACAAACGCTTGCTTTTTCGCCCCTAGGGGCTAACCGGCCAGTTTTGCTTCTGTAAGACTGCTTTGCTTGTCTTGCGCGGCGGGCACCCTGAACCAAACCGCTGGCGCCAAGTATGCCTGTTCAAACTGTCAACCAAGCAGCTCACCCGAAACTTGTTTGTATCTGTCTATAAAAACCCTGCACCAACCCAGCTCTGGACCTCTCGGCCTTATCCGCAAGGAGCGGTGCAGAGGTCCAGGTTCGCGAACCTGCAATAAACGACCCTTGCTGCTTGGCTTTGACTCACGTCTCTGGTGGTCTTTTAAGGTGGGAGTAATACTCTGTTGGTATTTCAGTTAAACGCAGGACCAGAGCGGGAAGAGGGAGCTGGAAAGTGAATCTGATCTCGGACTAGGCGGAGTCCAGTTCCAGGAAACCGAAACTTCTGCTAGAGGTAAGTGGGGCCCAGCTCAGCTGAGAAACCCCGGGTTGGGGGGGGAGCGGGGGGAGCGGGGGCGGGGGCGGAGTGGAGGGGGCGTGCATGTTTGCAGAGCTCCGTGTGGTTCCATGTGGAATTTGCAGCTGGCCCTGTGGACTTTGGCCTGGGCTCTCACCTGTCTTGCTAAGCCTGCGTGGTGCTCGAGCAACCTTTTAAATTTATTTTTAAATAAAATGAGAGGAGATTGTTCAGCGTTATTCGTGTTGTAAGGGTGGCACCGATGCTGTTTCCAGCTTTCTGTATCCTAAGCTGAAACTGAAGTCCTTGCTTCCCGTCTTCACTGAAAAAAAAAAAAAAAAAAAAAAAAAAAACCAAACAAACAGGTACAACGCTGTACACCAATGCAGTTATTTCTGTTGGGTAAATTTAAGGAAGTTTTGGGGTCAAGATGTATAAACAGTTTAGCAGCTGATAGGCATTGCTGAATAGCTTTGAATAGAGGTTTATACACGTCCACTCACAATTGTGTAAGAGTGCTTCTCTTCTGTGCCCTTGCCAGCCTTACTCACCATAATAAGATTCTAGTTGAAGATGGGGGTGGTATTGGGAAGCTAAGCAGAAAATGCCAAATACCAATAAACCTAGGCTTTTGTTCCACTTGAATTCAATCATTCATTCATTCAGCAAATTATATTGAACAGCCGCTAAAACCAGACATTGTTCAAGGTACTATCAATATAGTAATGATGAAAATAGAGGACCTACTTTTTTGGAGTTATCTTCTAGTATGGGAGATAAAAATAGTAAAGAACAAATGAAACATTATGTATCAGATGATATGAAGAAAAAGCACAGAGAGGTTTGGAGTGCGGGATATTTTTGCTAGTATAAAGCTGTTGGTAATAACTGAAAAGCTTGTTTCACTGAGAAAGTGGCAATTGAGCAAAGATCTGAAGTGGGTGAGGAGTGAGCACTGGAGATAAGGAGCTAGCGAAGAAAGTTCCAGGCATGGGAAACAGTACATACAAACCCCTGGAGGTGAAGCATAGTTGGTGTGCATGGATGGTGTGTTTGGAATGGGAAGAGCAGGGAAAAAGTCCCTAAGAATTGAGGTCTGAGAGGTAATGTGGTGGGCCTAAAGGCTATCATAATGTTTTTCTGAAGCGGGAAGCCACATTTTAGAAAAGGTATTGAATGGTTTAGTGTGGGTAGAAAATAAACCTAGAATTTCCTTCTTACTAAGAATTTTTAAAAATTTAAAAGAATTAAGAATAAAAAGAATTTCAGGGCTCCTGGATGGCTCAATGGGTTAAGCCTCTGCCTTTGGCTCAGGTCATGATCTCAGGCTCTCTGCTCAGCAGGGAGCCAGCTTCTCCCACTCTCTCTGCCTGCCTCTCTATCTACTTTTTTTTTTTTTTTTAAAGATTCTTATTTATTTATTTATTTGAGAGACAGAGAGAGATCACAAGTAGGTGGAGAGGCAGGCAGAGAGAGAGGGGGAAGCAGGCTCCCCGCCAAGCAGAGAGCCCGATGCGGGGCTCGATCCCAGGACCCTGAGATCATGACCTGAGCCGAAGACAGAGGCCCAAACCACTGAGCCACCCAGGCACCCCGCCTCTCTACTTACTTTTGATCTCTCTCTCTCTCTGTCAAATAAACAAATAAAATTTTTTAAAAAAGAATAAAAAGAATTTAAAAAATAGTCCTCCACTGTTTGAAAAAATTTCCAGTATGTTGATCGTGTTTTTTCTTCCTTGTCCCACTTCTTTCCCTTCCTTTCTCTTAGCTTATCTGGGTCAAGAGATTGTCTTTGCTTATAAAGGTTTAAATGAATAGCAATAAGCAATCAGAAGTAAACATCAAAGGAAAAAGAAATCCTGGTTATCTACATATATTGTTAAGAATTCAAATTCAGAAAGACAAAAACTACCTGTAAAAAATTTAAAGAATATGGGGCTCCTGGGTGGCTCAGTGGGTTAAAGCCTCTGTCTTTGGCTCAGGTCGAGGTCCTGGGGTTCTGGGATCAAGCCCCCCGCATTGGGCTCTCTGCTCAGCAGGGAGTCTGCTTCCCTTCCTGTCTCTCTGCCTGCCTCTCTGCCCACTTGTGATCTCTGTCAAATAAATAAACAAAATCTTTAAAAAAAAAATTTAAGGAATATACATTTTTAGGATGGAGTGGGTGTTGAACATGTTGAAATTATTAGGAGGAATTTATAGATCAATCTTTATTTTCACAGAAAGGTGCATTGGGTGCGGTCTTCGGCAAATCAATAGTGCATTGTCTTTTGAATTTATTCTTTTCAAAAAATGTTTATTTATTTGACAGAACACAAGAAAGTGTGCAAGCAGAGAGAGTGGCAGGCAGAGGGAGAGGGAGAAGCAGGCTTTCCGCCAAGTGGGGAACCCGATGTGGGGCTCAGTCCCAGAACCCTGGGATCATGAACAGGCTGTCCCTCCCAGCCGAAGGACAGACACTTAATTGACTGAGCCACCCAGGTGCCCCTTGATTTTATTCTTACCAAGATGTAAAACACAGCAACTAGGGAAAAAGGAAATAGAAGTGAAACATGGCAACTGACCTAAAATCGGCTTGAGAAACTGAAACTTAAGTAATAACTCCTCTAAGAAATAGATGTAAGGCAGAGTTTCTCAATCTTGGCGGCTATTGACATTTGGGCTAGATAATTCTTTGTTGAAGGAAACTATCTAGTGATGTTTAAGAAGCATCCTTATTTATAACCACTAGATGTCAGCAGGACCCTGCAGTTGTGACCAAAAAAAAAAAAAAAAAAAAAAAAAATCTCTATTAGTTGGCAAACGCAACTTTTTTTTTTCTCTAAGGCCCCAAATCCTCTCCCCTATTATGCCCCTCCTCCAGGAATCACTGGTATGAATAATACCCTCATGTCTTCAGAGCACAGCCTGAAATACGTAGGAGGTGGACTTTGGGTAGAAAAGAAATGGCTGAATACAGATAAAGGGCAGTTGAGGGTGATACTGGAGTTCAGAAGGAGACCTGTGTGGAAGGGTGGATATCAAGGGGAATGTCCCAGAAGGCCTATTCCCTCCAGCATGGACTCCAGCGTGGAGGTGGCTGTCTCACATTTGGCCTGGCTGGGTATAAGCTCCAGAGCTGTGGACTCAGACTGAGGGTGAGTCATTCAAGCTGGGCAGGCTGCAGGTAGAGGCCCTTAATCCCAGTGCAGTTCCAGCACTCAAAGCATCGTGGGAATGGAGACGTTGGTGGCTAGGGTGATCTCCAAAGAGCTGGAACCTGCCGTAGCGTGCAGACCACAATTAGCAAAGACCTGGGCTGCAGTACTTAACAATAGTGAATGGCAAGCATTGTGGCTTGGCCTGATTTAGGGGTACGTGAGAGACACCCCCTTGGCACTTGGAGAAATTCCAGAGGGGAGGTAACTAAGGACACCAATGAGGTTTTGTCAGTCACTGGATTGGAGTAGCAAGCTCATGAAATTCAACTGTCAGTTTAAAGAGACCACTTGCTAATAACTAGAGATATTCATATGTGAGGCTGGCAATTACATTTTTGTTTAAGATTTTGTCTATTTATTTAGAGGGAGCATGTGAGTGGAGAGAGGGACAGAAGGAGAGAGGGAATCCCAAGAAGATCGCACTCTGAGCATGGAGCACAACTTGAGGCAGGATCCCGCTACCCCCAAGATCATGACCCAGGCCAAAATCAAGAGCTGGACATTTAACTGACTAAGCCATCCAGATACTTCTAGCAGTAGCATTTTCAGTACTAAAGAGTATCTGTTTTCCTAAATATGCTGCTTGTCATTCTCTGCAAACATCCAGGCTGTCCCACACTTTAGCGTTACTGAGCCCTGAGAAGTGCAGCGTTCTCTCCCAGAGTAGGGAGGGGTGGGATAGAGAGACAGTATTGGGTTGTAAGACACTTCAGTAACAGTAATCTCTGGAAATTGTCAAAGCACAAACACATCACATAATCCAGGGATTTATTTTACACCATTGCTTTTTGGGTGTAAGTGGCATATAACAATACCTGGGAAGAGTTGCCTAATAAAGAATGAACCAATTCTCCAATGAGTATTTACCTTTCATATTTCTCACTCTGGTAGAATTGGCAGTGGTTAAACTCATTTTAAAACAGCATGCTTCCCCAAACAGAAGCACTTTAAAATATCATTCCTGTTAAATCTAACAGATCTCTTGTTTCAGTGATAAAGAAGTTGGGAAGATGGTTTCTACCTGACTCTGATGCCTGCCCTCAGTGATACAAAGTTTGCTTCCCTGCAATTTCTGTAAAATTTTAGTAGAAATCCAAAACCCTACTGATTATTATTCTGTTAATTCCTTGGGGATTTGTAATTTTGTAGATTAGAAATCCCTACCAGGGAATGAAGGGAGCTTCTAGAAGCCAGGAAATGTAAAAAAGGATTGTCCCCTAGAGCCTGTGGAGGCAGTGTAGCTCTGCCAGCACCTTGATGTTGGCCCAGTGAAACCCGTTTCAGACTTCTGACTTCCAGAACTATAAGATGATAAACGTGAATGGTTTTAGCCTGCCAAGTTTATGGTAATTAGTTATAGTTACATTGGAAATTAATATATCCTCCTCCAAAACAAATATAAAAATGAAAAAACAGTAACATTGTTTCCTTATTATTTTTCCTTTTAAAAATATTACTTGGGGGCGCCTGGGTGGCTCAGTGGGTTAAGCCGCTGCCTTCGGCTCAGGTCATGATCTCAGGGTCCTGGGATCGAGTCCCGCATCGGGCTCTCTGCTCAGCAGGGAGCCTGCTTTCTCCTCTCTCTCTCTCTCTCTCTCTGCCTGCCTCTCTGCCTACTTGTGATCTCTCTCTGTCAAATAAATAAATAAAATCTTTAAAAAAATATATTACTTGGTATACAATGTCTTTTAATAAAATGTCCTACTCAAAAGTGACTTCTACTGATGGTCTCTCAAATTATGCAGCAACCTTTTCATGTTTCTTGATCAATACCAGCAAATGACTGAATTCATAGTGCTTCAAACCAAATGGAATAAAAGAGAAATGCTTGGACAGTTTGACAAATTAAATTCCAAACTTCTTTTTGAAAACTTTTAGAAACTTTTAGAAAACTGACTTTTAACTGACTGCATACTCATTTTACTGTTTTTCTCACTGGATTATAAAAGGCAGGAGGTTTGGGGAAAACGTCTGCTTTTTTCACTGAAGTTAATTACCTTGAGGTAGACCGCATCTGTGCATTCCTAGTTCCTAGAAGAATGTGCTGTCCCTCATGACATCTTATGACCATGATATAGTTTAGATCCATGTATTCATTTCCAAACCCAACAAATCAAGATTACCTAAATAACAAGAATCCTACTCCCTAAGTTTACTGTAGTTACAGAAGTAGGTAGTGACTCTAAGCAAAACACCACAGAAATGGAAAGTAGAACTATCTAAGGGAAAAGGAAAGGGACCATGGCCAGGCTGGCCCACTATGGGAGCCTAAGTTCACTTAAAGGGAAGAGTGGCTATTAGACAAACCTTGTGTTATCTGGAGGTAAGCAAACCTAAGGCATTAGAAGGAACTCTTAGGCCTGTTTCCTTGACAGAACTACCTGATTGTAGGGGATTCCTCAGACATACACCATCTCACTTATTATAGGGGTACGTGCTCTGCATTGTGCAAGAGGGTAAATTTCCATTACAGAAAAAGCCTTAATGTCAGATATGGGACCAATAGGACATTTTTTTCCTGAGATTTCCTTCACGCCTCTCCAGCTTAGGCACAATATTTCTTATTGTGACATTAAGACATTCTTTTTTTTTTTTTTTAAGATTTTTTGTTTGTTTGTTTATTTATTTGACAGAGAGAGAGATCACAAGTAGACAGAGAGGCAGGCAGAGAGAGAGGAAGGGAAGCCGGCTCCCTGCTGAGCAGAGAGCCCGATGCGGGGCTGGATCCCAGGATCCCGGGATCATGACCTGAGCTGAAGGCAGAGGCTTAACCAACTGAGCCACCCAGGTGCCCCAACATTAAGACATTCTTATTAAGACATTAAATCTTCTTATTAAGACATTTCACCTTTATTTGCTTCTGTGCACTCAAGACACAGTGGCAAAGACCAGCTGGAATCACATTGTCTGTTTCAGTATTGGACTTTGGCATTACTGGCTATGTCATCATGGCCTGGTTGGCTCACCTTTTTTTTTTTTTTTTTTTTTAAAACGTTTATTTATTTAGTAAACTCCACCCTCAACATGGGGCTCCAACTCATGATGCTAAGATCAGGAGTTGTGTGCTTTTCTGACTGAGCCAGCCATGTGCCTTAGTTCATCTTTCTAAGCCAAAATTTCTTACCTATGAAATAAGAATAGTCACAGATCTTTCCTCATGGGGTTGTGGTGAAATGAAATGGAATAACACATGGAAAGCATGTCTCGCTGCAGAGCATTTAGTAACTGGATGTTACTATCATTATGTATGACAAATCCCTCCATTTGTGCAGTGGGCAGTCTGCACTAACCTCCAGCAGGAGCACTTTCCCATTATAATTTGGGGAATTATGTCATGTCTCTGACTGTGCAGCTGCTGGAGCAGGTGCTCTGCTGTGATCCTCAGGGCAGGGCAATCTAGATCTTCCCACCTTAGGACCCAAGTCAGAGAGCCCTGGACATGCCCACACATGGAGCCTGGTGGTGCCTCTTGGGCAGCAGGCATCTAGCCCTTCCCTTGGACGGACTGATCTATGTGGGAAGAAGAGATTTTGGAAAGGTGATCACTTCTCAGCTCTCTCCTAGTTCTGTATCAAATGGGATGTTTCTAGCAGACCAACTGAGTTTCCAGGTGAAAACATTTTCTGCAAGGCACCAGCTCTAACCTAACTCTGAAATAGAGGGATGGAAATGTCAGCAAAACTGAAAAGTTAGAAGGGCTATTTGCACAAATAGCAGTATGTCTTTGAAATTTTTGTGCATAAAATTATTGCAAATAAAATACTTTTTAATTGAAGTATAGTTGACATATTGTTTCATATTAGTTTCAGGTGTAAAAATAGTGATTCAACGTTTATCTACATTATATAATGATCACCACAGTGAGACTATACCATTTGTCATCCTACAAAGTTATTACGATATTATTGATTATATTCCTATGCTATACTTTATTATCTCCATAACTTATTTACTTTATAACTGAAGGTTTTTACCTCGTAATCTCCTTCCCCTATTGACACCTACTTTCTCTGACACAGAAACAAAGCAAATCTTTATCTTGTGATCACTATGAATTTGGCAGCAGTCCTGGTTCTGTGGGGCTCTGACTTAGCTGATTAGGTATGCAGAATCTTGACCACGTGTCTTTGGCATGAACAGACCCATGAACTCACAGGACAGAAGCACTAAGGAGAGAGGAAACAGTCAATATAGTGTATAAATGTGCCTATGTGTATGTGTGTGTCTGTGTGTGTTTACAAATAGGAAAGAATAGTGAAAAGTAAAGAGGGAAACTCATTTTGAGTGGACAGGGTTTTGACTTAAAGAAATGAAACTTGATCATAGAACTATGAGTCCAATATCAGAATTCTAGGACCAGTTCTGTGTTTGACTAACAATCTAGATGAGTCAAACTCTATGAGTTGTCTTATCAGTTCAATAAAAGTGTTAGCCTTGGACAGTGGCTTGCAGCCCTGGCAGCAAACTAGAAAATTCCTTGAGAATCTTTCAAAACAAAGCAAAAAAAAAACAAACCAAACTAAACAAAACAAAACAGAGAAGCTGATCCCTGAGCTAATCTCTAGTCCAGTGAATCAGAATCTCTGGTAGTTAGGCCCAGGCATCAGAATTATCAGTCATTGAAAGAAAGAAATCCCAAGGTAGGGGCGCCTGGGTGGCTCCGTGGGTTAAAGCCTCTGACTTCGGCTCAGGTCATGATTCCAAGGTCCTGGGATCAAGCCCCGCATCGGGCTCTCTGCTAGGCAGGGAGCCTGCTTCCTCCTCTCGGCCTACTTCTCTGCCTACTTGTGATCTCTCTCTCTGTCAAATAAATAAATAAAATCTTTTAAAAAATAAATAAATAAATAAATACCAAGGTAATTTTAGTGTGTAATCATGATTTAAAACCACTGCACTAGTGGTGCCTGGGTGGCATGATTGGTTAGATATCTAATTCGTGGATTTGGCTCAGGTCATAATCTCAGGGTGGTGAGATCAAGCCCTATATCAGGCTCTGGGCTCAGGGAGGGGTCTGCTTGAGTTTTGTTCTCTCATTCTCCCCCTGCCCCCACTCTCACTCTCTCTCTAAAATAGATAAATAAATCTTAAAAAAAAAAAAAAGGAAAAACACAAACAAACAAACCAAAAAGCCCACTGGGCTTGGATTTGCTTCTTAGTATGGTCTGTGGACCAGCAGCATCCACATCAACTAAAGCTTGTTAGAAATGCAGGGTCTTAGGTCCCTGACACACACCTACCTAATTAGAGTTTTTCTTTGAACAGGATGTCTAGGTGACTTGTTGATATATTAAAGTTTGAGGGGTGCCTGGGTGGTTCAGTTGATTAAACCTCTGACTCTTTAGAGTGAGAGAGAGAGCATGAGCAAGGTGAGGGGCAGAGGCAGAAGCAGACTCCCTGCTGAGCAGGGAGCCCTATGCGGGGCTCAATCCTGGGACTCTGGGATCATGACCTGAGCTGAAGGCAGACATTTAACCAACTGAGCCACGCAGGCACCCCATAAATGTCTGACACTTGATCTCAGCTCAGGTCTTGATCTCAGGGTCGTGAGTTCAAGACCCATGTTGTGAGTTCAGACTCAGCATGGAGCCTACTTTAAAAAAAAGTTTGAGAGGTACATTTTTAGATGATTCCTGGGTCCCTTACAGGCCAAATGACATAGAAGTATGAGTAGGGACTCATTCCCAGTACATGTCCATCTTTCTTTGAGGCTCTGAGTCAGCAGCTTCTTTTCTCTGTGCCTTGATGTCTCCACGTTTACCTTAATAATTCACACAATATGATAAAGGAACATAGGTCAAAGTGCTTTGACCTCTATATGCAGTGTCTGATGTTTGCCTTAGAGATTACTCATGTTTGCAAATTCACGCCAGTCACATTCATAAAGAAAATACTCAGCTATCTGCTCTGAAAGTTACAGTAGTTTTCATACCATCTCAGGTGTCTTAACGGCTGTCTTTGGCCTACCATAATTTATATCCCTGGCTGACTTCCTTATATTCCACATGTAATATAAGGAATATATGGGATTTTTGTGTTTTATTTTTACATGTCAAGCAGTCATTCACTTGGAATTGTCAGTATAAATGTCAAGGAACATTTACGCCATTGACCTAGTCTCAAGACATTGCATAGCCTGCTCCTATAATGTCTATGAGAAAAGTTCTCAGGATCCTAGGAGGCAAACGTTTTTAGACTTGTCTGAAATATCTTGGACTTAGGGAGTCCACTTAACTAAAAAAAATAAGAAGAGGTAAAGATATTTTCTAATTGCGTTGAAGTTTAGAATTCTAAGCTGGGCCGAAAAGCACAAGTTCTACTACTCACATCATTTCATCATTTTCATAGCTCTGAGAAGTCCTTAAATGTTTGGGGAGCTGCATTCAAACATGTTGTTGGTATGTCTAAGACAGTCTTCATTGCCATTAGTTCCTTATTTTTTTCAAAAGCCAGCGAGCTGGGACACTTGAGTGGCTCAATCAGTTAAGAGTCTGCCTTCAGCTCGGGTCATGATCCCAGGGTCCTAGGGTGGAGCCCTGCACTGGGCTTCCTGCTCAACAGGAGACCTGCTTCTCCCTTTGCCTGCTGCTCCCACTGCTTGTGCTTGGACAAATAAATTTTTTTTTAAAGTTAGCAAGCCATGAATGATCATTAGTTACATGCAGGCTGCTTTTTTGGTACCTGGATATGACATATTTCCTCTTCTCAAGTGACTTGCCATCTAAGTGGAGAGACAGATTCATAAGCATTTATTCAAATTCGAAACCACATGGCCACCCTGACCAAGTGCCTTATATCCTGGTCTGGCAAGACATGATTGAGAACCCTCCCTCCTGGCTTAAACCCTTTCTCCCTCCCAAAGCAGGACCTACGTCCTGCGGAACCCAACTCCTAAGTCTAACAAGAAAACGGAGTCCAAACCAAAGACTCCACTTTACCCAGTCCTTCAGGACACTTCCACGGAGGACCTGATTCTTCCACCACCGTACCAGGTCTCCCCACCACCTTGTCTGCCCCTCCAGCAGAAGCATTAGGGGCTGCCGAGGGAGTGCCGCTCCCCCTACCAGATGGAGGGGCCCCCCATGCATGGGCCGGTGGCAGGGACACGTGGGCGGACCCATCGGGCAGCCCCAACCTCAAACCTGGGACTGGCCAATTCCACTGTCCTTCCCCTCCGCACTATGGGACCCCCCAATGAAATGGGAAGACAGCCAATGTTATATTGGCCATTTCCTACTAGTACTTTATACAACTGCAGAACCCAACATGCAAAGTTCTCCGATAAACCAAAAGGTCTGATTGGTCTTTTGGATACTGTTCTTTTCACCCATCAGCCCACCTGGGATGACTGTCAGCAACTCTTGCAGGTTCTCTTTACCACTGAGGAAAGAGAGTGAATCCAGGTGGAAGCCCAAAAGTCCATCCATCCTGGGTGACGTCAGACAGCCAACTCAGAACCCTGATCTCATAAATGCAGCTTTCCCCTTGTCTCGCCCCACTTGGGACTACAACTTGGCAGAAGGTAAGGAGAGGCTCTGGGTCTACCGCCAGACTCTAATGGCAGGTCTCAAGGCTACAGCATGCAAGCCTACCAATCTGGCCAAGGTATATGATGTAAGACAGGGTAAAAATGAGAGTCCGGCAGCATTCCTAGGAAAGATCATAGAGGCGTTCAAACAGTACACCTGTATGAATCCAGAGGCCCCAGAAACCAGAGCTGCCATTGTTATGTCTTTTGTTAACCAAGCTGCTCCAGATATTAAAAGGAAATTGCAGAGGGTAGAAAGACTGGGAGTCAAGAGCCTACAGGATCTGATAGTGGTGGCAGACAGAGTCTACAAATAACAGAGAGAGCCTGGAGGAACAACAGGCTAAGATAAGTGACCATCAGACCCGGAACCTGGCTAAGATCCTACTGGCCACAACCACGGATGACCCACATGAAAAACAGAGACGTCTCAAGAAGTTGGCTTCAGGAGCAGGTAAGGAGGATGGCCCCTTTTGAGAATGCCCCAAACTGAATAAAAACCAGTGTGCTTATTGCAAAGAAGAAGGCCACTGGGTAAAGGATTGCCCCAACAAAAGACCAAAGGCCTCCGCTCCTATCTTGGAGGTCGAAGATTTAGATGACTAGGGGAGTCGGGGTTCGGCACCCCTCCCCAAGCCCAGGGTAACCCTTAAAGTGGAGGGGCAACTGATTAAATTCCTAGTAGACACCAGGGCACAGCTCTCTGTCTTGCTACAACCTCAAGGGAAGTTGACAAATAAGACCTCATGTGTATAGGGGGCCACAGGTACTAAACAATATTCATGAACTACCCGAAGAACAGTGGATCTCGGCGTGAGCCAGGTATCCCACTCCTTCATGGTCATCCCTGAGTGCCCCTACCCCTTGTTAGGCCGGGACCTACTCACCAAGATGGGAGCTCAAATTAGTTTCCACCCTAAAGGGGCAAAGGTTCTGGATCAAGCGGGGCACCCGATCTAGGTTCTTGTTATGAACCTCAAGGATGAATATCATCTCCACCAAACGCCCCCAGCACCAATGACCGACAATGACCACTGGTTGCAGGAGTTTCCCCAAGCATGGGCAGAAACGGGGAATGGGACTGGCCCAACATCAGCCAGCTATATACATTGAATTAAAACCAGGAGCAGATCCAGTCAGGGTCCACCAATACCCCATGCCTCTCACAGCACAGACGGGGATCACCCCACACATTCAACGACTGCTAGACTCAGGCATACTGTGGCCTTGTCAGTTGGCATGGAACACTCCCCTGCTGCCGGTGCGAAAGCCACACTCTAATGATTATAGACTGGTCCAGGACTTGAGGGAAGTTAACCGACGGGTGATGGACATGCACCCTATGGTCCCAAACCCCTACACTCTCCTCTCCACCTTGCCCCCAGACAAGACTTGGTACACAGTGCTAGACCTAAAGGATGCCTTTTTCAGCTTGCCCTTGGCCCCAAAGAGCCAAGAGCTCTTCACTTTTGAATGGGCGGACCTGGAGAAGGGCATCAATGGTCAACTCACCTGGATTCGACTACCACAAGGATTCAAGAATTCACCCACCATCTTCAACGAGGCACTGC